>NC_045585.1:859511-1152011 GCF_009819795.1 Aythya fuligula | reverse complement strand
CCTCCTCCTCCTCCCAGCCCCGTCCACCTCGCCGCAGGCTGTGGATCTTGCTGATGCACTCCCAGTCGATGGACGTCATCTTCTTCTTGTGCTCCTGGACCACCCTCTGCAGCGCCGCGTTGAGCTCCTGCTGCTGCTGCTGCAGGAACCGCTGCTCCTGCGGCCACCCACAGCAGATGGTCCCCAGTGGCACATGTCCTGGTGCCACGGCCGGGGGGGGACAGCACCATCCCGGACCCTCACCTCCTTCCCATCGCCCTTCAGCTCCTGCAGCCTCCTCCTGCAGTCCTTCTCCTGGAGGGCCTTGAGGCGCTTGGCCTCGTCGCGCAGCCTGGCCGTGTACTTGAGCTCCTGGCACTCCTTCAGCTGCCGGTGGCGCCGCTCCCAGCTCCCCACCTCCCGGTCGTAGTACTCCTTCTTGCTCTGCCACGCAGGGGCAGGGGAAGGGTTAACGGGGGCTGCGGTGACACCCGGGAGCAGGCAGCGCCCCCTCCAAAAAGTGACCTGTGCACTGCATCGATGGGGCTGGGACAACCGGGGATGTGGCCACCGAACCAACTGAACCCCCAAAAGCATCTCCTGCAGTGAGACCCCAGCTCCTCCCTGCACGGGCTGGGGGCCGTGCGCCCCTCTCTGACCCCGCAGTCGCAGCCAGCCCCTGTCCCCGTTACCGTCATCTCCTGCTCGATGTGGCGGAACATCTGCTCCCGCTGCTGGTGGAACCTCTGCTCCAGCTGGCTCTGCGCACGCTGCTCCTCCTTCTGCAGCACCCGCAGCTCACGGAGCTCCTGGCGCCTAAAGGGGGGGGCGAGTTGGGATGGGAGGGGGGCCGCAAGCCTGGAAAAAGGCCCCCCCCCCAGCCCCAGCCTCCCTCCACTCACCGAGCCGAGCGCGTCTTCTCGTCCCTCGGCCCGGCCCTGCTGGCCGTCCTGGCGGTCGTCACGCTCACCTCTTCGCCGTCCACCACGAACCTGCGGGTTTTCCTCACTGTCCTTCGCAGCGAGGGGGGGTCCTGCGGCTGGGGGCAACGGTGGGAGCTCAGCTGACCCCCAAATTGGGCAAACCTAACGTGGAGCCCGTGCGCAGGGGGCAGCGCCGTGGGTCACGTCGCCTGCGAGCTGCTCACCTGCTGGGCTTCCCCGACAGAGGGGGGAGGCTGCGGTGTCACGGGGAGGGTGCTCAGATCTTGCACGGCTGCAGGGTTTTCCGCGGGAGGTGGCTCTTCTCCTTGCTTTGACATGACCGCTGGGTCTGGTGCGTTCCCTTCCCATGCTGTCTGCACCTGGGCGGGGGAGTGGACAGGAGCAGCAACGCTCGAGGTGTTCGTGGCCTCTGGGTGTGCTCCAAGGGGCTCTGGCACCGCTTGGTGACTCTCCAAGCCGCCCACCTCTTCATCCCTCAAAGGTTCTCCAGGAGCTGGAGCGAGCTGTGCCCCATCTCCAAGCCGTGCCCCATCCCTGAGCTCTCCGTCGTCCCCATCGTGTCCCCTCCAGCCATTCCCATTAGCAGCCCCTTGCTGGCAATCTCTGGGGCCGTCCTCTGCTTTCTCTTCCTCTTTAAGCACCCCCGGGATCTCCACGCTGGATGAATCCCCTGCTGCCATTTGGGCTCCCTCACCGGCAGGTCCCCCTCCTGCAGGGGCTGCTTCCAGCTCCTCTCCTGTTGGCATCGTCTCAGCCAGGCCGGCTGCACCCCCCGCTGCATTGGGGTCTCCACACCCTTCCCCAGTCTCATCTTCCAGCTGGGCTCCTGCCGGCACCGGGGCTTCACCAGGAGAAGTTTCCACTGGGGTTTCATCGCTGTTGGTGGCTTTTTCCTCCTCCCCCCCAGCCTCCTGCCTAACCAGGGCCGAGGAGCCAGCGATGGGCTCGCACTCGGCTGAGTTTTTCTCCCCCTCGTTCCTCTCTCCATCCTCTCCCTGACCGGTCGGGGGCTCCTGCCCCCCCTCAGGCACTTCTGACCCCACGGCTTCCTCCTCCATCACACAGGGCACCGATGATGCCCCCTCCTGCAGCACCCTCTCCCCCTCTGTTTTGGTGTCCTCAGGCTCCCCATCACCCTCAGGTCCCGTGGGTGCCCTCTCTGCTCTGTCCCCGTCCTTCCCAGGGCCACCTCCAGCCCCGATGGAGCCAGCTTCAACTTTTGGACCTCGTGAGGGTGCCGTGACCCAGCACTGATGCTCTGCGAGCTTCTTGAAGCTCCAGGCGTTGGTCCCCAAGGGCCACAGGTCCAGGGCTGCCACCAGCTGGGAGCCACCCCACGGTTGGTGCTCGGTGTGGGCACCAGCACAGCTTGGGCGCTGCTTTGTCCTCCGTCCTCCTGGATCCTCACCCAGGACCCCTTTGGCAGAGCCTCCACACCGGCCCCCATCGGCTCCATCTGGGGGCCCCGGCAGGATGGGCAGGCTACGAGCAGCAGCACGCCTTGATTCCTTTTTCTCATCAATTTTGGGGGGCGAAACGGGGCGCAGCGGGGCTGCGAGCTGTCCCTCCGCAGGCATTTCATCCACGGCTGGGGTATCGGTGTGTTGGCTTCCCTCCTCAGCCCCAGGTCCACGCTGGGGTTCTTGCGTTTCAGCGAGGTCTCCCTCCTGGCTTGGCCCTGGGGGGGGCTCAGCTGGGGTGCAGGGGGTCCCCGGAGGGACGCTGCCCTCCTGCTGGCACCCCTGGGTGTCTCCTCCTGCCTCCGCCGTCCCCTGGGGCGCACCCAGCTCCAAGTGCTCCAAGCCGCTCGCCTCCCCCCCCTGCTGCTCCCGAGCCGTTTCTTGGGCCCTGACCCCCCCGAAGAGCGACCTGCGCCGCATCAGCTTCAGGAATTCGGACGGCTTCCTCGAGGGGATCCTCAGGGAGCCCGTGGGTATGGGTGAGGATTTCCTCCTCGCTGACTTCAAGTCGCTGGACGCTGTCTTGCTCCTGGGCACTACCTCCGTCCGCACGGGGGGCTCCTCGCTGAGCCCCCCCGCTGGGGCTGGGGGCTGATGCTGCAGGGGTTCCCTCGGGGATGGGGGGCAGGAGGAGCCTCCATGCTCCTGGACGGGCTGCGGGATGGACGGTGGCAGGGAGGTGAGGTGAAGCTGATGGGAAGTCTCGGGGGGAGCCGTCCCCTGCACCCACGGCGCGTTGGTCACTACTCACGCACCGAGGGGCCCGGAGCTTCCTCCTCATCCTCTTCCTCCAGCACTTCTGCCCGGGCCTCGGCCACCAGCTCCCGCAGCGGCCGCTTGTCGGAGACCCCCGCCACGAAGGGGTGCTGAGAAGGAGCCGGGGATGAGCAGGGATGGGGCTGGGGGCCACCACTGGGGACAGGCAGGGTGGGGACGGGACGGGGGCCACCCACCTGCAGGAGCTGCGTGGCCGACCAGCGCGCCTCGGGGCTCTTCTCCAAGGATTTCCTCAGGAAGTCCTTAAAGTCTTCGGACCTGCAGGATGGTCCCCATGAGTGTGGGGGGGCTGCTTCGGGCCGTGGTCCCCAAGGGGCTCGGGGGGGGCATTGGACAGCTTGGCAGAAGGTCCCCAGCCCAGCACTGCCCACCCGTGTCACCTGCCGTGGGTCATGGTGTGATGGGAACCCCCGGTGCTGTGTCGTGGAGGAACCACGACCAACATCGTCCATCGGTTCACGACCCCGTCCTGCCTGCCCCTGCCTCGGGGTCCCCATGGGACAGCTTCTCCCAGCACCACCAGCACCAGTGACAAGTGATGGGACGTGAGGGCGTGGGCGCACATGGCACCAGGGGAGGGTTGGATCGGGCGTCAGGAGGAATTTCTTCACGCAGGGGGTGGTCGAGCTTTGGAAGGGGCTGCGGGGGGAGTGGTGGGGTCCCCAACCCTGCAGGGATCTGGGAGCTGTGGACGTGGCACTAGGGGACACGGGACAGTGATGGGGCTCGGGTCAGCATGGTGAGCTCAAGGTCTTCTCCGTGTTGGGTGAACCCAGGGGACTCCCCGCATGCTGCATGGGGACTCACCACCTCTTGGGGTGACGCAGGGTGGGCGGCTGGGACTTGGCGATCTTCAGCAGCACCCGCAGGGGGTTCAGCTCGTGGTGGGGGGGCTCCATCTCGGCCATCTCGATCAGCGTGATGCCCAGGGACCAGATGTCGGCCTTGTAGCCGTAGGGGTTCTCCTTGGACGTCTCACACTGCACCACCTCCGGGGCCATCCTGCGCACAGGAGAGAGGGGAAGGGGCCAAGACCACCCGTGCCGGAGCTGACGCCTCCCTCTGAAACCAACCCCGGGCTCCTTCCCCTCGCAGATCTGACCTCTGACACCCCCAGAGCTGCCCAAGGGGGGCTGTCACCCCCATCAGCCCTGCTCCTCTCCGTGCTATTGAGAAACCCAGCCTGGGACTGGCACTGGCTCTGGCCGAGATGCTCCGGGGGTTGCAGCAGGAGCGAGGCTGGTGGCGAGCAGCCACAGAAGGCGCAGGGTGCTCGGGACACCCCAAAACCCCACCACCTCCCCTGGGATTTCCACCCCACGCCTACCAGTACGGGGTGCCGATGAAGGACGCCCGGCGCTGGATGGTGCTGGAGTTTTTAGCAGAGACGCCGAAATCGGCTGCAGCGCAGAAAGCAGGGGTTGGAGGGGACCCTCGGGGCATAAATCACCCCCAGGGGGGGTCCCATCCTTGCGTCCCCCCGGGGCTCACCCAGCTTGATGTCCCCATCGAGGGTGAGCAGGACGTTGCCGGCCTTCACGTCGCGGTGGATGATCTTGCAGCCGTGCAGGTACTGCAGCGCCAGCAGCAGCTGCTTGCACGCCGCTCGGATCTGCTCCTCCGTCAGCCCCTTCTCCAGCTCTGCCGGCAGCACAAATGAACCCCGCCGCTAATGAGGACTCTAACGAACCCCCCCACACACCCCAGCTGCACCCTGACCCTTCCTGCAGGTCCTACACCTGCCCCAAAATACCTCAAGATTTGCCAGTCCCCCTTCCCACCCCTCCGATAACCGCGCTTGTAACCCGGAGCGCATTTATTTACCCAAAATCGCTGCATCCACGGCCCCGCCGGGACAAAACTCCACCAAGATCTGCGGGTAAGAGCTGAGTTATCCACCCAAAATCTGCAACAGTGCCTTCGCCAGCCCCAACCCCCTGTCGCCAAGGACATTTCACCCCCACCGTGTCCCCGCCGCTCACCCAGAGCCGCCCGTCCCAGTAGAGCGCGTCCAGGAGCTTGGTGATGTTGGGGTGGTCGCAGCCCGCCAGGATCTCGATCTCCACCGCGTAATCCTCCAGCTCCTCCTCGCTCGGTGTCTCGATCACCTTCGCTGCCGCCAATGCCCCCGTCTCCTTGTTTTGTGCCTGGGGGAGAGGTTTTCCACCTGCCTGACGGCACTGGGGGGGCACTGGGAGTGTGCCTGGGGGCTCTGGGTGCTGCTGGAGGGCACTGGGGGCGAGCTGGGGGTCTCTTAGTGGCAATAGGGGGCACAGAAAGCACTGGGGGGGTGTCTCAGTGGTACTGGGTGGCACTGGAAGGGATCTGGGGGTCTCTAGGCAGCACTGGGGGGCACTGGGAGGTTATCAAGGGTCTGTAGGCAGCACTGGGGGGCACTGGGATTGTACTATGAGGTGCTGGGGAGCACTGGGGGGGCACTGGGAGGACCTGCAGATTTTAAGGGGCACCTCAGTGCCGCATCCCACCCTAGCAGCAGCCTGCATGGATTTGGGGCTGGGGGGAGAGGGGGATTTGCCCCATCCCTGCTGCCTGGCGCCCACCCCGGGTCACCGGGTGCTACAAAGAGGAACTCGGCCACCCCCCCCCAAAAAAAGAAAAGAGCTGGTGCCAAAGGGAAGGGGATGGTTTAGAAGCGGGGCCATCGCGCACCCCCAGCCCTGGTGCCGGAAGGTGGCTGCTGCTGCTTTGGGGCCAGAGAGCAGCAAATTGGGTTTCCTGCCTCTGCACCGCGGTGGCAGCGATGGTGCAGGAGGAAAACATCCCCGCTGCGCCCTGCCGGTGAATTGGGGGCGGTGAGCGGCGTCCCACAGGGACCCAAACAGGGGCTCCCCCCACGCTGGGCGGTGTGGATGAGGCTGTGCTGAGCCAACGCTCAGGGACCTGCACCCTGCCACCCCCTGCTAGAAATCTGGGGTCATTTTGAAGGTTTCTGGCTGGTTGCATGATGGCGATGAGCTCCGCGCTTGATGGAGCGCGGAGGACGAAAAAATGAGAAGAAAAAGAAAAGAAGAAGAAAAAAAAAGAGAAGAAAAAAAGCGCGTTTCCAGAATCCTCGGGGACCGGCGGTGGTTTTTGGCTGCTCGTTCCCCCCCCTACCTTGAAGACCTTGCCGAAGGCCCCATCGCCCAGCTCGCCCAGCACCAGCCAGGCCTCCTCGGGGTCGACGTCCCGCTTGACGTGCTCGCATCGCCTCGGCTTCTTCTTCTCCGGACCCAAACGGAAAAGCCTCCGGAGGAAAGCCATGGGGCTGGGGGCTCAGGGGGGGCCGGCGGCCACCTCCATGCATGGGGCCGGGGCTCGCCCCGGGGGTCTCGGGCTGCCCTGCGAGGCGCCGTGGCAGCCCGCGCTCTTCCTGCCCCGCTCAGGAAGCGGCCTCGCGGAGGGCGCAGGATGTGCGGAGGCTGCAGGCGGAGGCTGAGCGGCTGAGGCCATAGAGAAGAGGCTGCGCTGCCCCAGGGTGGGGGTTCAGGGTGTGTAGGGGCACCCAAGGGTGCTGCCTGCACCCGCCCCTTGCAGACACCCCGCTGCTTTAGGGTCTCCGTGCCCCCCGTGCGCAGCTCCATCACCATGCAGCAGGTGCACATGCACCCAGGTGCTCGTGCCAATGGGTCCCCTTGTCCCCAAGCATTTTGGGGACGTTAAGGGTGGGTTTGCTGCTCTGACAACGCCCCCCCCTCACTGAGCAGGGTGGGCTCGAGGCGCTCACCCAAGGGCATGGAGATGGGATGGGGCCACGGGGAGCCCCCGGGTCAGGGGCACAGAATTGGTGGGGCAGGGCTGAAACAGTGCCCAGAGGTGTGGGGTGGCCCCACACGGCCCCATGGGGGCTTCCTTGGGCTCCACGGTGCTAATTGGGCTGCCGCAGGGTGTAATCAAATAATTGCCATCATTAATCATGGCATCATTAATTACGACAGATTTCATCGAGTTGTGCTCCCCACGTGTACCGGACAGCTCCGTGACCACGCGCCCGGTGGCTTTGGCCCTGGGGAGGTGACCGGGGGGGGGGGGGAGGTGGCAGCTCGGGGGGCCCCAGGGCCACAACAAACCTGCTGGTGGCCACTTACACCCCAAGGGGCTGTGGACACATCCCCCTCACCTGCCCCCAACCTGCTTGCACCCACAGACAAAAGCTTTTCCTTCCCTGAGGAAAAGCCAGCAGCCAGGCTTTCACTTTGCACCTTTTCCTTTTTTTCCTTCCTTTCACTTCCCTTTTTTCTCTTTTTTTCCCATTTTTTTGTTTCTTTTTCTCTTTTTTCTTTTTCCCTTTTTCCTTTCTTCCCCTTTCCCTTTTTCCCTTTCTTCCCTTTGCCCTTCCCCTTTTTTTCTTTTCCCCTTTTTCTTTGTCCCCTTTTCCTTTTCTTTCTTTCTTTCTTTCTTTCTTTCTTTCTTTCTTTCTTTCTTTCTTTCTTTCTTTCTTTCTTTCTTTCTTTCTTTCCTTCTTTCTTTCTTTCCTTCTTTCTTTCTTTCCTTCTTTCTTTCTTTCCTTCTTTCTTTCCTTCTTTCTTTCCTTCTTTCTTTCTTTCCTTCTTTCTTTCCTTCTTTCCTTCTTTCTTTCCTTCTTTCTTTCTTCCTTTCTTTCTTTCTTTCTTTCTTTCTTTCTTTCTTTCTTTCTTTCTTTCTTTCTTTCTTTCTTTCTTTCTTTCTTTCTTTCTTTTTTCTTTCTCTTCTCTTCTCTTCTCTTCTCTTCTCTTCTCTTCTCTTCTCTTCTCTTCTCTTCTCTTCTCTTCTCTTCTCTTCTCTTCTCTTCTCTTCTCTTCTCTTCTCTTCTCTTCTCTTCTCTTCTCTTCTCTTCTCTTCTCTTCTCTTCTCTTCTCTTCTCTTTTTTCTTTTTTCTTTTCCCTTTTTCTTTTTCCTTTTTTTTTTCTCTTTCCTTTTTTTTTCTGTTCCCTATTTTTTCCCTTTTCCACTTCTTTCCTTTTCTCCCTCCCCCCCCCCTTTTCCCCTTTTCCCCTTTTCACCTCTTTTCCCTTATTTCCTTCCCCCCCCCCTTTTTTTTTTTTTTCTCTTTTTCTCCCTTTTCCCTTCTTCCCTCCCCCTTTTCCCCTTATTTCCCTCCCGTTTACCCCCAGCAGCCCACGGCAGGACCCCGGGGTGCTCTGCCCAGGGCTGCCCCCTGCCACCTCTCAGCACGCCGACGACCCCAGCGCTGCCTCGACCCCTCCCCAGCCGCTCGCTGCTTCCCCCAAGCGTGGTGGTAAAAACCCAAACCCACTGGGGGGCGATTTTCCCTCGCGGGCTGGCCCCCACCGGGGGGACTCAGCCTTAAATTCGGCTTTTCCCAGCCTGACACCGGCCCCTAGCGGCACCTCGGTCGCTCCCAAACCCATCGCGAGCCGCAGGAGGCTTCGCACAAGGGGAAACTGAGGCACGGGGCGGGCAAAGCGATGCGGGGCCCCGACCTCCTCCCGATAACCCCCCCACACACACACATGAATAGAAACCGGAGCGGGGAATAGGAAGCAGAGGTTTGGGGTTTTTTAAGCTCTTTTTCGCTGTTATTGGGGTAATTTTGCTGCCCCAACTTCCTGCCCGGCATCGCCGCGTCCCAGCGGGGCTCAGCACCGGGGGTCCCCGGGGGGGGGGCAGCGTGGGGGCGAAGTGCTCCGGCTGCGACACTGCGGGGCGGGGGGGGCTTTAAATTCCCCATCCCAGCAATGAGCGTTCACCCTGGGAATTAACATAACAACTCCTTTTATTCCAATGGCACGGGCTGGGGGCCGCACTTGCTGCCCCCCCCCCGCCCCATTTCTCCCTCTTTTGGTAAATCTCACGGGAGGCCCCTCGCGAGCAGGGGGGGGGGACGAGGGATGGCTTTCGCTCTGACTGCTGCTGAGTCAAGCCCAAGCGAGAGCGTTCCTGGAACGAAAGGGTTAATATCGCACCCAAAAGCCCCCCCCGGGTCCCCCCACTGCCCCCTCCCCCCTCGGGCTCATCCTGCTTCTTCCTCTCTCCCCTCCCCGCCGGCTTTTTGGGGGGGGGTCTCAGCCCCCTCCCGTTTGTCCCCTGCCCGGGGGCTCCTTTGCCCCTTTCCTACCCCAAGGTGTGTGTGTGGGGGGGACAGGAGCGAAACGTCCCCGTCCCCCTCGACCCCCCCCCGGTTCTGCTTTTTCTGGCTGTTTAGCCCCAAATGAGTCACCGGGGGATTTTTATTTTTTTTTTTTCGGGGCTCTTTCACAACCCGCCGGGGGGGGATTCTCGGCCGGGATGCCGAGGGGTTGAGCACCCATGGGTGCTCCAGCAGCCCCCCAGCCCCCAGAGCCCCTGTTTGTGGGTGGCGGGACCGCGACACCCGGGCTGGGGACCAGGGACCAGGGACCAGAGACCAGGGACCGGGGACCGGGGACCGGGGAGCAGGGACGGTCCCTCTCGGTGGCACGGAGCCGCCGTCCCTGGAAAGCAGCGCCCAGCCCCGGGGCGGTGCCGGGGGCTCGCTCCCTCTTTACCGGACGGTCCCAGCCCCGGGGGTGCCGAGGGGGGGGACACACAGCGGTGGCTCGGTGCCCATTTCCAGCCCGGGAGGGACACCGGGCAGGGACAACGCCGCGGTGCCCACCCCCGACACACCGAGCTGGGGGCACGAAGCCACCCGGGGAGCGGGGAGACGAGGGCCACGCAGCCACCGGCACCCAGGGCACGGGGACCCGGCCCCGGTGATGTCCCCAATGCCCCGGCAGCATCACCGGGATCGGAGCTGGGGTGTGGGGGGGGCTGGAGCCGGAAAGTCCGGCACAGTCATACAGCGAGGTGCCGGCTGCCGGTTGGCGAGAGCCCCGAAAAGCCCGTCCGTTCCGGTAAGGAAAGAGTCAATCGCACACGCAGAGCCACACACGCCACTTCCCTGAGTGGGGATGAGTCATCCTCAGCCCTTCATCCCCGTCCCAGTAACACCAGCAGCCCCACAGCGCTCTTCCTCCGGCCGCCCATGAGCCGCTCGCCCCTCGCGTCCTGAACCGGTGAGTGCCGGGGGGCACCGGGCTGGGGGCACCGCGCGGCCCCCGCCCCACGGCCGCGCCGCGTGGGGCCGAACACGAGTGGGCTCCGGGCTCGGGGTCCCGCCGATGAGCCCGCGGCGAACCCAACGGCACCGAGCCCCCCCCCCTCCTCCTCCCGTATTTTTGGGGCTGCCCCCCTCGTTTTGGCGAGGGGCTGGGGTCGGGGTGGCGGCGGGCGGTGGGCGCAGGGTGGGGGCGGTGGGCGCAGGGTGGGGGCGGGCCCGCGGTGACTTCAGGCGTTACTCACCCGCCTGGCACCGCGCCCGCGCTATTCCCGGCCGTGACGCCCCCGGCCGCCGCCGGTCACCGGGAATTTGGGGGGAGCGCCGAGGGGTCCCGGGAGCATCCCTCGGGCCTTCGGCCGGGGAGCGCGGTGCCGCGGGGGGCGCCGGAGTTTGTTCGGGCTCAAACTTTCCTGCTTTGCCGCAGCGCAGCTTTCTCACGCCGCTTTTCTTGCTCGCCCCCGAAGCGGCCGCTTTTTGCCCCCAGAGCCCCCAACCCCCCTGCGCTCGGGGCAGCCGCGCGCCGGTTTCCTGCTTTTTTCGCAGAAAGGGAGGAAATCGCGTCAGCCCCGCCGCGCTCGCAGTGCCGGGAACCGGGCGTGAGCCGGGAAATCACAGCCGGGGCCCGGGCTGTGCACGCGCACGTTCACGCGTGTTTCTGCGCGTGCACACGTGTGGCGGCGCGCACCCCACGGGCACCGCGTGTGCCCCGCGGCACCCACACGTGAGCTCTGGCACGCACGTGTGCGCGCTCACCGGGACCCGCGTGCACGCGCCTCTGCTCACACACACACCTACACTCACACACACCGCTACTCACACGTATGTGCCTGTACGCACACGCACACACCTGTACTCACACACCTATATTCATATGCACACACCTCTACCCACATGCACACACCTGTACTCACACACATGTGCCTATGTTCACACACACACACCTATACTCACACACACACACTTATATTCACACCCCCCCCTATATTCGTATGCACACACCTCTATGCACATGCACACACCTCTAAGCACATGCACATGCCTATACCCATTTGCACATGCCTATACTCATGTCCACACGCCCATACTCACAGGTACACGCCTGTACTCACACACCCCTACACTTACACGCACACACACGCATGTCGGCACGTATCTGCACACATGAACTTGCTCGCTCACGCGTGTACAGCCCCTGGGCACGCACCCAGCTGTACCCACACCCACCCACCCCGCTGGACGAGCCGCCTGCACACACACACACACACGCACACAGACACACACACACACACAGACACACGTGCACACACACAGACACACGTGCACACGCACTGAACACGCCTGCACACACGTGCACACGCACGAACCCGCGCACACACGCACATACAACCCCTCCCCAACACACACGTGCACAAACACCCCCCCCCCCGCGCCCCCTTGCACACGCGTGTTCCCCGCGCATCCCCGGGCTCACACGGGCGGCAGGACTACAACCCCCAGCATCCCTTTCGCCGGCGGGGACGAGCAGCGCGGCCGCCCAATCGGCGGCGGGGGCGTGGCGGCGCCGCCCAATCGGCGGCGGGGGCGTGTCGGCACCGCCCAATAGGCGGGCAGTCACATGGCGCGGCGGCGGCGGCGGGTGAGCGGCACCGGCACCGGGCGCGGGACCCCCCCCCGGGACCCCTCCCCACAGGGCTGCCCCCCCCGAGCTCGGAGTATTGGGGATGACCGCCCCTCCCCCACACCCCTCTCCCCCCCCATCCCTCTTTTTAAATTTTTTTAACCGTTTTCGGAGGGTTTTTCCCCAAAAAGTTGGCGCTGGGCAGGGAGGGGCAGGCTGGGGGGGGGGGGGGGGAATATTTTTGGGGGGAAAACCCCGGTGGGCGACCCCATGGCGTGAGGCATCCCCCTTGCTCCTTATTTGGGGGGATAATTTGGGGGGACCGTGCCCTTTTTCCCCCTGTTTTGGGAGGGGCAGCGACGATTTGGGGGTGGGAAGCGACGAACTGGGGGGATTTTGCCCATTTTTTCCCCATTTCTCACCTTTTTCCCCCCCCGGCAGGGCTCACCGTGAGGGCGCCGCCGCTCCCCGCATGGAGGACAGCCGGGAGCAGCCCCCCGGCCCCACCGAGCCCCCCGCCACCCTGCACAGCCCGGGGGCCACCTCGCCCCCCCCAGCCCCGCAGCAGCCGTCCCCCGCCTCGGAGCAGCCCCCCGGGCACGAGCCTCCCGCGCCGGCCTCCGACGGGGTGAGAAAGCGAGGAGGAGGGCGAAGGTCCTGGTTTTGGGGGGAAAAAAAGCAAAATTGGGGTGCTGGTGAAAAGCCCGACGGAGGTGGGGGGGCCCTGGGGGTGTGGGTCCGGTGGGTTTCGGGGTTTTTGACCCCGCATCCCCGGCGGCCTCTGTTTAAAAAAAAAAAAAAAAAAAAAAAGAGCCTCGAAATAGTTCGGCCGTTGAAACGCCGCGGCTGTCACAAGCGGTTAAAAGAATAGAAAGAAGAAGAAAAAGTACTTTGGGAGCCGAGCAGCTGCTTTGCCCAAAAATAGCAACAAGTTTTATAACTCCGGAAAATGTAGAACAAACAAACGAGAAACATTTTTAGCTGAGAAAGGAGGCGGGGGGGTGAAGGGGGGGGGGGACGGAGCAAGAATTTCTGCCCTTCTGTTTTCCTGGAAGCCGTTCCTCGTGTTCTCGCGCGGCTCCAGCGCTTTGACCAACTTGGCCGCCTGCCCGGGCTGCCGAGTAACGAACGGAGAGCTCAGAAAATGCCCCCGGGCTGCCAAGGCGGGGTGGGAGCGGGTGTGTGGGGGGGGCTCCTGCCCTGCCTCAGTTTCCCCCGCAGGACTTTTCTGTGCCCCCCACCCCGGGGTGCAGGGTCCCTCCTGAGCGCCGTGTCCCCCAGGAGCCGCCGCTGCCCGAGGATGGCTCCGAGCGGCCGAAGGCGTCCGAGGAGGACGCGGTGGCCAGCGGGGAGAAGGAGGAGGAGGAGGCCTTCCTCGTCAGCCTCTACAAGTTCATGAAGGAGCGGCACACGCCCATCGAGAGGATCCCCCACCTCGGCTTCAAGCAGAGTACGGCCCCACGGGGCAGGGGGGAGGCGTTTTTGGGGGGGTGAGGGCTCGGAGCGGGGCTGGTGGGCGCTGCGCCCCGCTGACGCCTTCTCCTCTCTTCCCAGTTAACCTCTGGAAGATTTACAAGGCGGTGGAGAAGCTGGGGGCCTACGAGCTGGTAAGCAGCCGGGGAGCACCCATGGGGGCTGTCTGGCACCCAAAGGGGGTTTTGGGCAGGGGTTAACCCGTCCCCACCGCAGGTCACGGGGCGACGGCTCTGGAAGAACGTCTACGATGAACTCGGGGGCAGCCCCGGCAGCACCAGCGCGGCCACCTGCACCCGGCGCCACTACGAGAGGTAGGGGGGCAGCAGCCCCGCTCCATGCCTCAGTTTCCCCTCCCTGGGATTCATCCGAGGCCGGCGCTCACGGCCGTGCCCGCTCGCCCCGCAGGCTGGTCCTCCCGTACGTGCGGCACCTCAAGGGTGAGGACGACAAGCCGCTGCCCCCCAGCAAGCCCCGCAAGCAGTACAAGGTCTCCAAGGGCGCCGAGACGGGCGAGAAGAGCAGGAGGAGCAAGAAGGAGAAGGGCCGGGAGCAGGTGCGCAGCCCCGTGGGGCTGGGACGGAGCCTGGGAGCAGCCCCGAGCCCCCCGGAGACCCTTCCTCCATCCCGGGCACGTGGAAGGAGCTGGGGCAGGAGGAGAGCGGAGGGCTGAGCCTCCGGCAGTGGAGGACATGGGGGGAAACCCAGTGGGGTGGGCAGGGGGCCCAGCACCCCCACCCCAACTTCCCTTTGGTTGCAGATGCCGCCGGAGAAGGCGAAGCCTGAGGCTGTGGCCACCCCCGGAGGCAGCAAGGAGGAGCCGGCGGAGGCCCCGGAGCGAGGCCGGCCAGCTGAAGGACGAGCCAGCCCCGCGGCCCCAGCCCCGAGCCCCTCAGCGGGGTGTGCGGGCACCTGCAGAGCCCACGCCGAAGCCTACAAACGGCTCTTCTCCAGCTTTTACTCCAAAGGCAACCACCCCATCATGTCCCCGCTGGCCAAGAAGAAGCTGCTGGCCCAGGTGAGCAAGGCCGAGTCCTTGCACTGCCACAAGCGCCACTGCCCCGAGGGCCGGCGCGGGGCGAGCGACGCTCACCCCAGCACAAGCCCTGACCCCCCCCGGCCAGCGGAGGAGCAGAGGAGCCCAGAGCCTCCTGGATTTAAGGATCCATCCCGAGGTGGCCGGAGCGAGACGGGATCCGTGCCCAGCGCTTCCCCTGGGGGGAGAGACAGCCAGCCCTACCCCAGAGCCGAGGAGGGGGGCCCCGCGCCCGCCGTCTTCACCGGCTACTTCCATGCCTACCACAACAAGGTGCTGAAGCCCGTGAGCTGCCACCCCCTCGGGGGCTACTTCTCCAGCTTGAAGGATTTTTTGGAGCCGCAGCCGGAGGACACGGAGCAGCCCCAAGACCTGCGGAGCAAAGCGGGGCAAGCGTGGAGCGGGGAGGGCCCGCGGGCGGCCGCTTTCAGCGCCGTTAAATCCTGCCGGGTGCCCCCCGGGGCCGGCTTCGCGCCGCCGACACAGAGCCCCACAGTGCCAGGGGGCAAGCGCAGCCGGGAGGAGGAGGCTTTCGGCCCCAGCAAGAAGCTGCGGGCCGTGTCCCCCTTCGTCAAGGAGCCCGAGGGCAGGGACAAGGGCGCTGGCTCGCCCGGGGGCCAGCCGGTGCTGGCCAAGCCCAAAGCCATCGTGCCCGGTCCTGGCTACGCCGCCCCGCTGCCCGCCGTGCCTCCAGCCCCGGACGGTTACAAGGGAGCGATGCTGCGTTTCCCGGTGAGCTTCGCCAGCCCGCTGGAGCACCTCAAAACCCCGGCAGCGCCGCTGATGCCGTCCCTCTCCGTCAACCCCTTTGTTATCCCTGCTTTCCCCAGCCCTTTGATAGCCGCCTCCACGCAGCCCTCCGACCTGTGCCGGCCGCTGGCGACCGGTCCCGGGCACTACCCCGCGTCCTACGAGAGCTCGCTGCAGCACCGGCTCTACCCCGTGGCGACGTGGCACAGCCAAACCTCCTACACCACCCCGCACGCGTCGGCCTTCCACCGCAATGCCAAGCTGTAGGGTTTTCGCCCCGATCCGGACCGGCCTCGTCCCCGCTGAGGTGGCCGTGGGGGTGCCGCGGTGGCCGGAGCCCATCGCTGCTTCAGAGCCGCCGCGTCCCACGGCAGAGACGAGCTGAGCTGGACCGTGTCATTTTTACTCCTGATCTTAGAGCTGTTTGTATCTGACATCGTTCGCCGGTGACTTAACTACCCATATCACAAGGTTATATATATATTATATATATATATAAAAAAGGGAGCAAAGTGAGCTGCAGGTTTCTGTTTTGTTAGAGATGCCGCGCCCCACGCAGTTTCACGTGGCCAGCGCCGAGAGGAGGCTGAGCCGAGCGGTGGCTGTGCCCACCTCACCTGGATGCTGCTCAGCGCCCTGGTACACAGCCCCTGCTCACTCCTAGGAAGCAATGCAATTTTATTTTTAAACGACGTTGCCTTGGGCAGGGGGTTCCGGAGGTTGTTCAGGGGCTCAGGACCGCGGTAAGCATCCGTGAGAAGCATGCCCGCTGCTCCTCTCGCTGCCACCACGCACCTCCAACAGCCCAAGGGGCTGAGCCGGTGGCGAACGGCAGCATCCCAAAATAAAACTGGCTGGATGGTCCCAACCTGGCGGTGTTTGGGGTGTCCTTGATTTCTGGGATTCCCAGGGTGGGGTTGGGGGGCACCAGCCTCACCTTTGGAGGCGTTTCACAACCCTGAGGCTGAGACCTACCTGCGGGGCTGCCCCCATTCCCTGGGGAAGGAGAGGTTTTCCTGTATCATTTTTGGCAGCTTTTTGCCAGCCCCGAGGACTATCAGCTGTTTCCTGGAGCATCCGTGTGTCCGGCTGCGGGTGCCGTAGGGCTGAGGGCAGTGCAGTGACGGCACCGTGGGGGGGCCTGGCTCCAAAATGTTCCTGCATGGCTGAGAACATCTGGGAGGGGACAGACGGACAGGCAGCACCTCGGACAGGAGCTGGGGAGAGGAGAGGAGCACACTGGTGGCAGACAGGTGGCCCAGGACAACTCCAGAGGAAGGAGCAAACCCACATAGACCTGCACAGCACAGCTCCAGCTGCTTTCTGCCTGCAGGAGCTCCTGATGAGCCATTGCAAACAACCTGAACTCCTCATGGGACCCTCAGGACTCTCTTGTACCAGCTGCTCCCCACCAGAGCAACTGCTGACTGCGCTCCTGGCTGTGAGCTGTGGAAAGGGCAACGAGCTGGTGGCACTTGCTCATCCCCCAGGAGGGTGATGGCTTTGGGTGGAGAAATGGAGCAGCAGCGGTAAATCAGCTTTGCAGGACCACTTCTGCTTCCACAGAAAGCAGAAAAAGAGCTAAAATTATCCCCAGGCAGTGCTGGTCACCAGGATGCCTTTAGGGTTAGACTTGGTGAGAGGAGTCATCGCTGCTGAGACAGGGAGCAGCTTTCTGCAGCGTGGTAGAACCAGTCAGTTGTGGGTCCTCCAGCCTGGACATGAGACACACACACACTGCAGGCTGCCCCGGCACTTCTTGTGCCCCAAATGCTGCCACCAAACCGCCTACAGCTTTGTGAGCCCCAGGGCTCGAGTGCTCCCTCTGCACCTGGGAGCGAGGGCACCGGGGCGAAATGGGAGCGCCCCATCCCTCAGCCTTCCAGCAGCACTGCAGTAGGGAAATCGTGACTTGAAGCCTAGGACAGAGCTGGGCTGCTCGAAAACACAGCAGGGTGGCAGCTGACCAAGCTTTTAGGAGCCGTGCACACGCTTCTGTCCGTAGGTCTCTCAGTTTAAGCTCATCCAGGCTGCGTTTTGCCCTGGTCCGTGCCCAGGGGGATTGGCAGAGCTGTGCCTCGTGGCCACCCCTCACGTCCCGCGGCAGGTCACGGTGTCCCTCGTGCAGCCGCAGTGCAGGAAGCAAGCAGAGACCCAGCCCGTCCCCACTTGGTGCTGGCTCCTGTGGGAAAGCTCCACGTGCCTTTTGGGAGGTGCAGGGCCCATGGGGAAGAGACAAAGCAGTAGCAGGTGATGCGTTTTGCACCTCAGGGCATCTGGTCCCATTTTTAACCAGAGCGTGCCCCTGACTCGGTGCAGGTAGCAGGGGTTAGCGGCAGGGCTCGGAGCAGGGTCGGTGGAAAGTCAGGAGAGCAACGGGTCCGCAGCTGCAGGCTCAGCTCAGCGCTGTCCGGCCTCCCCGTTACAACCCCGTTTGGATACAACCTCCCCCGGCAGAGGCTTTGCCTGGACTGAACCCAGCTGGCTGACAAAATCAAACCTTGCCAACTTTTCCACAAAGCCCCAGGGAAAGGAGGCGAGGTGAGGCAGGCCCTGGGTGCAGCAAGGTCTTGGGGGAGCAGTCCAGGGAAAGGGCAAAACTCGCAATAATTTCTCAGCACCCTCAAGACCTCTACTCACCAGTGGTGGGGCGCGAAGTCCAGGTCACAAGAGGCGGTGGTGAGGCTCCGAAGGCCACGTGAGTGCCCCAAAAGCTGCACAGTATCTGGAGCAGGTACACGGACAGCGCAGGAAGGGTGGGATGAGCCTCGTGCCATCTCTCCCAGTGAGCAAACCCAAGGGAAGGTTGAGCTGTTTATCCCCTGCTGCTTTCCAGGCTTCCCGCACCGATCGCCCTTTCTCTTCTGGTCGCTGTCTCAGCTCGGCAGAGCCAAAAATAGGATGAGGAAGTGAGCGGAGATTTCGGAAACGTGCCTGCAGCGGGGTGGGGAGTGCAGGGCTGCCCCCACCGCAGTCGCATTCACAGGCTCGTGCTCCCTGAAGGCATCTCGGATGGCAAACAGCACTCTGTGCCCCACATCCCTCATGGGAAGCGAGTGTTGAGGGCTCAAGACCATAGCATTGGGCACTGGGATTACCCCCAATAGCCACAGAAAGTCCCCCAAAATCACAGCCCTAAGCTCTGTGCTGTGGAAGCATCCCCAAGAGCCCAGTGACAGCCCCAGGGGCATTGCAGGTCCTGAGCCCCACGAGACACAGGCCCTGGGAAGCCACCAAACCCAGCCTCACCTCATCCCCTGGGGACCCACTGTGGGGCTCAGCACCTTTCCGGTGCCCCTTCTGCTGCTTCCCCGTTTTAAGCACAACGTGCTCAGGTCCCCAGTGCTTTCCCCTGCCTGTCGGTGCTGCTCCACCCTGTCACACACAGCTGTGAGGGTTAAAAATCTGCCTGGAGCCCCCACGTAAAGTCAGGCCTTTTTCAACAAATTCCAATATTCCAAAAGTAGAAGGGAATTTCTACCTGGAGGAGACATACGGATGGACAGCAGTGGCAGGAGGAGCCTCCCTCCTTGCTACCCAGCTGGCTCCGAGGACCCACAGCGTGAATTTTTCCCTGCCTGCACACTGCTTTGTCTGTCCACACACTCGTGGCGAGAGAGATCAGAGAAATTAGGCCCTGAACAGAACTGGTCTCCTCCAAACACCCAGAGCATCCAACAAGCCCACAGCTGGGCTGCTACCAGAGCTGCTTTTGGAAGAGACAGGTACAACAAAGTCAGTAAAGAAAAAAAAAAAAAAAAGATTTATTAAACAGCAACAAAACCAGAAAACATCCCCCTAGTTTGCTACAGCCAGAACCAGCCCCTGCTCACCACGGGGCTGCTCCTCTCCCGTCCTGCAGCCTTGCTGGGTCCTCCCACGGCCCTGGCCGAGGGTCCCCGGGGTCCCTACGGCTTCTGGCTGAGCGTGGGCCCCGCCGCGGCGATGATGGAGGAGCTGGCCAGGCTGCTGCCCAGCGTTATCAGCGTGGTGCCAGCCCCTGCAGGCAGCACGCCCTGGGGCAGCAAGTGTCTGTTGGCCAGAGTCTCTCTGGTGTGGATGACGGTGCTGCCGTCGTCCACCACGGAGGGAACCCTCCCCAGGGTCTCCATCGTCCCCAGAGCGTGGCCGAGGGCCGAGGCGCTCTTGGTCAGGCTGACCTTCTCCCCGAGGTGCCCGAGGGCCCCGTCGCCCTTCACCGTGGCCAGCGTCGAGGTGAGGATGACGGTCTTGGAGGCGGTCTGCAGGACGGGTCCCACCTTTGGGTGCACCAGGCTGCCGGGAGGACTGGGAGCGCCGGCCAGCGGGGAGGTGGCGAAGGTGACGGCGCCAGTGGGAGAGCTGGCGGACGAGGAGGAGGAGGAGGAGGAAGGCTGGATGCCTGGCAGTTTGAGGGGGACTGAGGTAGCCTCACCCATCACGGACTTGGTGAGCGCGGAGAGCTTGGCGTCCGACATGACGTACAGCGTCTTCATGGGGCTGGCGCTGGTCACTGCGGGGAAGGGGAGAGCGTGGTCAGCGGCTGGGGGGACGAGGTGCCCACCCCGAGCTGAGCCCCCCCGGCAGCACAGCTGTAGGGTTTCAGGCTGAAGAGAGACAACTCGCCTCGTTTTGTCATCCACAACAAACCCCGCTGCTGTCACAGCCTGGGCAGAGCACCGCAAGGAAACCCCAAACCTGCCAGCCCCCTCCCCAGACCTCTCAGATGCCCCACGGAAGCCTCTCTCTTCCTTCAGTGTCTCACCTAACACAGTCCCTTCCCGTGGGGACAGGACCTTGTGGCTCTTTCTTGGCCAGGTCCATGCCATCCTACCCTCCAAGCTGCCACGGACACGCTGAGCTCACGCTGCTCCCAGCAGCCTGGCTCAGGGCAAGCTCTCGCCCGGCTCAGGCATCTCCAGCTCCATCCCACCAGCAGCGAGGGCAGACGCTGCTGCAGGTGCTCAGACACTCACCACGCTCCACCTCAAAGGCAGCTAAAAGTCACCAGCTTCACGAAATGAAGCCCTTGGCGCTGTGAGGCAACAGCAGGGGTTGCACACGGTGGTTACCCCATCCAAGCCTGCTCCCCGGCCACATCTGGGGTTACCACAGCCCAGAGTGCAAGGGGTCACAGTCTCTGCAATCTGATCGCTGGGGTTAGATGCGCTCGGGACATTGACTGAAGCCTGGAGACCCACTGCTGGTCAAAGATGATGCTGACCAGAAAGACCCCGACCCGGAGAAGCCCACAGCTCGCCCCTGCGGTCACCCAAGGCCACTTGCTGTCCCCCAGGAGCCCACATGGCTGAGCAGGGAGCAGCACAGCAGCAGCGCTGGCTCACCCGAAGCACACCACAGCTCTGACACAATGGTATCAGAGATGTATCGCGGTGTCCCTCCCGCTCTTCAGCGGCAAGAGCTCACCACGAGCTCCACCGGCAGCGTGGAGCTCTCCAGAACAGGGTGCCAGGCTCAAGCACGGAGGACTCAGAGCGAAGGCAGAGGACCGACTGCCTGACCAGGGCAGGGCGCCGACCCCACCGCCCCGCAGGGGATGAGAGGGGCCAGACGTGCAGCAGGAACAGGAGGCTAAAACCCCTGCACAGGCTGGGAAGGGGCACAGAGACACGACGATGCTGTCGGGCAGCAGCACAAAGTGCTCCATGAAAGCTCCATGAAAGATATTCCGGCTGGAACACCTTCTGTGCTAACACCCCAGTCCGCTCTGCTGCTCTGGCAGCTTGGCTCCGAACCGGTCCTCTCCCTGCACACAGAGCCAAAACGAACCTCCAGCGAAAGCAGGTAAAGCTCTCCACGGATCTGACTTCATCCACTAATGACGACCAAAAAAAAAAAAAAAAGACCAAAACCAAACATAAAAGGGCAACGTAAAATAAAACACAAAACCACAGGATTAAACCCAGTGCTTCTGCAGCTCCCCGTTGAGTCCTGGGGGAGACCAGCAGAGACTGGGGGTCTGCAGCAGCCAGCGCCGACGATCAGAGTTACAGCTGGGTCTGATGCCTGCGAGGAGCCAACAGCACGGTGAAACAGCACACGCATCGACATGGTCCAGAGCAGCCTTGTTTGACCTCTGGGAAACTGGCACAGCTCCCCCGAACTTCACCCACCAGATCTGGGTGCTGAATACCTGCTTGTCCTTCCCCTGGCTTGGCAAATCAGCTGGATGAGGGAAAGGAAAACACATTTCTGGCGTGGCTGGAGGCGGGCTCTGCTGTGCAGAAGCCTTTTGAGGATGCAACGGGCTGCATCATCGCTCTGCGGAGGTTTTTAATTTTTTTTTTTGTAGTGTGAGGCTACCAGCTGGGTATGCAATGTTTGCTCGGGTGTAATCAGATGGGTCTGCTCTCTCCAGGCAAGGTAAATAAACGTAGGCAGCAGGGAGAGTGCTTAGTGCTACCAGCGTGTGGTGGGGGCCCTACACACAAGCTGAAGGTTTTTGCAGAGCCCGCTGTGTTCGGGCTCACGTTTTACACCCCGCTCTTTGTCAACTGCACGGAGCGAAATCAGAACTGCATGTACTTGTGCAAAGAAACCACAGGGGACCTAACTCAAAGGAGGGGGGAAAAAAATAAGGAAAAAAAAAAAAAAAAAAAGGCAACGGACTTAAAAATAAGCAGCATTCAGGCAGCTACTCCCCAGAGGGGCTCCGCACACGTCACCCGGCAGGCATGGCTCCAAGCCGGCCTCCGCTCTGGCCCCCAGGCCGGCTGCCCGCGCCCCACAACTGCCATGCGCCTCACCTACGGGTGCTGCCGCGGCGGTCAGGTGGGCTGCGGGGTCGGCAGGAGCCATCTCTGCGCCAGCCTGGGCTTTGCTGAGATCCATCTGAGACAGCAGCTTGCCAGGAGAGGCGGCGCTGGAAGCTGGGGCGGCCAAGTTCCCAACTGCACCGTCCGGAGCCTGGAGGGGTTAAAGGAACGGAGAGCTGCTGGGAGCGGCCGCGGCGCTGCGAGGAGCGCCAGGACCCCAGGTGGAGAGGGGTTGGATCATCGCTGGGGGGCTGCAGCCGTTCCTCGAGGCCTGCGCTGTCCCTCACCTCAAGATCAGAGCGCGCCTCCTCCCTGCTTCTTCTAGCCTTGCCCTCGCTCCCATCAGTCACGTCTAAACTCCAGGCAGGATCCGCACCACCGCGGATCCAGGGGACCCCGTCCCCACCGCGGGCTGCCAGGGAGGCCAGGCCTGCTCTCCTGCTCTCTGCAGCACCAGCGAAGCAACCGCCAGGAACTGGAGCTCAAACACAAGTCCCAGAGCACACAGACCTGCTGTGAGAACAAGGCGCTGTTACTGCCAGCACCAGCAAAGACTGGACGCGGCACACGCCGTCCGTGGCACCTGAAGAGCTCCCCAGGTGCCAGAGGAAGACTACAAGTCCTTCTGGTGTCCACCGGGTGCTTACAGATGTCCAGCACTGGGATAACCGGGCAGTTTGGATTCGTGTCCTAAGGCACACGTGGCCTTCGGGGACTGACAGGCTTCAGGCAACTCGCTCTCCTCCACCAGGGACAAACATCACCAACAACGGCTTAGCTCCAGTCCGAGCCCTTCCCACCTGGTGCTCGTGCAGGTCACAGCCTGCTCCTCCACGCCCTGCGCAGCAATTTGGTGGTGCTCCATTCGTTTTAACTAATTTCTGCCCCAGGAGGCAAAAATGTCAGACTCCACCAAGGGGTGGTACGTCCACCACCAGCACGGCTGGGTCCAGGCAGCACCAAGGGCTGGAGGCTCCTCGCTTGCCTCGTGCCGTTTAGGGGAGATCCCTGCCCGCAGCTCAAACCAGCACCTCAGCTCATAGCTCTGGTTGTTGCAATGTAAATGGTTTTCTGCCTCGTGGCAGGACAAGACCACAATCCAGCATCAGCATCACTACATTTTACAGAACTGCTACCGGGATACAACCACGCTGCAGAGAGGAACTCACACAGAAAGCACTGCTCAAACCACGGTGGAACCGTTCCTTGAAAACAGAAGCTGAAGCTTGCTTGTATTTTCACTTTAAAGCCACCCAAACACTTTTGCTTTTCTTACTGTGCTACTCTCAGAAAACACTTGCGCCAAACTCCCCGGGAAGATTCCTCAGCCTCCTGCCTCCCCTGTAAGGCCCGTGGGGGAAGGAAGAAGTTACCCACTCAAACTGCATCTCAGCTGCTACAGGCATCGCCCCAGCCCCCAGAGCTTTAAATCACAGCCCATGCGTGGGCTTCACGCTTCCTGCACAGGCACAGTGGAGCCGTCAGCTGGAATTTCAAAGGAAACCCAACCAACAATGGCTTTGGCTACTGCTGAAAACACAAGAGTTTAAGCTCTGGCATAATCCCCCCGAGCCTTTTGTAAATTTGCTCTTTTACAGGAAGCCCTGGTGGATTACGTAATCCGATGTGCTAAAGGTACACACAAGCTGATGTCAAGGGCTATAATTAGTTACAAAAACACACAGCTCATTCCATTTCCTGTAAAAGCCTGCTTTCAGTTTGCTTTTGAAGCAGCTCTCACAACCGACCACACAATTAAGCACTACCTTGAACACACAAGCTCAGCACTGTACGTCCGGAGCAGCCTGCGACCAGCTCTGCAGCTTCTCGGGTCAGCCAGGCAGTTTCAGGTGTCGCTGCCTGAAAACACGAACCCACAAAGGCACCCAGCAACCGCCGAGCAGTCTGTGCCAGGTCTCATTTCACCTCCGAGCTGCTGCTCTGCCAGATGGATTTCCAGCATCTCAAACAGGTACCAAAGGGCACAGAGGGAAGCACGCCAGGTCTCACGGTTTCTCCCAACGGCCTCTGAAGAGCCCAAAACTGAGACTGGGAGCTCCGAGGCCGCACGACGTGACTCACCCTCTGCTCAGGTGGGAGCTGCACTGAGTGCCACTAGCTCTGCATTTCTGAGCTCTACCTTAGTGGGCAGCAGCCCGGCTCTGCCAGCACTCGCAGGCTCTGCTGTGCTACAAAGTGACTGAAAGAAACACAGACAAGTCAAGGAGGAAGGACACGGATGCTCCCGGATCTCAGCTTTACCCAGCAGCAAACCAGGAGCCTGTGTGGAAACTACCGGCAACGGGGGATGCAAGGCCAGCCCTGAAGCAGCACGGGACAAATTAAGGACTCGTGGCTGCTGTTAAGACTTACCCAGCTCCATCCAGAGGCTTGACCTGTAGACGATGCCTCCCTACACATCTCAGGGCTTTGAGCAGCCCTGAACAACCTCGGCAGGCCGCAGCCAGGAGCAGAAGCACGCTCCCTGCCTCTACGACACGAGCTGCCTCCCTGACAGAACCGCAGGGCTTTGCCTACAAGGCAAAGATTGCTCCGTGTCTCCTCCACCAGCTCACCTGCCCCAGGCTGCACGAGCAGTATCAAGAGCAGGAAAACCCCGCGTGCAGGAGAACAGAGCCCCAGCCACGCTGGAGAGACCTTGGCATCCTCCAGTGCCCTCAGCCTTCAGCACCAGCTTGTAGGAGCTGGAGCTTGATCCCCGCAGCCCTCGCTCCATGCTCACCCGACTGCCCAAGCTGTAGGGTTTATCACTCTGGGAATTTGTTCTCTTGTCTTTGAACTTCTGCTTCCCTGCAAATGTCTGTCTCGAGTCACTACTCAGCTCCTGCCGGGCAGTCAGTTGTACCCCAAAGTTTTTAGGCTGGGGGATGTTGCTGGCACCGCTTTGTCCCCTCTCTGCGGGCTCCTCTGATGACCCCGAGCTAAAGCCCAGTGAATTCAGAGCTCCTGGCACGTTTCAAAGCTTTCATTTACCTCCAAAGCTCGCTACTTTGTTGTACTGTCGGACCCTCAACAGCTCAGTTTGTGGTTCCCTTCAGGCTGTTCAAAAGGAAATTGTTCCTGAGCATCCTCGGCTCCCCAGGGCAGTGGTCACAGCCCTAAGCCTGCCACAGCTCCAGAAGCCCGTGGACAACGCTCTCAGACGCAGGGTTTGATTTTTAGGGGGTCCTGTGTGGAGCCAGGAGTTGGACTGCACGCTCCTTGGGTGTCCCTGCCAGCTTGGGCATCAGAACCGATCTTGCTACCCTCACATTTATGGATCCATCTCCAAACTGGCAGTGAGTTAGGACAGAGCCCAGGGACACATCTGTAGCAAACCTACCACATCGGCTACCTCCAAGTGTTGGGGTGGAGAGGTCTGCGTTACAGTACCCAAGACCACTGCCTTCAGCACCACGACAACAACAAATTAAAAACAACCCTCTCCAGCTTCTTGTGCTCTCAACTCATCTACACCAAGTCTCATCCTGGGAAGCTGGGAGGCAGCCAGGACCCTTCTGAGGCAGGACGTGGCACACCTCTAGCATGGACACAGCAAAAGCATTTCCTTCTGTCAGTGATCCACCACCACAAGGAGACCTGCTGTGAACAGACAACTTTGGAGCATGCACTGAGCACTTTGTGTATTGGTTTTAACAGCACAGCAACGAGACGGGGCAGAAGATGAGGTCCTGCAGCAGGAAAGAGTCCAGCACCCTGACCCCTGCTGTCACATCGGGGCACCTGAGAGTCAGGAGCAGCATTTCCAAGAGGAAGACCCCCCCCAGACAGCGCAGCCAACCCACTCTCCTCCCTGCACAGGACAGATGCTGCAGCAGCAGCTCTCCCCCTCACACCAAGCCCTGTTACTGCCAAGAGAGCCCAGAGCTGCGACAAGTTTCCATACTGATGTCAGCATTAGGAACTAGACAGAGATTTCCTCAGTGTGGTACCAGCAGGACACTGAGTACGATCTCTGGAGGAGACGACCTTGCTGCTAACGGATGTGAAGGTAAGCTGGGTCCTCCAACCACCACCTTGCAAGGCCCCTCTGTGCACAGCCTCAGCAAAAGAACAAGGCTCAAACCCAGGGGAGATGCCACGACCAAGAGACATCTCCCCAGGACAGCCACTCCTGCCCGTGAGCTTTCTCTGATCACAGCAAACGCTCTCTCTAGGGAGGTGACGCCGAGGATTACCTGAGGGGCCTGCGTCTGCATGGGCTGCTCGTCGAGCTGGGGCTGCACAGCCCCCATGGCAGCCTGGCTGAGCGTGGTCACTCTGCTGGGCTGCCCACGCAGCGTCACAGTAATGGTCGTTGGGGCCTTCAAGCCTGGAAAACACAAGCGAGACAGCCCTGAAGCACAGAACTGCGGGGCCACCTTCACCCACGAGGGCTGCATCAGGAGTCTCTTCCCAGGAGAGGAAGCTCACAAGTTGCTACCACATGCAGCTTTGCACAGCTACAGCTCGGAGCACCACAAAGGCGGAATAAACTTTGGAAATACCAGGCCTGGGGCGCTCCAGAAGCCTGCGGCGCTTGCTTGCCTCACCTGCTGCCTGGTTGGAGATCTGAGCCAAGCCAGGGAGGCTGCTGGCCAGCTTGGCCAGTCCCCCGTTGGTCAGCAGCTGGTGAATGGCCGTGGGTTTCCCGCTCGCCGAGGCTCCCACAGACAAGGAGGTGGCGACTGGGATGGTGCGGACGATCGTGCCCGTGCCTGTGGTGATGGCACTCAGGTTCTGGATCGGTGTGGGTGTCTTCACAGCTGAGGTCTGGAAGGAGAAGCAGAAGCACTGAGCACCTGGGAGGACTGGGGACGGTGGGAGGGCACAGCCTCTGCCTCCCGCAGGAGCCAGAGGTCAGGTGGAGAGTTTCCACACTTCATCCTGGCGGCTGCAAGCAGGTAAAGCTGTCCCTTCCAGTCTGCATGGACTCATTTCAGCCTGAAAGCATGACTGGGAGAAAGGCTGGCTCGGCTCCGCCTCTACTGAGGCCTCTCAGACTGAAAGGATGGGGAGCACTGCCTGACGGGATCACAGAAGGACAAGAGGACAGATTGCTGATCCTCTCCTCCCCATTCTCCAGACCCTTATCAGCATTTTTAGGTGGCTGCCAAGCCCACTTTTGAGTACAATTTCCCACAGCCCCATTCCCCGGAACCAAGGCCGTTTATGGGAACCCTTATCCTCATCACCTGTCAAACCCGGGGCACATTATTGCAGCTGCAGCTCACACCTAGCACCACTCGTCTCTCCTGGTCCTACACCACACATTATCTGGGCTCCAGCTTCTGCCACGTCACCCCCGCACAGCTTCCTTCTAGAGAGCAACCTCTGACGTTTGCAGGCTGAGTACCTGCACGGGTGATCCAGCAGCAGCCACGCTGGCAGGCAGGGCTGACGACTTGGTCCCGATGTCCTGCAGGCTGAAGCTCAGCCCTTGCAGCAGGCTGCTGGCAGATGCTGCTCCTAGAAAAGAGGAAAGAACAAAGAAATTAGCCTTGGAGAACTAACCACCATGGAATTCTAGCTCTGTCACACAGCAGTGCCTGCAGAACTGTGCTTTGAAGAGCAGCATCCCAAGGAGCCTGTAGGGATGCTCCAAGTTACCCCATGAACACAGCCCAGCAAGTTTCACTGCTGCAGCGACCAATGTCATCTGTGAGAGAGGGGAGGCAACGTACGAGTGGGCAGGAGCAGTCGTACTGCCAAAAGGAGGTCGTGTTTGGTATCTCGAGGCATCGTGACATGAAAATGATGCAATTAATGGGTTGTTGAACCTTCAGCCTCACTTATAGCATCCCTCTGGCCCTCCACAGGCTCTGAAGAGCAAAGCACTACCTCAGCCACTGCGGGGCTGAACCCAAAGCAACCAGTGAACGCAAGAAAGAGGATCCCCTGAATGATTTGGAACCTGGTTTACCTTTTACATTCACAAGAGACAGGTACCTTGGAGGGCACTGGCTGGCTGGGCCTGCATGCAGTGGGCGCTGCTGGCTACCAGCCTGCTCTGCAGGGCATGGAAAGCGCTGGGCGCCGTGCTGCTGGGGATCACGGCAGACGGAGCAGGGCTCATGGAGGAGGTTTCTGTTGCTGAGCTCAGCCTACAAAGCGAGCAGAAGAGAAAGGCACCTCTTAGGGATAAAAAGAGCAACGCAAGATGGCTTTGACAGCATGCTGTCACCAACCGAGCAGGGCTTCTGGAAGCGTTAGGTGGGGAGGTGATGAGCTAAAAAAATCCAAAGCAAGAGACATTTCCCTGTGTCCACTGCAGCACCTGGGGCAAAATCTGTGCATTTCCAGCTCAGAAGGAAGGTGCTGCAAGGGCTGTGCCACCCTGCACAACACAGTCTACCTTGGAGAGAAATTTTTCCATTAAAAATCAACTTTCTATCTGAGGACAGCTCTTCCTCTCCCCACCCAGATCAGCTGGGGTCCAGTTCTCCGAAGCATGGTTTAAATTAAAATGGAAAACAGCGATGTGAGAGATTGTCAACACCACATTTGTTCCTCAGAAGAAATCCCAGTGGCCCGTTAACTTCAGAGCCAATATTGAGAATTCTTTCGCTATCTTTGGAAAAAAAATGCTCAACTATCAAAGAACGAAGACAACACTGAATTTTTGGCAAAGACGACGGCACAGTCATTCAAAAGACAAACATCAGCAGTTCTGCAGCAAACTTGGAGTTGATAAACCATACAGGAACAGCCCAACAGCCACATCACCTTCCACATCTGCCCATTTCCACCATTCTCAGATTCGACCACCAGTTGACAAATAGTTTTTGGGAGCCTACGTGTCTCCCATTCTTCAGAGAAATCCAGCCATAAGCAAGCTACCAAGAAGCTCCACGCACAGAAAGCACCACGTTGTGGTGTTTCATTCATACCAGCAGCCTCTCAACGAGGCGCAGGGCTTACAAAACCAAAGCTGCACTCACTTGGAGGCGGTGAGCAGTCCGAAGGGCTCCTTCACACCTGACACGGACTGACCGACAGCCATGGGGACCGGCTTTCCGGAGACAACTGCAAAAGAAAAAGAAGAAACCTAACTCTCCCTCCTCCACGAGGCTTGAGGGATTCCCTGTCTCACGCACTACCCCCAGGCACAGCCCAGAGCTGCTGGCCACGGGCTCATCCTGCTCACGAGACCTCTTCTCAAGGAAACCTCCACTGCAGCCATGAGCACACACTGGAGGCACCGCGCTACAGGTCAGGAGTACCAGAGAGAGCAGAGTTGTGAGGAAAACCAGAAAGCTGTCGTTGTCAGAGCGTGACGACAGGCAGGACTCAAGGAACCGGCTCAAAGTCTGACAGCAGCGGCCACTCAGGCCCTCACCACCAAACGCAATTCTCTCTCCTAAGCGTCACCTCCGCTAATCCCCTCCTCCTTGTCCTCACGGCACAGAGCTACGCCTCGAGCGCTCGGTTAGGGTCTGGCTGGCTGCTGGAGCTGGATTTTGTAAGCATTCTTTACAGACACTTTACAAAATACACAGGGATGCGGCGAGTCACAATAATAGTTTATTGTGTCACAATGTTTGTTTATCGCGGCCTTTGGGATACAACTGCATTTGCCTCGTGCATTCCTCCTGCTCACGCACGGTAAGAGGGAATTCTCGTTTGGTTCGTGTTTACTTCTGCAACTCATTTCCTTTCTGTGGAAAGAAGTAAAGTTTGGAAAATTAAAAAAAAAAATAAAAATGATTCCAGAAACCAGAGATCCTCAAAGCTGCCCGAAGATGAACTGTAACCCTAAGAAAGGATGTGTATTTATTAGTTAATTCTCACATTTCAAAACAACTGTTAATTAACCAAGAAATCCTTCTGAAGGAACACAGTTACTTCTCAGCTTGGAAAACCCTCCAATTTCCTAACGCTTCAGACGGAGACGCTGACCTTCCAGCCCTGCACTGCACCGAGCTAGCTCTAAAAACAAGCATCAGCGTTACACAGCTGGGCTCCGAGGTGAGGAAGTCCTTAGCACGAGCACGGAGAGCAAGAAGGCAAAATCCTCTGAGTACAGGAGCGAGAGCAGCCAAAGCTTCTGCCCTCCTCACGAAGGCTCGAGGGGAAGATGACCGAGCACATCACCTCTTCTTGGACAGGACCTCCTGCAGCGCCCGCGGCAGTGGGTTTGCTCAGCCCCGCAGGCAGGAGAGGAGCTGCCATTTGTTAGCACGCGTATGAAGGGCAAATTGTCCTGGATTTTAGGTGACTGCACAGCCCCAAGGGGCGCTTGGCTGAGTTGTGAAGTCTTCCAGAGGGAGGCAGATCGCCGTCATCCATGACGCGTTCCTGGGGAGAGCTTTGCTTCCGCTGCGGGGGACACGCAAGCAGGCAGCAGAAACGGAGACCCGCACGACCTACGTGGAGCGAGGCCTTGCCAGGAGCAGCACCTCGAAGCCTCAGAGGAAGGCACAAAATTCTCCTTGCAGCTCACCAGGCTGCCGTCAGGCACCTCGCTGAAGCACGCGACCCAAACTGCTACGGAAAACGTCCTGGCTACGCGCTGCCGGCCCCCACGCGTCCCCAGCTACCCCCTAGAGCACCACATCGCACCTCGAGCCTCCGTCTCCTTCCTGCAGCTGCCTCCTCAAAAAGCAGAAGACCAGAGCTCCCCTCCCCTCCCCACGCCGTGCCCCGGAGGAGCTGGGTGCCGCCACGACCCCGCTCTCTGGCTACCAAGCGGCTTTGCAATCGCAACTCACTTTCTGCCTGGGTGGTGAGGGGTGCTCCGTTCCCCACGCCCGCAGCATCTCCGTGAGAGACAATGGTCACCTTGATTTTGGCTCGTTTGGAAGTTTTGCTGCACTGGGTCGGGCTGGGGGCCTGATGCCTCTTCAGCTGCACGCGCACATCGTCTCTCTCAGCCCCTTCCGAGTGCTCTGAGGAGACTGGAACTAGGGGACACAGAAGTAGCTTTTTGAAACCGACGGCCGATTCCTCGAGGTCAGCGCTGCTCCGAGGTGCGGAGAAGGGACACATGCCCATGCACACTTCCACAGCTCCCTTCATGCCAGCCTTGCCCATCTCCCATGCACCGGGACCCCTCGCTTCTCCTTTTCACCACCTGCGCTGACTCCTGCGTGCCCCACGCTGCTGCCTCAGGGTCAGCGCTTAGCTTAAGCTGCTCACAGGCACACAGAGCCCGTCTTGCCCTCTGCAGCGAAGAAAAAATGGATGCCTACGGTAATAACACATCTTCACGTGAACACTTTTCATTTCCAAGCACAGTGCAATCGCTCCCGGCATCAGACCCTTCCAGCATCCCTAACTTCCAGACGAGGGGGACGGAGGTGCAGACTCGCAGAGCTGGTGCAGGCGTGCTGTCAGTGCTGGGGTTAGAGAGGAGGTTTTTGTGTGCCTGGCATTCAGCACGTCCCTTCCAGCGCTCAGAAATGTCCCTCAGAGGGCTGGACAGGAGCGTACAGGTGGCCGGGAGGCGCTAAGCGAAGCAGCCATGAGCACAAGAGGCGCTGCAGCAAAGCCAAGCCCCACGCACCCCACGCTGCGTGGCACTAGGGAGAAAAGCAGCAAGCTGAGACTTCTCCTCCACGCCAAGGGCTCCTTCTGCTGTCGCGTCCTTTTGACCCACCACATCCGTTTCATTCTGCCTACAGCATAAGCTTGCTGGGGAAAGGGTTGTCCAAAAAGCACAGAGAGCCCGCAACAAGTGCTTGTGGGTGGCACGGGGACAAGAGGGGGTCACAAGACAGGATCGATGGCACGAGGACAAGAGGGGTTACCCCACCCGTCCGTTCTCTGCACACCCCACTGCTGGTGCATGGTCACCCAGCCCTGAGCTGAAACGCTGGTGGAGCAAACGAGAGCATGGATCTGCCTCCTGCTGCAGCACTGGCAGCCTGGCAGCTCTCACAACCACAGCCCTGCCGTGATCTGCAGCACTGGGACAAGCTCCGGAGAGCCCTCTCCACCTGGAGCTTTCAGAGGGAGCCGTGAGGCAGCCAACTCCCTGCTGATAAACCTCCTGGGTTTCCAAGTCACCAGCCTGGAAGCCAGGATACAGGCATCTTTTTGTTTATATAGATTATGTACAGCAGGTCCACAGATGTGCTGTGTATGTGCATTTATTCCTCTCCCTGCACACCCCACTACCTGCGTGTCTCTGGGCTGCGGGCTGGGACAAGGCTGCACCCAAACCCCTCGGTGTCGGGCGCCTCAACAGGCAACTCAGGGCTGCTCTGCTCCCCAGGAGAAGCTCCGAGCCTGCTGTGCTGCTACTGCTGCAGACCCACGGCTGTGACGTGTGACTTGGTCACACTCGTGCACGCTCCCACACCTCCTGCTTGACTGCGAACACGCTCGGACAGAACCACTGCCCAGAGGGACCTCGCCCAGCGTGCAAGGACTGCAGGCACCGAAGCCCCCCAGGGTGCCACAGTGAGTGCCACCAGCCAGGCAGGACGGGGAAAGGGCACAGGCAGTGGCGTTAGGAGTCTTTCAAAGCAGTGAGCAGCGACCCCAAGTCCCTCCTGGTCACCCCCAGCTTCCTACCTCATGGCTCAAGCAGCTGAGCCAGCGCAGTAACGAGCCCTGAGGTGTTAACGACCTTCAGTCTTAGCAAAAGGCAGGGCAGGCTGAAGCCAGAGCATCCCCGATAAAGTATCCAGGCACCCGACTTGGCCACTGTGGTTTCTCTTCCCCACAGCAAGCACAGAGCTCCACCTGAGCTCCCAGGCTCAGCTCTACTCACGGGGAGACCAGCAGGTCTCTTGAAAACAGGGCTCGAGGGAGGAAGAAACCTTTAAAGCCACCACCTTGGTCTTTGTGCCTCAGGGCTTTGTCACCATGGTTGTGCACACGTTTGGACTGTGTCGTGTGTGTGTTTGGTGTGCCAAAACAGCACGGAGGTCACTGAATCCCCAGCAATTAAAAGCACCAGCACCGGGGGTGCTGCAGGCATTTGTCACCCCCAGCAGTGCTCTCAGCTCCCGGGGTCACCTGAGCTGAGCACGGCCACCCCACACGGCAGCGCAGCCTCCCAGAGCCTTGGACGTCAAGCTCTCTTCCTCCCCTAGCCCCAGGTCTGCCCAGTCACTGCCTCCTGAGCCACCAAAACGCGCCGTTATTCACACTGCACATCCTGCCCCTCAGTGCCTAGCCCTCGGAGCACCTCACGTGCTGACCTCCACCTCGGGGTGCTCCAGCACCCAACCAGGAGCCCACAGGATCAGCGAGTGCTCCCCTCGGCCTGTGTCCTGCTCAGCACAGCCAAACTTTGTCAACAAACTCAATCCTTTACGTCCTTCTCCCACCACACCACCATCACCCCGCAGCCATCCCTCTCCCTGCTCTCTTTGCTCTTCTCTAGCTCCCTCTGGCCAAGAAACGCTGCTCCAGCCTCTCCGTCTGCCCCTTCCACTCGGGAGCTCCTCGCTTCCACGCCCAACAGCCACCCTGCAGTAAGGAGCTCCACCAGCATGCAGTCAGTCTTCAAGCTTCCCAACAAGTCACCACACCGTCCACGAAGCTTTAGTTCGGAGCAGAGCTGCTGCCAGGTTACAGCAGCATTCACCTCCCGGGGCAGGGGAAGGGGAGGCGTTAGTGCTCTCAGCTAGCACGCGAGCCGTTTGCTTAAGCTTCAGATACAGCAATGAGAAAGCAAAAAAAAGCAGGGGACGAGGGGACAACGTTGGGCCACATCCCCCAACCAATGCAAGGGAAGAGGAAAATGATGAGAGAAGGAAGCCGAGAGACAGAGAAAAGGAGGGAGATGGAGAGAGACAGAGAGAAGTGAGGAGATACTCACCAAAGAGACATGAAGAGGTGCCAGGAGGAAGAGCTTTCCTCACCAGCATGTTTTGTTTCAGAAAAGCAGCAAACTGAGCTGAAATGAATCAGAGAGAATTACAGTATCACAGCCCGGCTCTGGAGGGGGGGGCAGCGACCTCCAGGAACACCACTGCGACGCGCAGAGACCTGGCAGCAGGCAGGCAGACAGCTCAGGGCACGAGGAGACACGCTCAGCTCCTCTCCGGATGGCAGCGCAGCGCATCCCGCGCCACGCCGGGCATCGCCCCAGCTTCTGCAGCGTCCCAGCAGCACGAGCCCTCTCCAGCCCCACAGCCAGCGCGTCCCTCACCACCTGCTGCCACGACACAGGCACGGACAGCACGCCGCAGCAGCGCTCCTCACTACACGAGGCAAACCGTCCTCCTGCCTCCCTTGTGCTAGCTAGAACCTTTCCCCTCGGCTACGACAACGGAGGAACAGAGTTCTTTAGTCCAGGAGCTGAGAAACTACGAGATCCAAGCTTGAAATTCCCTCTGGAGCCTAGCCTGAGCAACACAAAGACTTTAGAGAGTGCGTGGTCGCACTGCTGCAGGAGACAACAAGTCTGTTCAGGTCTGTCCTGAGCAAAGGAACGAGGCCAGAAGGGAGGATGAGAACTATTCCCCACTCCTGCTGCTTTGGCCAGAAAGGATCCTCAGCGACAAAACCCTTACCTACAGCCACAGCTATCACAACCAGACTGAAGCTGCACAATAAGGTTTTTAAGCAGCATCCGACAGGACAAAACCCCATAGCTGAAGCAGTTCAGAGCGGGTTTTCCTCTGCTGTTCCATGCAGGATGGCTAATTACCAAAGGCCCACTGCTCCAGTCACAACTCAGTAGCCTCAACCATCACCTGAGAACCTTCCATCTCCCTCCCAAGCAGCCTGGAGACACCAGTCAAGGAGCTCACACCCAAAAGGGAATCAGAGCACGGCTACATAGCAGTTTTGTCAGCCAGAGCACGTGAAAATCCTTCCCACTTGGAACAGCAGCGAGGCTCCGTGAGCTGCAGAAACACCGTTTCCAACCTAATTTCAACCCCCTACAAGCTGCTGCCTTCAGCTGACAGGAACGGGGAACTGAGCTGCAGAGCAAACTGCCACGGGAAGCTTGGAGTTCACAACAGGACTCAGAAGACAAAACCTGAAAGGGTCGGGGCAGATAAAGACCAAAACTCCAGGTGCTCGGAGGGAAGAGGGTGGAAAAGCCGCAGGAGGTTACCTTGTGCCTGCTTGTGTGTCAGGATAGTGTCCGTCCTCTGCACCTGCCTCTTGAGCAGCTGCGTAGTGCTGATCTGGGTGGGCTTCTGGATGGAGGACACCGCAGCCATTTTAGTCTTGGGGCTCGACGTGGGGCTGCTGGAGACGCTGGACAAGTCCTGCTCGAAGAGAAGGAACACCTTACCCCCGCGTTTCTCCAAGGAGAGGCAATCCTAACTCTCAGTGCAGGCAAGAACGTGCATCCCTCTGCTGAAGCAGGTCTAAATCCAAAGGTTCCTTTGCCCCTTCAAAAGCCGTTTGTGCTTTCAGATCCTCTTGCCTCCCTCTTCCAACCCTACCACACCTCAGCAGCACACGGCTCAGCCTTCCCCACTCGCCATATCCCAGAGGGAGCCCCTACCTCCGAGCCCGACGGCGAAGCGGGCACTTTGGCTGCTGGTGAGGTGGGCCTGCTGGTTCTCTCCGGCAGATCAAACGACAGATCCCTCCGGGTCGAGTCACGCGGCTTCTTCTTCTTCTCAGCGTCCAGGTCACGGGGATCAGAGCCCGAGTGGCTCTCCGCTCGAGTGAGGACTCCAGTCAGGAAGTCAGCTATTTCATCCTAGGCAGGATGAAACTAATCGTTAGGCTGTGCGGTGCGCAGGTCTCTAAATAATTCAGCTTCACAGCTAAAATTGAAGAAAAGAACTGAATGTTCTCAAAGACAAACTGATAGGGCTCTCCGGATTTAATATTCCGGATTTAATATTCCACAAGCAGAAACCCTCAACCCTTGCAGGCAGACCTTGATTTCTCATCAAAGCTTCTAACTCCATTGATTTCTGACACATGGAAGAGAAACGTGATGGTTTCCCCAGTGCTCCCCAAAGTACTGCTTGCTTCCCCAGGCAGAGGAGAAGACTCAGAAGAGTGATCTTTGCTTAAAGTACACAAACAGGAAGCTCACATCTCTCCTGCTGTCGGAGGACAACCACTTCAAAAACCACTTGAGAGAGATTACGCTTGTTCAACCAATACTGGCAGCAAGGTTGTAACTTGTGATCAGAGACATTTCAGCAGGGGCCTTTTACAGGTACAGCCATACAGGGAAGATTTCTGTCTTTACCTGGATGCACCTGTCCACCATACTCTGGGTCAGGCCTTCTGACTTCTTTTTGGCTTTGCTTATCCTAGTAAAAAATAAAAATAAAAAAAATCAAACACGTGGAAGCCAACAAATATTGTTTTTCCCCTTTCACACTCCCTATATGATTCTTCACCAGAGAATAAAACTCCAACGATGGCCAGTTTGCTCCCTTACACAGTTTGACCCTACAGAGTAGGGTACGAGCCGACTCCATTAGTGCTCAACTCAAGAGCACCGTCTGCTGGCAAGACGAGATTCATCCTCAGAAGTGCTGAGAAGAGCTTTGGGGACAGCAACAAGGGCCCAGCATCGCTCAGTTTATGACTAAAGCTTCTTGCAAAGCAAATACATTTCCTTTCCTTCAGAGCTTTGTCTTCAGACCACTATCAGAGTTTGACTTTTCTTTCTTTCCTCTCCTTCAGTAACTATTCCTGCTATGGATTTCTGACTTTGACAGTGCTCCAAAATATTGTTTGCATTGTTGGATCCAGCTCTAGCATCAGGCTAAACCTGTTTTTATACACACCTTGCTCCAGTTTTTGGTGCAGTTATCTCAGACACACAAGTGTGACTGGAGATCAAGCTCCAAAGTTCACTGAAACCTTCAGCGCCTCCTGCAAGGCTCCTGGAGCCTCCCTTACCCCGATACTGGACACAGCCTCCATCAGCTGCAGGCTCCAGAGCCAGGGTGGCAAGAAAAAGCAGATACCTGCTCTAGTGTCATACCTACTGTGCTCTTCTACTTCCCACTGGGAGAAGCAATGTGGATTTATCCCAGAAAAACCAACCAACCATCTCTCTATCCAGTACACTGGGCTTTGAACAACTGCTCGCTTTGACAGAGCATTATTAGGCAGGGCCAAGTTTTTCTGTAAGCAGCACACTCAGGTGTTGCCCAGGGCTTCAGGGCAGAGCATCCACCTCACAGGACATCACCTGAGATTGTCGTCTGCTCCTCCCACCACCACCATGCTGTTATCAGCTCGGATTTTCTCCCGGAAATCTTCCATCGCTTCGATGTTGCACTGCAGGGAATTCTGACCGATCACAAAGAGGACAGGGGTCTTCATCTCCAGGAGGGGGTCATCGACGTCCTGCAAGAGCAAGGGCGACTGTAATTCAGAAGGGCTGTTCCAGGACGCAATCTTTGGGGCCAAACACATTTCTGAAGCATTTCCCAAACATTCCCAAACAGGTAAGCACTTCCCAACAGGAAAGCATATGCCATGGAGGAGCAGGCAGCACTTCACACGCGATCCCAGCGCGTACTAACTGCATCCTGGAGGGAAGGAAATTATGAGTTGCGTGGTTTGCCTGGACAAGGTTGCACATCTCAGATACCCTATTCCAACTCACCCTTCCTCTTCTGAGCTTTTGCCACACAAACCCAGGACAAAGCTGAAGCAGTGCCAACAGCACGTCCACTGGCAGTGAAGCTCTCCAGGGTGAGCCCCGATGGGGTTTATGCAGTCATCCTAAAGAGAACTCTGCTCAAGCACTGCACCCTCCCCTAACAGATGTCTTTTACACAGGGCTGATAGGGATTTCCACTAGTCTCAGAACTGGTTATTTCACCAGCACAACTGTAACCATTCCCAACATGGTCACAAACTGGTCAGCTAGCAAAGGATTAATTTGGGATCCACGTAAATGACTTTAAGTCACCATCTCTGGTGCCAAAGGACACAGTCAACAAGCGACACTCGTGTAAGACCCAAGGAAGGAGCTGCAAAACCACGTTATAGGATGGACAAGCAAACGCAGGACTTCACACGCCTGCTATTGCATCAGGAAACCTGTTACAGATGCAACACTTCTGCCTGCTGGGCACATCCCCTCCAAACAAAAAAATCACAGACACATTCCTTAAAAATCTTCCAGTTATCACTGGACTTCCAAACCACGTTCTATGAAACAGTCCACGGAGGTTAAAAATCAAACAATTCTTTAAGTGGCACCCTCATCCCCTTCAGTCCTTACCCCTCTGGGGCCATCAACTGTCAGAAGAGGGAATCCAAGGCACACAACTGCAGTGACGTACTCCATCACTGAAACCTGGGTAGAAAAGCAACAACGGTCAGCACCCTCACAGTCCTCTGCTGTAAAGGTCGCTTTGCTAGGCTCAGGGCACAGAGATCTCTCACATATTTAGACTCTGCTTAGGTGCTTAAAAGGACTGGGGGGGGAAACACCAAGGAACTCAAACTCCTTTATGCCCCCATGGCTAAAAAGGATGCATCTCAAAGCCAGGCCTCAGCGAGAAGAAGGGGAATAGAATAATAATTCTCCAGAGCCTCAAAGGCACCAAACACTGAACTGAAATTTTCAAATCACCTGAGCGCATGCAAACGAAACAGGCACTTACGTGACAGGCCACCAAGGCACCCGTGTTCCACCCGATCAGGATGATCGGCTTGTGAGAGAAGTGGTTGTGAATCTACGGGAGAAAAAGGACAGCGATGGAGGGACAGACAACGGGACGCTGCCAATGGGCCCCGCAGCACCTGCAGGCGAGGGGGGCACAGACTCGTCCTGCTCTTGCTGCTCTTACCTCTGCCACTTTGCTCCTCACCGCGCCAATCATGTGCTCGAGACACTGCAGCACTCCCACCCCGCTGCCGTTGTTCAGCAGGTGGGTGGCGATGGGAATCACCTGTCATTTGGAACGAAAAATGAATAAATAACAAAGGCACAACAGGCACCAGCAACAGGCACAGGCTAAACCAGTTTGCACACAACTTTGTGCTTCGTCTCTCCCGTGGAATTCTCTTCTAGCTACCAAAAAAACAGAGGAAATTCGCTCCAGAGACAACCTCTGCTGCTCACCTCGCCCCTATACACCCGGTATGCCCAACACACAGAGCACTGCGAGCAGCTCTGTATCCAAGGTGACCCACAGCCTCCCTCCTCCAACCTCTTCCTACTGGAAAACTCAAATTCTTAACAGAATGATACAACCTAAACTGCTGGAGACAGTTGGCTTTGGATGGCAAGTCTCCTGACATGACCCCAAATAAATTAAATTGGGCAACTTCAGCCCAATTTGTGCCTTAGCTGCCAAACACTGCAGGTGGCAGATGCCAGCCTCTGTTTTTAGCAGAGGCAAGTATTTTAGTGCACCAATGGGTTACAAAAATAAGCTCAGCAGCTGCAGCCTACCACAGCTGCTAACGTGAACTAGCTCCCAATGTGCCTGCCTTCAAACCCGAGCGTACAAACCTTCCCCAAGCAGGAAAGCTGCGACTGCCAGAAGCGGTGCCGTCGAGAAGTGGGGAACATGGAGTTGGAGGGGCCGGAGGAAGCAATCAGGATGAGGGGGGAACCAGGCAATTTGCTCTGCAAAGTTCATCAAGAGATACATGAGGGAAGGCAACATCCCAACCCCAAACCTCGCTGCCTGCTTCCCCATCCTCCTGCTGCTCCAGACCCTCACGTGCACCAAGGGTGAAGTTCACGGGGGCAACTTAAGCAAAGCTACACGTGAGAGGACACCGCATGCTACATGAACTGCTTCTTGGTGGAAGCCTGTGGAAGAGCATCCTCCCAGGTGGGGACTGAAAAGGAGCAACTCTCAGCACAACCCTGATAAGCCACAGAAGAATTAAAATGGTTATTTATAAACCCAAAGCCCAGCCTGGCCTGCACTAAGTGGGAGGGATCTTGCAGAGCTCCTTAAATGCGCAAGCTTTCCCCAGCAGATGCTACCTCGGGATAGTATGGGGGAAAACGGGTCCAACAAAAGGAGTCCCTTCATTGAGCAAGGCTGAAAACCAGAAGGAAAAGAGTCCAAGGAGCAGGAAAGAGACAGAAGGAAGAAGAAAACAGAACAGGAAGAATAAAGCCAGTCTGCATCTGGGCCAGGGCAATCCCAAGCACAAACACAGGCTGGGTGGAGAATGGATTGAGAGCAGCCCTGAGGAGAAGGGCCTGGGGGTGGTGGTTGATGAGGAGCTCGACACGAGCCAGCAATGTGTGCCTGTAGCCCAGAAAGCCACCTGTGTCCTGGGCTGCACCACCAGCAGCATGGCACCAGGGTGAGGAGGGGATTGTCCCCCCTCTGCTCTGCTCTTGTGAGACCCCCCCTGGAGCCCTGTGTTCAGCCCTGGGGCCCCAGCACAAGAAGGACCTGGAGATACTAGGAGGAATCCAGAGGAGGCCACGAGGATGATCAAGAAGCTGCAGCACCTCTGCTATGGAGACAGCCTGAGGGAGTTGGGATTGTTCAGCCTCCAGGAAGGCTCCGAGGAGATCATATAGGGGCCTGCCAGTACCACTGCCCCATCCCTGCAAGTGTTCAAGGCCAGGCTGGATGGGGCTTTGGGCAGCCCGGGGGTACGCCAACCGCAGCAGGGGAGCTGGAATTAGATGTGCTTTGAAATCCCTTCCAACCTAAACCATTTGGTGAGCTGAGAATGGCCTCTCGCTCCCTGCAAGTCCCCGGAGGCACTCACTGGTTTGTTATGTGACAGGACACCCACTGCCGGGTCCCACGGCCTCTTCAGCAGCAGCGACAGAGCCTCAGCTCCTGCTGCCCCCGTCTTCGCGGTGGAGGAGAGCAGCATCCTATCGATCAGGGTGGGGATCTGAAACCAGAGGCCAGGAAGGACTGAGTACATGCACACCGTTCTTCCAAGGGGCTTTTAAACATCATCCCCGCCACCCCAGAGAAAAAGGAGAGAGACTCCATCAGCTTCCTTTTAATGAGCTTTATAAAGGGAGAGCGTGGTAGGAGGCTAAGGTCTCTCACTGCTTTCATCACCTTTCCTTTAAGCGTTTGCAGAGCGTCCAAGTACGCAGCCAACACCGGCAAACTGAGGGTTTCCACCAACGTTGTGTGCAGCCACTGGATCAGCTTGGTGTCCCAGTTCACACTGGCCAGCGCCTGGCGGACCCTCCGGGCACATTTGTCCACCGCTATCCTCCTCAGGACCGGCTCATTGCAAGCCTGAGAACCAGGAAATTAAAGGAGAAACACAGTTAGGGGAAAAATCAAGCATGCCACGTGCACCCCAAACCACAGGAAAGCATCAGCCTGGGCAGCTCAAAGCCCTCTGGCAACAAGCACGGACCAACAGCCTCCCAGCGAGGACAAAATCCCGCCTCAAACAAGTCCGGAGCTGCCTGTCTCTTAAGACCACAGAACCCTAGAGCAAAGACTTTTGTCTTGACCAAGCCGCTTTGCTAAGGGGGACTAAAACCAGGCAATGAATCTGCTGGAAGGTGGAAGAGCAGCAGGGAGTACAAGATCTTACCCCTTCGTTGGCCAAGCGCGCCAGCCTGTCGGACTGCAGCGCTTTGTGGATCTTGTTAAATAGCTTGTTCTGAGCCATTGTCCAACCCGTCCTGGGGAGAAAACCAAAGATTTGACGTTGGACACAGGCATCTGGGTCCGGTGAGCAGGCACAGCTGGGCAGCAGCTGCACCTCCAGAACCTGCTTACAGCTATGGAAAAAGCAAGTTTCGCTAGCGAGGATTTAAGTTAAAAGACTGCTCAACAAAAACCACTTAGATTGTACGCGTCACCAGGGCGTACCGCTGAACATCCAAGCATTAGAACAACAGAAACAATAAATAAGAGTAAAATAATTGTTCCTTTTAGCAAAGGTTATCTCCCTGTCGCTCAAAATTACTGTTCCTACGGCTTGACTGACAACAGTCACAGGTAAGGTTATGGGGTGGGGAAATTTACAGACGTCCTCCTTTTTAGTCCTCAACACTGGAATAGGGCTGAGCTGGGGACGAAGGTGTCACTGTCCCAAGCTCCTCCAAAGAGAGGAGACAGCGGCACACGAAGCGTGCAGGAGCTTCAGCAGCTGGGCCAGCCTCTACCATTAAACCTAATAGCTTTTACAGCAGGCAAACAAAGAATTTGGACACAAAAATTGGTTTTCTTTGAACATTAGTCAGTTCAGGAATGTTGCTGTGTATTACATCACACTAAAAATCCCACCCTGGGCAGCGTGGGGTTGTTTCGAGCCCCCGTTTGATCTCCCAGCGGGTCCCAGCTACCTGTTGACGTGTTCCTCCCAGTCATCCGGCGGCGGAGGGGCGTCCGCGTCCGTGCGGGCGAACATGACGTGGCGCTCGCACTCGTTCATCACGCTGCGCGCCTTCTGGTTGTCGTACAGCGGCACGGGCGTGGGCGTCACCGTCTCCACGTCGATGGGGACATCTGCCTCGCTGCGAGGGAAAAAAAAAAAAAAACACATGTTAGAGAACGGGGTCTGCTATGTAAAACGGGAAAGGATCTGTAGCCAGCTGGGGGCCTGAGCCCGGCCACGTCTCCCGGACCCCGGCTCTGGCTGTGAGTGAGCGCGGCAGCAGGAGCTGTCTAAGCTGTGGGAACGTCCTGGCTAACGCCTAACGATGCAGCCAGAGCTCCCGGCAGGTGTTTGCAGCCAGCCACGAGCCCCTGAGCTTCATCACCAGCTACTGTGCTGCTCCTGACAGAGCTCAGGAAGCTCCCGAACCCCGCTGGGGGCCCAGAACTCCACCCCAAGCCCCTGCACCCCCAAGCCCGGCCACCCCATGCCCTGCTCTGACCCCCTCCAGGCCCTGCTGCAGCCCCCAGACCTTCCCTCAGCCCCATGTTCCCCACCACAGAGCCCAGGACCTCCTCCAGAGCCTCCCCAACCCACATCCCCCAGGCTCTGCCTCACATTCCACCGTCCCCTCAGCCCCTCAGGCTCCCAGACCCCCAAAAAGCTCCCCAGCCAACACCCAGCCCCCTCCCCGTACTCCCAGGCCCTATACAGCCCCCCCAGCCCCATCCTCTCCCTTCACAGCCCCCCAGGACACCCCCTTACTGCACAGACCCCACACTTTCCCCTCAGAAGCAACCCTAACCCCCTCCTTAAATACCCCCAGGCCTCTACACCCCCTCATAAGCCCCACAGCCCCCCAAACCCCACAGACCCCCCCTTTCCCCTCAGAACCCCCCCCAAGCCCCTCCTCCCAGCCCCCCCAGCCCCCCATACTTCACACCCCCCTCCTTCCCCTCAGCCCCCACCCCAGGCCCCCCTTTGGCAGCCCCCAGCCCCCTCCACCCCTCCCACCCCCCTCAGCCCCCCCACCTCCCCCCTTTTCCCCTCCCAGCCCCCTCAGAAGCCCCCTCCCATCCCCCAACCCCCCTATTTTCCCCTCCCACCCCCCCCAGGCCCTTCCTCACACCCCCCAGCCCCCCCCACACCCCCCAGACCCCCACTTTTTCCCTCCCCCCCTCCCTCCCCAGCACACACGACCCCTCCCCAATACCCCCCAGCCCCCTCCACCCCTCCCAACCCCCCCACCTCCCCCTTTTCCCCTCCCAGCCCCCTCAGAAGCCCCCCCCATCCCCCAACCCCCCCAATTTCCCCTCCCAGCCCCCTCAGCCCCCCCCCACACCCCAGACCCCCCCTTTTTCCCTCCCCCCTCCCTCCCCAGCCCCCCCCGACCCCTCCCCAGCTCCCCCCACTCCCTCCCACCCCCCCCGGCCCCTCCCCAGCCCCCCCCGGCTCACAGGGCGCTGCCGGGGCTCCTCCTGGGGGGCAGGAAGAGCATCCGCGCGGGCCGGGCGGCGCTGGCGTCGGGGTGGGCGCTCCAGGGCTTGGCGTAGCTGTGGTCCAGGCACACCAGGTCCAGCTCCCGCTCGTGGGCCGACAGCTGCAGCAGCAGCGACGTGCCCATCCTCCGCGCCGACCATTGCAGCTCCCGGTCGCGGTCGCGGTCCCGGTCGCGATCCCGGTCCCGATCGCGATCGCGCTCCCGGTCGCGCTGCGCCATGGCCGCGCCGCCCCCCTCCCCCCCTCTCCCCTCACGAACTGCGCATGCGCAGCCCTCGGGAGGCACCTCCCCCCCCCCACCGAGGGGACGGCGCATGCGCGGGGGGAGGGGGGAGGGAAAGTGCGGAGAGTGGAGCACGGAGCGGAGCGGGGCGGGAATGGAGAGCGGAACGGAACGGGACGGGAGGGGGGACGTGGGGGTGGGGACACGGGGGGGACACAACGGGGTGGGGACACAACGGGGAGGTGGCTTGGGGTACAGGGATGTGGGAGCACAAGGGTATGGGATGTGGGGACGTGGATGTGGGGACACAACGGGATGGGGATGTGGGGTGAGGTGGCGTGGGACACGGGGACATGGGGACATGGGGGGACATGGGGACACGGGGACACAAGGACATGGGGACACAGGGACATGGGGACAGGGGGACATGGGGACATGGGGGGACATGGGGACACAGGGACATGGGGACGTGGGGACATGGGGACATGGGGACATGGGAATATGGGGACATGGGGACACAGGGACATGGGGACAGGGGGACATGGGGACATGGGGGGACATGGGGACACAGGGACATGGGGACAGGGGGACATGGGGACATGGGGGGACATGGGGACACAGGGACATGGGGACACAAGGACATGGAGACATGGGGACACAGGGACATGGGGACACAAGGACATGGGGACACAAGGACACAAGGACATGGAGACATGGGGACATGGGGACACGGGGTCATGGGGACATGGGGATACAGGGACATGGGGACATGGGGACATGGGGACATGGGGACACGGGGACAAAGGGACATGGGGACATGGGGACACAAGGACATTGGGACATGGGGACATGGGGACACGGGGACATGGGGACACATGGATGTGGGTACAGGGGTACGGGGAGGTGGGGACTTGGGGCTCATGGGTGTGGGGACACGAGGACAGGACATGGGGGTGCACTGGTGTGGGGCACATGGATGGGGGGACACAGTGACATGGGGACATGGGGACACGGTGGCTTGGGGCATGTGGATGCGGGGACACAAGGACACAGACATGGGGACATGGGGGACACATGAGCATGAGGACACAGGAACAGGCACACAGAAGAACGGAGTGACAGGGGGCACACGCACGTAGGGACATGGGGACACGGACATGGGGATGCAGTGACACGGGGCACATGGGCTCGGTGACATGGGACACTAAGACATGGGGACACAGGGACCTATGGACATGGGCACACAGCGATGTGGGGACACGTGGATGTGGGGACACGGACATGGGGACACAGGGACACGGGGACACAGGTACGGACAGACGGGTTACACCATGACACAGGGACACGCAGAAAGGGACACAGCACAGTGACACGGCCACGCATGGACAGGGCACAGGGTGACACGGGTACCTGGTGACACGGGGACACCCACCGACAGCAGCAGTGTCCCTGCCTGTCCCCACCGCGGCGCATCTGGTGCCGTTATGGAACACAGCCCGGTGGCAGCGCCATGGTGACAGCCACTCGGTGGCACGGGGACCGCACAGGGACACAGCATGGGGACGACACGGGGACAGCACGGGGACACAGCCATGCTGCGGCTGCTGGTGGCCAGTGCCCACATCCCGGCAGCCACGGGCGCTGGGCCCGGCGTGCACGTGTCCGCCCGCTTCAGAGGTACCGGGGGGACAGGGGGACACCGCGGTGGCCGTCCCCATGAGATGGGTTGGCCATCCTCATGGGACGGGGTGGCATCTGTCATCGTCACGGGATGGGATGGCATCGAGCAGCCTCGTGTGATGGGACGGTGCCAGCCACGCGTGGGGACAGGGGCAGTGTCACCTCAACGTCCCCAACCCAGGGTGCTGCCACCATCCCTCCTGTCCCCCCCAGGTGTCCCCAGGAGCACCCGGGTGGTGCCAGCAGAGTGCAACCCCACCTGGAATGAGGTGACGTGGCACGGGGACAACCAGCAGTGGCATGGGGACACTCGTGCCACCCTGCTGACTGCTGTCACCTGCCCCGCAGACATTGGTGTGGCCGCTGGGCGCGCGTCCCCTGCGTCCCTCAGCCAGCCTGGTCCTGCGCCTCCGGCACTGGGGCCAGCCGGCACCCCAGGGGTGAGTGGCACCCATGGGTGGGCACCGCAGGGTGCTGTCCCCAGGGTGGCCGTGCTCACCATCCCTGTCCTCTGCAGGGACCTGGGTGCCACCACGGTGCCACTGGGCCGGCTGGCGGAGGAGCCCGGGCTGCCGCTCGCCCTCAGCCACCTCCCACTGCTGGACCCTCGGGGACGTCCCACGGGGGCCACTGTCACCGTCCGCTGCTCCTACGTCCCCCCCGGCCAGGTGGGAGCAGGGGACACCGTGCCACCCCAGCAGGGATGGGTGGCACCCCGCCTGTCCCCCCCATGCCTCTCCCCGGCGGTGGGGACAGCCATCGGGGTGCCACCGGGGCCACCGCGCCACCACGCTAAGCCCGCGGCGGGGAGGAAGGAGGATTTCCAGGTAGGGCACCCAAGGGTGCGGTGGCACCCGGGGCGCTGTCCCAAACAGTGGCCACCGTGTCCCCACGTGTCCCGTAGGTGCGGGTGAGGGTGATCGAGGGCCACCAGCTGCAGGGCAATGACATCAAGCCGGTGGTGACGGTCCTCATCGGCGAGCACCGCTTCAGGACCAGGATCCGCGCGGGGAACAACCCCTACTACAACGAGGTGGCCCCAGGGGACGGGGACCCGCCGGTGTCCCCCTCCCGCCCGCCACCGCGCTCACAGTTTTGCCCAATTCTAGGTGTTTTCCCAGCATTTCCACCAAACGCCCATCCAGCTGGCAGCAGTGCCCATCCACATCCAGGTCGGGGCCAGTGGCACCTGCGGGGACGGTGACAATGGGGTGGCCGCTGACATTGTCCCCAACCCCACAGGTGCTCAACTCCCGGGCCGTCCGTGCCGAGGCCACCATCGGCACCTTCAAGGTGAGGGTGGCAGCAGGGAAACGGGGTGAAAAACCCCATTTTAGCCATTTTCCTCCCTTTTTGCTTCCCCGCAGTTGGATGTCGGCACCATCTACAACGCGCCCGGTAGGTGAGCCCCCCCCGTGGGGCGGTGGGTGCCCATGGGGTGTCACCACACCCCGGGGGGGTGACACGGGTGTCCCCGCGGCAGGTCGCAGGCTGAGCTGGAAGTGGCTGAGCCTGCAGCACCCCCGGTGCCCCGAGGCCGGATCCTGCGGCTACCTCCGCGTCAGCCTGGCCGTCCTCCGCGCCGGCGAGACCGCGGCGGTGAGCACCCCACCCAGCACCCTGAGACCCCCCTGGGGCGCACCCGTGATTTTTTTTTTAATTATTATTTTTGATTTGGGGTTATTTTTGCCCCCCAATCCAGGAGCCGGAGGAACCGGCAGGGAGCGAGGAGGTGGAGGCCAACCTCCTGCAGCCTTCGCCGCTCACCCCGTGCGTGGCCACGCTCCAGCTCCACGTCTACCGCGCCGAGGACCTGCCCCAGGGTGCGCCACGGGGACGGGGGACACTGGGGACACTGGGTGTCCCCGTACTCATTTGTCCTCCCTCCCTGGTGCAGAGGAACCGACCCGGTCGCACCTCCCGTCGGTGTTACCGGCCGGCGGCAAGCGGGGCTTCGTGGCGGCAGCGGTGCGAGCCAGCTTTGCTGGAAAGACGGTGGGTGGCGGGGAGCACCCATGGGTGCTGGCAGTGGGCGGGGGATGACGGCTGTGTCCCCCCCCCCAGCTCTGCACCCGGGTGATGCCCCCCGATGCCAACCCTGCGTGGAACGAGGTGCTCTTCTTCCCGCTGCGGGTGAGGTTCCTCCTGCGCCCCCCCCGGGTGGGGACCCCCAATTAAAACCCCTCCTAATTAACGCCCTCCTCTCCCCCCCCAATATTTTGCCACCTGGCAGCTGCCTCCCGTCTGTGATGCCATCGAGCTGGCCATCGTCAGCGGGTAAGTGGGGTGCTCCTCAATTTGGGGGGGCCCCCGGCATCACCCCCCACCCATCACTGCCCACCTGCAGGTCCCACGCCAAGGTCCTGGGCACCGCCACCCTGCACCTCTCCCAGATCTCCTCCGCTGGCGCCGAGCTTCAAGGTGAGCAGGGTCCAACCTTGGGGGGGTCCCAAGCACCCCGTCCCCTTCACTGAACCCCCCTTTTTTTGCTCCCAGGGGGGGTCTCTGGCTTCTTACCCTGCTTTGGACCCAGCTTTCTCCCCTTCTACGGCCCCCGGCTGGATCCTGCCAGGACACCCAGCACCCCCAGCGTGAGTGCAGCAGTGGGGGGGACAGCACCCATACTGGGGAGGGGACACCAGCCCCCAGCTGTCCCCCCCCCCCCTTTATTTTGCAGGACACCGGGGTTGCGTACCGGGGCCGGGTGCTTCTGGAGCTCAGCACCCACACCAGGAGCCCGGATGGGCGCCAGCAGGACACCATCGCCTCCGAGGACGTCACCCGCGTGCAGGTGGGGACACGGTGCCACGCCACCGCCGGGGCTTTTTCTTTTTAACGGCAATAATGGCCATAATTATCTGAGGCATTTTGGCTTTTCTATCCCCAGCGCCTCCTGCCCCGGCGCCGCCGCTTCGGGCTGTGCGGGGTGTTTTACTCGGCCACCATGCTGGCACCTGCGCCCGAGCTGCTGCGCTTCGAGCTCAGCATCGGCAACTACGGGGACACCGGTGACCCCACGTGCCGCCCCGCCGCCTCCACCACCCCCCACGGCCACCCCCTCTTTGACGGTGAGCGCAGGGGACACCCCTGTCCCCCCTCCCCGGGTCACCACGGGGGTGCTGATCCCGCTGCGAACGCAGGCAATCGCTACCACTACCTGCCCTGGTACGACGCCAAGCCGGTGGTGGCCGTCACCTCCATTTGGGAGGACGCCGGCCACCGTTGGGACGCCGCGAACCTGCTGCAGAACATGGCCCAGAGGCTGGTGAGCACCCATGGGTGGGGGCGGCGGGGGGCAAGCACCCAGAGCAGGCAGTTTTTGGGCAGCGGTGAGCTCCACAGGAGGCAAATGTGGCCGCGCTGCGGGACGCGGGGACGGCCACCTGCGGGGACGCCGGGAGGAGGCTGCTCCGGGAGCTGGCGCGGGACTGCAGGTGAGCACCCATGGGTGGCCCACGGGTCCCCCAGGGTGCAGCACCCCTGAGACATTCCCACCTGCAGACCCCCAACAGCCCCCAGGGTGCTGGTGGTGGGATGTGGAGGGGAACCCAGCACCCGCTGAGCTGCACTGGGGCGATTTGGGGGGGAAATGGGGCTTGAAGGGAAAAAGTGGGTCAATTGGGGATAAAAATGGGGTGCTTTGGGGACAAAATGGGTATTTCGGAGGGAAATGGGGCATTGGGGAGAATATAGGGAATTTCTGGGGTGGAAATGGGACATATGGGGGAAAATGGGGCATATCTATGGGTAAATGGAGCATTTTGGGGTGAAGATGGGGCATTTGAGGGGAAATGGGACAATTCTGGGGCAGGGGAAAAGGGGCATTTTAGGGGGAAATGGGGCATATCCGGGAAAAAAAAGAGGGAATTTCTGAGGTAGAAATGAGCCATGTGGGGGGAAATGGGGCATATCTGTGGGTAAAAAGGGTATTTCTGGGAGAATATGGGGCACTTCTGGGGTGGAAATAGGACACTTTAGGTTGAAATAGGACATTTTTAAGGGAAAATGGGACACTTGGGGGAGGAAATGGGGCATACCTGGATGGAAATGGGGCATATCTGGGGGAAAATCAGGCACTTTTGGGGTGTAAATGGAACATTTTAGGAGGAAACGACATCTCTGGGGTGGAAAAGTGACAATTCTGTTGGAAACCAGCACACTTCTGGGCTAGAAATGTGGCATTTTGGTGCAAAACGAGGCAGTTCCATGGGCAAGCACCCCCGGCGTGCCCCCCGCTGTTCCCATCCCGGTGTCCCCAATCCCGCAGAGTGGCACTGCCGGTGCTGGAGGCGCAGATCCCCAAGACACCGCTGGACGCGGAGCTGCGTGCTGCCCGCCTGCACCTCCTGCGCCTCATGGCCGCCGCAGCGACCACCAGCCCCCCCCATGGCGGCTGGGCCGCGCTGCTACCACAGGCTGAGGCCTGGCTAGGCCGCGTGGCCGCGCTGGCGGCCGAGGTGAGGGGAAGGCCCCGAATTCGAGGCCTCTCTCCGGTGCCCGGCCCTGGGGCTTTGTCCTCAGCCCCGTCCCGTCCTCAGCCGCAGGCCGGTGTCCCCGACGTGCTGCTGTGGCTGCTGAGCGGGCCGCGGCGGGTGGCCTGCGCCCGTGTCCCCGCACACTGCCTGGTGTTCTCGCCCCGTGGCCGTGCCGCCTGCGGGAGGCTCTGCGGCCGGACCCAGACCCTCTTCTTGGGGGTAGGGGGCAGCGTGGGTGTCCCACCTCCCCCCCGTGTTCCCTCTGTGTCCCCTCCATGTGTCTCCTCTGTGTCCCACCAGTGTCACCTTCATGTCACTTCCACATCCCCTCCATGTCCCCTCAGTGTCCCATCAATGTCACCTCCCTGTCACTTTCACACCCCATCCATGTGTCACTCTGTGTCCCGTCAATGTCACCTCCCTGTCACTTTCACATCCATCTGTGTCACTCCGTGTCTCATCAATGTCACCTCCATGTCACTTTCGCTTCCCTTCCAGTCCCATCTATGTCCCCTCCACATCCCCTCCAGTTCCGCTCTATCTCCCCTCCATGCCCCATCTATGTCCCCTCCATGTCCTCTCCATGATGCCTTTGTGTCCCCTCTGTGTCCCCTCCACATCCCCTCCGTGCCCCTTCTGTCCCCTCTGTGTCTCCTCCATGTCCCCTCCCTGTTCCCTCTGTGCCCCATCCATATCCTCCATGTCCGTCCACAACTCCCATGTCCCCACCACGTGTCCCATGTCCCAGATATCCCTCATATCCCCCACGTCCCCCATGTGCCCCCATGTCTCCCATATCCCCCATATCCTCCACAACCCCCCTGTCTTCCATGTCCCCAATATCCCCCCCCATCTCCCCTAAGTCCCATGTCCCCCATGTCCCCCTACGTCTCCCATAACCCCCGTATCCCCCCATATCCCCCATGTCCCCCCATGTCCCCCATGTCCCCCAGGCCTCGGGCCACATCCATGCCCAGCTCCGTGTCCGGCTGTGGCTGGGGCGCGTGGCTGAGAGCCGGGACCTGCCGCAGTGCCTGGAGGGCACCCTGCACATCTATGCCGAGACGGTGAGCACCAGGAGGGACACGGTGACACGGTGACACCGGGACATCCCCAACGTTCCTCTGAGCCCCCCACCCTGGTCTCGCTGCAGTACGAAAACCAGACAAAGCTCCTCGGCAAGTGGAGCGGGAGGGGGCTGCCGGGGCGCCCCGGCTTCTCCGACATCACCGGCAAAGCGGGGCTGCCCTGCCACCGCATCCGGCCCCCCAAGGGCTGGCGCTGGGACGGACCCTGGGCCGTGGAGCCACAGCGGCGGTGAGCACCCTGGGGACCCTGGGCTGAGCTGGAGGGGACGGGGAGGTGACACTGGCTTGTCCCTGTCCCCAGGCTGCTGCTGGATGCCGAGGCCAACCTGGGCGAGGTGCTGGAGGAGGTGTACGAGAACGAGAGCCGGCAGCCCGGCGGGGACTGGGGACCTGCCGCCGTAGCCAACACCGATGCTGTGAGTGAGGGGTGACACAGGGACAATGGGGATGCCACCAGTGGGGTGGCACCATCATGCTCAGCTCCCACCCGATGCAGGCCGGTGCGGCGGTGCCCCCCAAGGAGGAGGTGGCTTGTCCCCAAGGCTGGCACATCACCGACAGCTGGCGGGTGGACATGGCGGGGGCCGTGGATGAGGCTGGTGAGTGGGCGTCCCCAGCGGGTACTGTGGGGAGGGTGGTGGCGGCAGAGGTGACAAGGACACCCGGCTGGCACAGGCTGGGAGTACGGGGCGAGCACGGCACCCGGCAGCCCCCCGCTGGCGTGGCACCCCGCTGAGAAGACGTACCACACGCACCGGCGCCGGCGCTGGCTGCGCACCCGCCGCAGGGAGCCCGGCACCCAGGGACAGGAGCAGGACGTGGCCACCTTCCTCCAGCTGGTTGGGGCGGCGGGGACAGGGTGACAGGGATGGGGGTGGCAGGGATGGGGTCACAGGGTGGAGATGGTAGGGGTGGGGTAGCAGGGATGGGGTCACAGGGTGGGGGTGGCAGGGGTGGGGTGGCAGGGACAAGGTGGCAAGGAAGGGGGTGATGAGACGGGGGTGACAAGGATGGGGTGGCCAGGACAGGGTGGCAGGTAAGAGGGTGCCAGGAATGGGGTTGCAAGGTTGGGGGTGCTGAGGATGGGGTGGCAGGGATGGGGGTGACGGGATGGGGATTACAGCAAGGGGGTGGCAGGGACAAGGTGGTGGGGATGAGCCTTTGGCCACCAGTGCCTTGAGCACCCCCACCCGCTCCCTGTGCCACCGTCCCCTGCGTGCCTCGTGTCCCCGCAGCACAGCCCCGAAGCACCAGCACCAGACGAGGCGTGGGAGTACGCGACCCTGTGGGGCTGCCGCTTCCACCTGCGGCCCCGCGCCGGGGACCTGTGCCGGCGGCGCTGCTGGCACCGGCGCATGGTGCCATCGCAGCCCCCGTCCGTGGCCCCCCTCTTCCTCCTCGAGGGCTCCCCGGTACCGCAGCGCCTGGCCGCCGGCACGGGAAGGGGGAGCTGGGGAGGGGGCAATGGGGACGGGGTGCTGGGGAGGGGGCTGTGAGGGTGGGGGGATGGAGGGACAGAAAAAAGGGGAAAGGGATGGGGTGATGGATGGATGGAGATACGTAGGGACAGAGGGATGGGGGGACAGGGATAAAGGGAGGGATCAAGGGAGGGACAGAGGGATGCAGGGACGGAGAAATGGAGGGACAGGGGTGTAGGGACAAACGGATGGAGGGAGGGGGGACAGAGGGATGGACAAAGGGAGGACGGGATGGAGGGAGAGAGGAATTTATGGATGGGGGGTGCAGGGACAAGAGCACATGGAGATCCCGGGATATGGAGAGAGCAGCACCCAGGGACGTTGGGATGCAGGGACAGGGGGACATGGGGGCAGCAGGGGCAGGCTGACCCCCTGCCCCACATCCCAACCCCGCAGGGCACGGAGGCGGCGGTGCCGGAGGGCGAGCAGCCAGCATCAGGGGCCGGGGGCCGGGGGCGCCCGCAGCAGCCCATGCCCCTCATCCTCTGCACCTTCCAGCGTGAGCCCCGGGGTGCCAGGAGGGGAGGGTCCCGGGGGGGGGGTTACAGGACCCCCTGCCACCCCCTGCCTCTCCCACAGGGCCCAGCTACTTCCAGCTGCGCTGCTACCTCTTCCAGGCGCTGGAGCTGGCGCCCCACGGCACCAAGACCACAGCAGGTGAGACCCCCCCAACCCTCCCCGGCACCCCGGACCCCCCCAGCAGGCACCCCGGGGTGCTGACGGTGGGTGCCGCCCCCGCAGACCCCATCGCCCACGTGTCCTTCGTGCACGTCAGCCAGAGCACCCGGGTGCTCGCCCGCACCCTGGACCCCCGCTGGGACCAGGCGCTGCTCTTCCACCGGGTGCTGCTTTACGGAGACCCCCGGGGGGTCCGCGACGAGCCCCCAGCCGTGGTGGTGGAGGTGTTTGACAAAGAAGGAGAGGTACGGCGGGGGGGGGAGGCACCCATGGGTGCGGGGCACCAATGGGTGGGGGGCACCCACGCCCTGGCTTTGTCTTGCAGGGTGCTGGCAGCTTGCTGGGGCGGTGTGTGTGCACCCCGCATGTGTGGCTGGATCTGGGGTGCCGGCAGCCCCCCCGGCTGCGACGTTACCCACTGGAGGGGCCGGGGGGGCCGGCGGGGGAGCTGCTGGCTGCCTTCGAGCTGCTGCACGAGGCTGAGGTGAGGGGTGACCGGGGGGGAGGCGAGGGGGCACCCGGAACCTGTCCCCATCGTTCTTGTGCCCCCCAACCCCATCAGGAGGGGGCCCTGGCGCAGCTCAGCACCCCCCCGTGGAGGGACGGCACCTTCAGCGTCCCCCTGGGCATCCGGCCCCTGCTGCGGCTGGTGGCACTCGAGGTGACCCCGGGGACGGGGACGGGGATGGGGACAGGGAGGGAGGTGGGGTGGGGGGGAGGTCTGAGGGGAAACGGGGTGGCTGGGGGCAAGGATGTGGGTGAGGACAGGGCAGGGATGGGGACAGGATGGGGACAGGATGGGGATGGGATGGGGATGGGATGGGGATGGGATGGGCACAGGATGGGGACTGGATGGGGACTGGATGGGGACAGGGATGGGGATGGGATGGGGATGGGATGGGGTCTGGGATGGACACAGGACTGGGACAAGATCAGGACGGGGTGGGGAAATAGGAATGGGACATGGAAATGGAAATGGGATGGGGACAAGGTCAGGGATGGAGACAGAGGGGACGGGGCAGCGATGAAGAAGGGGATGGGATTGGGGACAAGGACAGCAATGAAAAAAAGGATGGAGACAGGACAATGACAAGGGCAGGGGGCGAACGGATGCCGGGGGGTGACAGGAGCCACGCGGGACCCCGCAGGTGCTGGCGTGGGGGCTGCGGGGGCTGCGCGGCCGCTCCCCCCTGCCCGTGCGCGCCCCCAGCCTGGAGGTGCAGTGCGGGGGCCAGGTCCTGCGCACGCCCCCCATCGCCGACCTCGCCGCCAACCCCAACTTCCCCATCAACGCCTTCCTGCTGCCGCTGGTGAGGGCGGGGGGCCGGGGGGGGGGCAGCCCACCCGGGGGTGCTGCTGGTGGCACCCGGGGTGACGGCGAGGTTTGTCCCCAGCACCTGCCGGCGGAGGAGGAGTACGTGCCCCCCCTGCGGCTGCGGGTGCTGGACACGCAGGGGTTCGGGTACCGGCCCGAGCTGGGGCAGGCGTGCGTGCGGGGCCTGGGGCGCTTCTGCTGCCAGCCCCACGGCGGGGGGCAGCCACACGGGCACAGTGCCCCCCTGGCGAGCCTTGGTCCTGGTACAGCCCTGCCTGCCCCTGCCCATCCCTGGCAGCCCCCTGCCCATCCCTGCCCTCTCCCTGGTAGCCCCTTCCCCATCCCTGGTCCCTCCCTTTCCCATCCCATCCCCTCCTTTTCCACCTTTCCACCCCATCCTTTTCCACCCCTTCCCCATCCCTTCCCATCCCTTGCCCATCTCTTCCCCATCCCTTCCTACCCCTTCCCACCCCTTCCCACCCCTATCTCATCCCTTCCCCTTCCCTTCCTATCCCTTCCTTATCCCCGGTACCTCCCTTCTCATCCCTTGTGCCTCTCTTCCCATCCCTTCCCCAGCCTTTCCTCATCCCTTCCCAGTCCTTCTCATCCCTTCTTATTCCTTCCCCATCCCTTCTTATCCCTTTCCCATCCCTCCCCCATCCCTTCTTATCCCTTTCCCATCCCTCCCCATCCCTTCTCCATCCCTTCCCATCCCTTCTTATTCCTCCCCCATCCCTCCCCATCCCTCCCTCTCTCTGGGATGATTTCTTTCCCCTCTCCCTGCACAGCCGCTGCCTGGGACAGGATCGCTCAGGTGAGTCCCCCCCCTGTCCCCCACCCACCCATTCCCGGCAGCGCTGGCCCCACAGCGGGGTCCCCGGCCCCCCACCCCCATTCCCCAGGCGTCCCCTCTGCTCCCCGCAGATCCTGCCCAAGGTCACCGCTGAGAAGGGGGCTGTGGACAAGGTGGGCACGGGAACGGGGCCTCCAAGGGCACCGGGGCCACCCCTCCCCGCCTCACCCTGCTCCCCACCAGGCTGCGGAGAGGGAGGAAGAGGATGAGGATGAAGGAGACTGGTGGAGCAAATTCTATGCGGCCATGGGGGACACCGCAAAGAGCCACCGGGGGACACACAGGGACAGCCTCAAGGTGAGCTGGGGCAGGGGGTAAGGACAGGGATGGGGATGGAGACAGATGGGAATAGGATGGAGAGGAGGATTGGGACAGAGATGGGGTGGCAATGGGAATGATGGGGATGGGGACAGGGACGGTTGGGGACACTCAGATGGGGACAGGGATGAAGACAGCAGGGGGATGAGGTCAGGGATGGAGACTGGGAGGGGAACAGGATGGGGACAGGGACAGGGGCAGGGAAAGTGGTGAAGGGGATGGGATGGAGACAGGGATGGGGATGGGGACAGGAATGAGTACAGGACGAGGACAGGGACAGGAATAAAGGTGGGGAGGGGACAGGGACTGGGCTGGGGACAAGGAGGAAGAAGAGATGAGGACAGGGACAGGATGGAGACAAAGACAAGATGGTGATGAAGAAGGCAGTGGGATGGGGACAAGGCTTGGGATGGGGACAGGGATGAAGACAAAAAGAGGACAAGGACAGGGACAGGAAGGAAGGTGGGATGGGGACAGGGACAAGGCTGGGAATGGGGACAGGAACAAAGAAGGGGACAGGGACTGGGTGGGGAGAAGCACCAAGACGGGGATGGGGCTGAGCTGGGGATAGGGACAAGGATGAGGACAGCGATGGGGACAGGGCCAGCCCCACCAGCCACCTCCATGCCCCCAGGTCTACAGCTGCGAGCTGGAGGCGGTGCCCGAATTCGAAGGGCTGCAGGATTTCTGCCAGACCTTTCCCCTCTACCAGCCGGGGGGGCCGCTGGGGGCCGGGGAGGACCCCGTGCCCGTGGGCGAGTTCAAGGTGAGAGCCCCCGGTGTCCCATGGGGACCCCAAACACGGGACCAGGGCACCTCGGGGTGCACAGCCGGGCTGTCCCCCTCCCACCTCCAGGGGCTTTTCTGTCTCTACCCCCTGCCCGAGGACCCCGGGGTGCCCCCCCCACCGCGCCACTTCCAGGAGCTGCCCCCCAGCCAGCCCCAGCAGTGCCTGGTGCGCGTCTACGTCGTCCGCGCCTTCGACCTGTCCCCTCGTGACCGGAATGGGCTGGTAAGGCCACCCCCATGTCCCCCGCACCCCATGTCCCCCTGGGTCACCCTGATGTCCCCCCCGATGCTGCCAGTGTGACCCCTACGTCCGCGTCTCACTGGGGACGAAGACACTGGGCCAGCGGGACCAGTACGTGCCCAACACCGTGGAGCCCGTTTTCGGCAGGTAGGGCCAGCGCGGGTGGCTCGGTGGCACTGCCACTGCTGGGTGGCATCAGGCTGGCACCGAGGCGAGGTGTCCCGTGAGGGTCCGTGCTGGTGGGTCCCCATTCCTTGTGCCACCTGGTCCTTGTGCCACTGGGTCCCCAAGCTGTCAGGTCCTCGTGCCACCGTGTCCCCGGTCCCTCTGCCAGCAGGTCTCGATGTCTCTGGGTCCCTGTTCCTCATGCTGGAGGGCTCCTGGACCACCACATCCCTACCCCTCATGCCAGCAGGTCCCCGTGCCACCAGATGCCCCATTCCCAGTGCCCATGGGTCTCCTTAACACCAGGTCACCGTGTCACCAAGTCCCTTGGCCAGCAGGTCTCCATGCCTTTAGGTCCCCATTCTCCTGCCCTACTTCCCATGCCAGCACACCCTCGTGCCATCAGATCCCCATTTCCCATGCCAGCAGCTCCCTGTGCCAGGAGGTCCCCATTCCCCGTGCTGGTGGGTCCCCATACCACCAGGCCATCATGTCACCAAGTCCCCATGCTGGCAGATCCATGCCTGTAGGTCCCAATACCCTTGGGTGTCCCCATGCCCTTGGGTGTCCCCATACCTTTGAGTGTCCCAATGCCCGTGGGTGCCGGTCCCCGGGGCTGACGGCGCCGTGCTGCCAGGATGTTCGAGGTGACGGCCACCATCCCGCTGGACAAGGACCTGCGGGTCTCGCTGCTGGACTACGACCTGCTGCCACCCGACCAGGAGATCGGCAGCACCACCATCGACCTGGAGAACCGGCTGCTGTCCCGCTTCCGCGCCCACTGCGGGCTGCCCCGCCTGTACCGCACGTGGGTGCCCCAGGATGGGCACGGAGCGGGGGCACCGGGACCTGGGGTGGGGACGGGGTGATAGGGACGTGGGGTTGGGTGTGAGGAGATGGGGAGAGAGCGGGCACAGGGGGATGGGGACAAGGAAATGGGGAGGGCAGAGGGGATGGAGATGAGGAGATGGGGACAAAGGGATAGGGACAAGGAGATGGGGAGGGCACAGGAGGGTGAGCACGAGGTGATGGGGATGAAGGGGAACATGGGGATGGGCCAAGGGCTGAGGACAGGAGCTGGGGACAGTGGGCATGGCATGGGTACAAGGAGATGGGAGGTGGTGGGCACCAGGGTGGGCACACGGAGATGGGGACAGGGTAGGTACAAGGGGATGGGTGCAGAGGGACAAGGATGGGGCTGGCACGGGGATGGGCATGGGGGAATTGGGGACAGGGAGATGGGGTGGGGGGTCCCACAGACACATGGAAGGGGGCGGGGTGGGCGCAGGGGGACAGAATGGGCACAGGGAGCTGCCAGTGGCACAAGGGGAGAGGGGACAGGGGGATCGGGTGGGCACAGGGAGATGGGACTGGCACAACAATGGGCATAAAGGGCTCGGGGCTATGGGGTGGGCACAACAAGGGGCACTGGGAGCTGGGGAGGGGACACCACAGCCCCCAGCCCCTTCACCGTGCCCGCAGCGCTGGCCCCGGGCGCTGGAGGGACCAGCTCAGCCCCAGCCGGGCTCTGGAGCACTTCGCCCGCACCCAGGGGCTGCCGGCACCCGAATTCAGCGCCGACGGCACCGCCGTCACCTTCGGGTGCTCCACCTTCCTGCTCAGCCATTTCGGTGGGTTGGGGTCCGGGGGTGCCGGGGAGGGGTCACGGGGCCCCTGCGGTGGTGCGAGGGCTCGGCCTTGCAGAGAGCGGCCCCCCCGCGCACCGGCACCCCGGGGCGCCCCGGGAGCGCCTGGCCCTGCACGTGCTCCGCGCCTGTCACCTCGTCCCCGAGCACCTCGAGACGCGGACGCTCTACAACAGCACCCAGCCTGGGCTGGAGCAGGTGGGGACACCAGGGACAGAGGGATGGTGGGCACCCTGGGGTGACAAGGACCCTGAGGTGACAGGGGCTCCTGGGCAGGGAGGGGTGCTGGAGCAGGAGAGGCGATGGGGACCCTGGGGTGATGGGGACATGGATAAGGAAGGACCCTGGGGTGATGGGGACACAGGTGGGGAGGGACCTAAGGGTGATGGGGACTTTAGGACATAAAGGGATGCTGGGGAGCACAGCAGGGACCCTGGGGTGACAGGGACAGACAGGGACACTGGCACGGGGGTAGGACAGGGACCCTGGGCCATAAAGAGGTACCTGGGACACAAATGGGACACGGGTGACTTGGTTGGGTGCTGGGGGGATAAGGGGAACCCTGGGGTGACAGGCCAAGGGGGGATGCTGGGGGCAGGTGGCAGGGACACTGGGGACACCTTGGGACAGGGGGGGACAGGGGACAAGGGGTGCTGGTACCAGCGTCCCCCTGCCCCTCGGTGCAGGGCAAGGTGCAGATGTGGGTGGACGTCTTCCCCGCCAGCCTCGGACCCCCAGGCCCCCCCGTTGACATCACCCCCCGCAAGCCCCAGAGGTGAGCACCCCACCAGGGGACAGGGACGTCCTGTGGGGGGAGGGAGGTGGCACGTCCCCGTCCCCGTCCCCCTCCAGGTACGAGCTGCGCTGCGTGGTGTGGAACACGCGGGACGTGGACCTGAGGGACACCAACGTGGCCGGGCAGAGGATGAGCGACATCTACGTCACCGGGTGAGCCACAGCCACCGCCGGGGGCCCGGTGGCGGGGATGGGGACAAGGGTGGCAGCCACGTCCCGTCCCCCCGGGGCACGGCAGGTGGCTGGACGGGCTGGAGGAGCAGAGGCAGAGGACGGACGTGCACTACCGCTCGCTGCAAGGGGACGGCAGCTTCAACTGGCGCTTCGTCTTCCCCTTCGAGTACCTGGTGGCTGAGCGGCTCTGCGTCCTGCCCCGAAAGGTGCCGGGGTCCCTTTGGGGCAGGCATGGGGCTGGGGGGGGCACCGGGCATGACCCCCGCTTTCCTTCCCTCTGTTTAGGAGCATTTTTGGAGCCTGGACGAGACGGTGCAGAAGCTGCCCCCCAAGCTCATCCTCCAAGTGTGGGACAACGACATGTTCACGGCCGATGACTTTTTGGGTGAGACCCCAGCTCCAGCTCCCTGCCCAGCACCTGCTGGGGGGGAGGGGGGCACCCACGGGTGACGGGGGCACCCATGGGTGACAGGGGCACCCACATTTTTTTTTTTCCCCCCCCGTGCAGGTGTCCTGGAGCTGGAGCTCAGCCGGCTGCCGCAGCCAGCCCGGCGCCCCCAGGACTGTGCCCTGACGCCGCGGCCGAGCCGCTGGCCCTGGCGGGGGGCGCGGGCCCCCCCCCACCTCTCCCTTTTTCGGCAGAAGCGGGTGAAGGGCTGGTGGCCCTGCACCGTGCAGGAGGGTGGCAAGCGGCGCCTGTCGGTAGGGCAGGATGGGGGGGAAAAAGGGTGGGCGGCGATGAGAGGGGGGCACAAATCCTGGCCCCCACCTCCCAAATCCACCCCCCCCCCCCTTCAGGGTAAGCTGGAGCTGAGCCTGGAGCTGCTGAAGGCCAAGGAGGCAGAGGAGCGGCCGGCAGGGAAAGGGCGAGAGGAGCCCAACATGTACCCGGCCCTGCAGCCACCCCTGTAAGGCCCCGGGTTGAGCCCCCACCCCAAAAAAAAAAGGGTGCAGGGGGGGTGTCAGCGGGTGCCCCCAGCTGGGTGTCGTTGCAGGCGGCCGGAGGGGTCGTTCCTGTGGCTGCAGGCTCCGCTGCGCAGCCTGCGCTACGGCCTCTGGCGGCGGCACCGCTGCCGAATCGTGCTGGGGCTGGCCCTGCTGCTGCTCCTCGCCCTCATCCTCACCTTCATCTACGCCGCACCGGTGAGCGCAGCCCCCCCCCCCCCCCGATCCATCCCTCTGCCAAGCCCAGAGCCCCCCCCGAGCTCCCCTCTCTGCCCCCCACAGGGTTACTTGGCCATGAAGCTGGTGAACCCTCTCCAAGGCTGGCATCCCTTCAGCGCTGCTGCAAGCAAGCCCTGATTTGGGGACACCCCCAGGGCACGAGGACGCTGGGTGGGGGGAGCACCAAGGGGCTGCCACCCCCCCAAAGTCACCTCTTCAATAAAACAGGACTCAAGTGACGGGCAAAGCATCGTCCCCCGACTCTGCTGGCTTCACCTCCAGGAGCACGGCCGTGTCACACACACCAACATTTATTCCAAGACACCAGTAACAGCTCTGGGAAGAGGTGCACGCATTTCACTCCTGGTCATCAGGCAAAAAAATACGGAGGCAAAACGCCAGAAATAGTCCTTTCAGGCCACGAGAACGCCTGGGCACTTCTAAAAAAACTTCCACCTACCCCGGCGGCAGCATTGTGCCAAAAAAGCAGTGGTTGCTCACAAAAAAAAAAAAGAAAAACAAACAAAAAAGCCACCACTGCTCCCCTGGGCTGGGTCAGAAAGCACCCGGGAAGCAGCGGGGTACAGAGGCCACGGCTCCCAGCCCTGCCCCAGCAAGGAGGGTGCTGCAGATTCGCCATCTGGATGTGCCCAGAGGTGCTGGGATGCTCCTGGGACAACCTGAACCTCATTTCTCCCCTCTCCTGGGTCCCTCTGAGGACCCCCTGCCACCACCCCTCGCTCTGGGAAAGCGACCACAGGAGCTCGATGTGGTCTCCAGGGGGGGAAAACGCGGCCGCCCCATCCTTTTGGGGGCAAAACCGGCCGTGCTGTTCCTTCTGGCGACCGCCGGTGAGAAAAACACAGCAAGAAGGTGCTGAGGTAGGAATAAACCACGGCTCCCTGCAGGGCAGGAGCTGCGGCTCCGAGAGGCCCGCGCAGCTCGGCGGGGTCGGGACGCAGCGAGCAGGAGCCCTGGGGAGAGCCGGTGAAGCCACGACACGGGCATGCAGACAGCACCGGTGCGGGAGGCGTGCGGGGGCAGCGGCATGCTGGAGGGGGGAGAGGGGCTGAGCCCCCACAGGCAGCAGCAAAAGGGTGGTGAAAGAGGGGAGCAGGGAATTAAGCCCCCAGGGGGAAGGCGGATTGCCAGCTCGAGCTGCTGGGGATCAGGAAATCCGTCAGCAGCCCCAAAACACCAAATGGGGGAGGCTGAAGGGACACGGAGGGGTTGTGCGGTGGTGGGGGGAGCTCGAGGAACCAAGGGAAAGCAGTCCGGTCTCTAAAGACGGCCTAAAAAGCAGCCTGGGGGGGGATGAGCAGCTCGGCAAACCCCTCCTGGAAAGGAAACCGCTGCAGAGGGGCTGCTGCTGTCGGAGCCTGGCAAGGAACGAGGGCGCTCGGCCGGGCTCCGCTCGCTGCGTTGCTCTCAGCCGGGATTTCACAGCCGAGGCGGCGACCTCTGAGTTCCCCGGACAGCAGAGAGGGGGCTGGGCACTGCCAGAACCCCACAGCCCAGCCCCAAACAGCTCCCAGAGCGGGGCTCCTGCTCCCAGCAAGCCCTCAGGGCACAGCGGCTCCGTCCCCGCAGCACCCGGCCCCAGCCCTGCTGTGCTGGGGGTCCCCGCTCACATCGGGGGGGTCCTGGAGCCCGATGACAAGTGGTGGCCGTCCCCGCTGGGGTTCTGGGGACACCGGGGACCCCGCTGCGGGACCAGGTCCATCGGGCTCTGGCCAGCCTGGGATGGGGGCCAGGGTGTGGCTATGGGGGGGCCATCCCAGGCAGGCTCCCAAGTCAATAGAAATGTTTCCGGCTCTGCTCCTGCCACTTGTTGTAGACGATGACTCCGATCACGATGGCGAAGACGATGGCAACGAGGGAGAAGAAGACGATTAAGAAGAGAGCCAGGCCGCTCATGGGCTCCAGCGGCGCCTCCACTGCGAGACAAAGGAAGAAGAACGGCTGTGAGCTGGGCCATCAGCTCACCCCCGCCCTCCCACTGCTTTGCCCATGGGTTATTCCTCCAGGGAGCTCGTTTGGAAGGACACAAAACCAGTGGGAAGAGCTCCCGTAGCTGGGAACGAGGCTCTGGGAGCCCTGCAGGCTGGTGAGAGCCTCGTAACACAGCCAGCAGACACGTTGGGGGGGACATTTCTGGACAGGAGCGAACACCACCAGGGTCCAAGCCCCTGTGAGGTTTGGGCAGCCCAGCACAGCTCGTGTTGGTGATGCCATGAGCATGGGTAGCCTGGCACGCTCTGGATGGCAGCGCTTCTCCTCCAAGCACGCCTGTGCCAAACGAGGGCAGGTTGTGACCCAGATTGTGTCGCAGTGGGTGAGAGAAATCTGGGCACGGGCCTCCTGATCCCAGCTGGAGCTCGGCTGGCTTGCTGGTGAGGCGCCGCGCTTTCTGCTCCGTGAGCCCCCCACTTACTGCCCGGCAGCTTCAGGTTGTCCACCACGGGCAGGTACACCTCCCTGTCCCGCTTCTCCTCCTCCGGCGTCCGCTCCACCGTCAGCTGGTAAAGCTTCAGCGAGATGATGTCGTGGTTGTCTGCAAGCAGAGCAGAGACAGGCCCTGAGGTGTCAGCGCCCGGCACGGCTCCAGCTGGGGATCCGAGTGCCACCGGTGGCACCACGGCACGTTACAACTCGGGCACCAGCCCCAGGCCACCGGCTGTCCCCTGCCACGGGGAGGACTCACCTCTCGGGGCAGGCTCCACGCTGGGCTGAAAGCTGCGCCCAGCACGGGGCCCTCCTCCAGCACTGACGAGGGGAAGCTTTAAGCTACTTAAACCGAGAAACAACAGCCCAGGCCGGGAGATCATCTGACCCCAAAGCATTCAGCCACCCGAAAAAGAGCGTGTTAGAACCAGCCTCACATGGCCCCTATTTCCTTTGCTTGTGACTGCCGAGTTATTAGTGGGACAAGGCGAGTGCTCCACGCCAGCCTGCGAGCTCCCAGGGCATTAGGCAGAGATCTGAGAAAGAAAAGGAACTTTTGTTGGAGCCAACAATGGGCCCGGCGCTGGCCATCAATGAGCTTTTGTAGGGGCATAACTCGAAATGGGGCTAAAACCTGCTGAAAGAGACACAGCGGGGTAACTTCAGGCCTCCCGGCACCCCAAGCAGCGCTGCTAGAAGTGAGAAAAACAAAGCAGAGGGCTTCGGCTCCCTGCAAAACCCAATTTCCATCAGCCCTGGTTGCACCACTGCTTCCAGACACACCTGGCTGGTCCCCTCCTCAACAACACCACTCTTGGGCTGGGAAATCCAAAGTGTTACGTGAACTAAACGCAGACAGGCAGCACAGCACCCCCGTGTTTTAACCCCCGGGGTGCAGCTCCCTCCAGCACCGCCCTTGGGCCATGCCCAGCCACTACGGGTCGAGCCAGGAGAGCACAGGAGGAGATTTTCAGTGCTTGCTCTGTGTTACTCCTCCCAGGGCTCGCATTTTGGAGGTGGACCCTCACGTTTCTCTGCCGCTTGCTCTGAGATGCTGGCTGAAGCCTGGCCGTGTCCCTGTCACCGTCTGGGTGTCACCGTCAGCCTGACCCAGCGGCAGAAGGAGCTCAAGCAAAGTGCTCGGGGGCACAGCACACCCAGACCGGGGTTTTGCCTCCTAGGGAACTGCAGCAAGACGAAAAACCACAGCTCCCACTCACAGCCTGGGGGTGCCTAAAGCACGGAGAGATTTCGGGCACATCCGTGAGCCCCACCACGTACCCAGCTGCACCTCCAGCACCCAAAGCTGCTTAAGTCCTGCCAGAGCTGCTCGGGAAGCAGCACTCGGGGCCCCGTGGCGGTACCTGACAGGTCTCCAGTGACAGAGGAGGTCCCGAAGTAGTACCCGCGGGGCAAGCGCACGCCCGGCACGTCGATGCAGTCCCGCCACTCGTGCTTGCCATCGATGTCAATCATCACCTGAAGGAGAGGAGGCTGCGGTAGCACCGGGGGGGCTGGGGGCTGCCCGCTCGGCCCCGGCCATCCTCACCCACCGTCAGCCTCCTCTTGACGTAGCGGATCACCAGGAAGGTGTCGTGGTTGAGGTTGCGCACCATGGCCGTGCAGCCCCCCAGCTCGGTCGGCCTCCCGTCCCGGTCGTGGTCGTAGGTGAGCGAGCCGTTGTTCACCATGGCAGAGATGTAGGGGAAGACGCGCTGCGGGGGCAAGGCCGGGGGGTGAATTTGGGGCTCTCCCCCCCCACACCGCTCTGCCCACTCCGTGCCAGCGTCACGGCACACCTGCGGGGTGAAGAGCCGCGCCACCCTGCGCACCCCAAACTCCTTCACTCCCCGTCTGTGCCTCCCCAAATTGGGCTCAGCAGCTGACCGCGATCCCTCGCCACCCTCCAGCCTTCCTCCTCTGGGTCAGCCGTGGCTACCGAGCAGCTGGCATGGAGAGCAGCTCCCACGCCTGCCTCCCTGCTCGCACGGGGATTTCTGGAGCTCGGATGAGGGAATTCCCTCACGGGGAAAGGAGGCGAAGCCAAAGAGCTTGGAAACGAGTGGGTTGGCAAGAGCAAGTACCTGATTTCCCGGGCTGTACCTCCTCTTCTGAGCCTGCGAGTCCGGGGTTATCGCAAAGCAAGAAAGAGCACAGAAGCAAAATGGTCACGGACCAGAGCTTAGGATTAACTCGCAACCTGGGAAGTTTGCAGAGCTCAGCACGCTGTCTGCCTAGCGCAGGCTGAAGGCACAGGGGGGTTGTAGGGGCCAGGTCCCAAATCCCGGGGCACAGGGCAAGGAAGCAGCACGGCTGGGCAGAAACCCCCTCGTGCAGCACGTTTCTGCTCCTCACCGTGCAGCGCAGCCGCTCTCCTGCACAAAGCCACGTGCCCGAGCACAGGCGCTGACACTGACCGTGACCGACAGCTCCCCAACAGCTCCCAAGGGTCCCACAAGCCACCTGCCCCCTTCCCTCAGTAATAAAACTCTTCTTTCACTTTTAAAGGAGAAAAAGCAGCCGTGAGCCCCCCACCGTTACTGCCTGCTTGGCGCTCCTCCACCTCTGTCCTTCCTCATTCGGGGGCAGGAGGGCAGCCCCTCCAGCTGCTGACTGTGCTATTAAGCCGTACGTGTCCCATAAATGATTTTATTTTGTTTAGAGAAGAGCTGCTGTGCCTCTTTACCTCAGAAAAGCACGGCCACAGCCCCGCACGTCAAGAGGACAGCCTCACCCCTCACCTACCCAGTGCCACGGCAGTCCCCGAGCAGTGCCGGTAACGGGAGGGAGCTGCTGTGGGCACAAAGTCCAGCCCCGCGCCAGGACAGGCTGCTGGCAACGCCTGACCAGAAGCTGCCGGTTGCTCAACAGCTCCGAGGTCAGGGCACATCCAAACGGTGCCCCCTGTCCCTCGGGGAGCGCAGTGAAGAGTAACGGTGGTGCTGTGGGGTGGTTGGTGCCAACGTCTTGGGGTGAAACGGTAAAACAACGCCCGTTTTCTAGGGGCAGCTGGAAGTAAGGGCAGGGCCAGCTTTGTTTTCGGGCTGACAAAACTGACTCCAGCATCGGGACGGGTGGAGCCCGCTTCTAACTGCCTCTGCACCCTCTTCTCCACAGAAACCAATAAACCCCAGGCAAACAAACAACGCATCCTGAACCCAAAGGTCTGCAGACGGGCACCTTTCAGGGACACGGCACAGGCACGCTGCGTGCCCTGCAGCAGGGCTGGCTGCCGTAAAACAGCTCAGCAGGCCGGGGCTGGCTGCTGCTCTGCTTGAGGTCTACAAGGCCCACGCTCGTGGCACAGCCTCCCCTCAACTGCTGCTTGCCAGCAGCCTTCAGAAAGCGCAGGAGCTCGCCACGCAGAGGTGATGAGATCCACCATCCACCAATTTTCTCCTACCCCAGGATTTTTTTTTCCTCTGGGTGAAGCTGACGACAGAAGCACCCCGCAGCTTCTCACCTACCCAAGTTATCGCTTCCCTGGGTGGAAACCAACGACACAGAGAGGGAAAGGGAGCAAAGGAAGCCAAGCAGCGTCTGCTTGCAGCCAGCTGGCCTCCGAGTCAGGAGCCCGAGGCCACCACACCTCGCCGTGGGGCTGAAGGGCTGCCCCAGCTGCAGGCCATAACCTGGGTGCTGAGCCAGCGCTGCGTGTGCCACCCTGCAAGCAGCACGGTGCCAGCTATCGCCCCTTGCTCACCTCCTGCTGCTTCTCCTCGTTCGGGTAGGTGTCCACAAACACCCCCAGGCCCAGGAAGTTATCCTTGCTTCCAAAGACAGGTCCTAGAAGACATAAAATGGGCTGCTGGTGATGGTGCGGGGCAAGGAAGGCATCGCAGTGCCAGGCAGGGTTGGCCACGCGTTCCTTTGCATCATTCTCTGTGCCAGGTAGTGAGGTTGGCGCTCTCCAGCTTGCGCAGAGACAAGTTTACCTTCAAATCACTGAGGGAAACCCTCTGCAAGCTGAATTCGCAAGGTGTAGAGGGTCAGGGCATGCAAAGGCTTGCTGACACCACGGTGGCAGGGAGACCCAGGCCACAGGCTGAGGGGATCACTGGGGAGGGCTCTTCTGCCCCCAGCTTTTGCTGGATTCTACGCGAGGGCCCACGTCACCTCGCAGAACAGGGCTTCACTGCAGAGCTCCAGGGCTCCACGCAGCCTTGTGTGGATAAACGAACGCACAGACCCTCGGTGCTGCAGGCACCACTCAGAGGGACAGGCTAAATCCCCTGCCCTGCGCTGAGCCAGGCTCCAGCTTCCTCCCCAGCCCAGTCCCTATCGAGCTGAAGCCCCAACGCTTCCAGGCACAGCGCCCTGCACGCCTCAAGCAAGGCAAACAAGCCCCAACGGTGCCGAGCAGGCTCCAGCCTCCCAGAGACCCTGCAAACCCCAGCACCACGCATCTCCCACGGCGGTCACTCCCTTTTTGGCCTGCCGGCATGAAGGGGAAGCAGCCCTCGGGCCCCACAGTGCTGCAATTCCACAGAGGGCTCCCGAGGCAGCCCGGCCAGCACCCGGCACCGTCCTGAGGGCCCCGCTGCTCTCACCTGGCTGCATGCGGTCCTTGGTGTACCAGATGGCGAAGCCGTCGCCGTTCAGGTTCTTCTTGCCTTGCCCGTGGATTTTGAAGTGCACCTGCAGCTCCCAGTCGCGGAGGTAGCACGGCTGCAGGAGGAGGGGACGAGGGCGTGAAATCGGGGAGCCCCCAACGCCCCCCTGCACCGAGGGGCAGGCAGCGACCACCACCACAGCCCACGGCCCTGCCGAGCCCGCGGGCGCTCCCCGTTTCCCTGGGCTTCAGATGGGAGCGAGGATAATTAATCTCTTAATTAACCCCGAGGGACATCATTAGGCCGAGGGACTCGGTTGTAGCCCAGGGCTATAAGAAGCCGAGGAAACGACTCCGGGCTCGCAGCGAGGTCGGCAACTTGTGCCCAGGGAATGGGCGGCCGGAGGGGTGTGGGGAATGGCCCCGCTCCTAATTGCTCCTAATTGCTGCCGAGCCAATTATAGCTTGAGCTGCAAACGAGCTCCCTGCGGGAACGGGCGCAGCACACGATGAGCCCGGCGGGAGCTGAGCCTCACACAGGCAGCGGTGTTTGTGGGAGCTGCAAAGAGGACCGAAAACCCCAACCCCAAACCTCCCTCAGTGTTTTATAGGAACGGCTCTGGATGGGGCAGCCCAAGACCCCCCCCCAGATTCATGCTGGAACCCCCCCTCAGAGCAGTCACCCCAAAAGGGGGCTCAGCCCACGCAGGAATCCCCAGGCTGCAAACCTCAGTGTTGCCGCCCCCAGCCCCATTCCCACCGCCCCCCTCACCCTCCTCCCCCCCATTTCCCCCCTCATTTCCCCCCCTTTTACCCCAGACCCCCCACCCAACCACCCCCACACCCCAATAACTCCCTCCTACCTGCTGGCCTGCCCCCCCCCAACCTCCCTCATTGCCCTAATTTGACCCCCACCCATCCTCAAACTCCCCAAAATCCCTCAACCACTACTACCACACACCCCCAGCTCCCCCCCCCCTTTCCCCAACCCCCCAAACTCCCCCAAATTCACCCCATTTCCCACACCCAAACCCTTCCACCTGCCCCCTAACCCCAAAACCTCCCTCTCTAAACCCTGCCCCTCACCCACCCCATTACCCCACCCCACGGGGGGTACCCCCAGCCCCCCCCCGGCCCCGCTGCCCCCCCAGCCCGGGGCTCACCACGCGGTTCCAGACGGCGCCCCGCTTGCTCTGTAGGTCGGGGGTGAGGCGGATGTACTGCGGCATCACCATGGCATTGCCCTGCAGGTCCCACAGCCCCGAGCTGGCCGAGCCCACGCCTGCCGGCCCACACACGCGGTCGCCACCGGGCACCCCGAATCCTGGCACACCCCAAAAGCCCGCCAGCCCAAAGCTCCAGGGCCCAGGTAGCCCCAAAACCCTGCACCAGGTACCCCAAAGCCCCGGCACCCAAATACCCCAAAGACCTGCACAGGGCCCCCCAAATCTCCAGCACCTCAAAGCCACTCACTGGGCACCCCAAAACACCCCCACCAGGCACCCCAAACCGCCAGAACTGGGCATTCCAAATCCCAGTATTGGGCACCTCAAAACCCTGGCACCCCAAAATCCCCAGCATCAGGCACCCAAAACCCAGTACCAGGTGCCCTAAATCCCCATACCAAACACCCAACATCCCCTGCACCCCAAACCCAGCAGCAGGCACCCAAATCCCCCTCAGTGGGCACCCCAAAAACCCCTGACACCCCAAATTTCCGCACAGGACACCCCAAACCCCCCACACCCCAAACTTGGGACCAGACGCCCCAAAGCCCTGCCACCAACATCCCCCACACGGGGCACACCAAGTCCCAGCACCAGGAACCCCAAAGCCCTGGCACCCCCACACCGGGCATCCCAAATCCTGGTACCAGGAACCTCAAAGCCCCTGCTCCCTAAACCTGGCACCCCAACCCCGCCACTCTGGGCACCCCAAAAGTCCCCAGCACCCAAAACCCATGCACCAAGCACCCCAAAACCTGGGTGCCCCCAAACCCCAGCACCACAAAACCCAGTACCAGGCACCCCAAATCCTCCACACCCCAAACCCGGTACTTGGTGCCCCAAAACCCCAGCACCCCCAAATCCCCACACCCCTAAACCACACGTGGGGCACCCAAATCCTGGTACTGGGCACCCCAAAAAGCCCCACACCGGGCACCCTACAAATCCCAGCACCCCCAAAATCCCCTCACCCTCAACCCAGCACTGGAACCCCTAAATCCGACACCGGGCCCCCCCCAAAAAACCCAGTCCCGGGTCCCCCCAAACCCAGGCACCCCAATCCCCAGTAGGCGGTGCCCCCAATCCCCGTACCGGCCCCCCAACACCCCGGTACCCCAAATCCCGGCACCCCAAATCCGGTACCGGGCCCCACCAACCCCCAATACCGCCCCCCCCCGACCCAAAGTACCCCAAAACCCGGTCCCGGGTACCCTAAACCCCTGTACCGGGCACCCCAAACCCCGGTACCCCAATTACCGGCACCCCAGAACCACACACCGGGACCTCCCAAGCCCCGGTACCGGGCACCCACCGCCCCCCGGTACCCCAAAACCCGGTACCGGGCACCCCCAAACCCCGGCACCCCAAAACCAGCACCGGGCCCCACACCCCCGGTACCGGGCCCCCCACCTCGACTCCCGGTACCGGGCCCCGCCGACCCCCGGTGCCGTTCCCGGTACCGGTACAGATCCCGGTCCCGGTCCCGGTCCCGGTCCCACTGACCCTGGTACGGTTTGGATAAGGAGTGCTCCCGCTTCAGGTGCTCCTCGGTCTGCTCCGCCCGCGGCCCGCCCAGGCGCAGCGCCACGGCCGCGGCCAGCAGCCACAGCCCGGGCCGCCACCGGCCCGCCGCCGCCGCCATCTTCCCCCGCCGCCGCCCGCCCCGCGCGCCCATTGGCCGCCCCGCCCCGCTGGTGCCGCGAGCTGATTGGCCGCCCGGCGCCGTCCGTCAGGAGGAGGGCGGGGATAGCGCGCGGGGCGTGCTGGGGAGTGTAGTTCTGGGAGGGGCTCGGGGCCCGCAGCGGGGAGGGGACCGGGGCTGCGCGGGTCCTAGCGCCCCCCCGCCAGGTCTCGGCTTCCCGAGTCGTGTCCCGCAGGTCCTAGCGGCCGCCCTGGGTCCTAGTGCCCCTCTCCACGCCCTTAGCGCCCCACCCCCGCTGTCCTTAGATCCCCGCTCCGTGCCCTTAGACCCCCCAATGTCCTTAGACACCCCGCAAGAGATCCCCCCATGCCCTAAGAGCCCCCTCCCATGCCTTTATACCTTCCCCTTCCATGCCCTCAGCGCCCCCCGTGCCCTTAGCGCTATACCATATCTCCCCACCTTTGCTCCCCATCCGTTCTCCTTCTGCACTCTGACCCACTCCACATAAGAGATACCCCCATATCCTACCCTATCATGTGCTGTCCTGTCCTGTCCTATCCTAATTCCATCCCGTTCTGTTCTATCCCGTTTTACCCTATCCTATCCCATCCCTCCTAATCTACCCTATCCCATCCCATCTTATTCTATCCTACCCTATCCTGTCCTACCCCATCCCATCCTAATCCTATCCCATCCTATCTCACCCTATCCTATCCTGTCCTATCATCCCATCCCATACTATCTCACCCTATCCTATCCTATCCTATCCTATCCTATCCTAATCCCATCCAATTCTGTTCTATCCTGTTTTACCCTATCCCATCCCATCCCTCCTTATCCTATCCTGTCCTGTCCATCCCATCCCATCATCCTATCCTAATCCCATCCCATCCTACCCTATCCCCTCCTATCCCATCCCATTTTATTCTATCCTACCCTATCCTGTCCTACCCCATCCCATCCGATCCTATCTCACCCTCTCCTATCCTGTCCTATCATCCCATCCCACCCCTAACCCCGTCCTGTCCTATCCTGTCCTATCCTATCCCATCCCACCCTACCCTATCCCATCCTTATCCCATCCTATCCATCCCATTTAATTCTATCCTACCCCATCCTGTCCTACCCGATCCCATCCCATCCCACCTTATCCTATCCTATCCTATCCTATCCTATCCTATCCTATCCTATCCTATCCTATCCTATCCTATCCTATCCTACCCTATCCTATCCCCCCCACTCCCCCCCCTGTGGTCCCCACCGTCCATCGCCCCTTTAAGCCCCTCTCTGGGCGTTCCCGCGCTCCGCCAGGAGGGGGCGGGGCAGCGCGGCGGGGCGCGGCCTCCCCCTCCCGGCCGGGCGGGGCGTGGCGGGGGGGGGCGTGGCGCCGCCGCGTGACGTCACGGCGAGCGCGGCGGCCGCGAGACCCCAACATGGCGCCGGGCAGCGGGCGGCGGCGGGGAGGCGGCGGCGGTGGCGGAGGGGGGGGGGGCGCGGCGGGACCGGGACCGGGCGGAGGCGGCGGCGGCGGCGGCGGCCGGAGCCCCGCGACCCCCACACCGCTGCTGCCGCCGCTGCTGCTCCTCCTGGCGCTGCCGGGCGGCGGCGGCGGCTCCCCGGTGTCGGCGGCGGCGGCGGGGGACAGCGTGATCCTGGGCATGCGGCTGGAGGAGAGCTCCAAACCGGCGGCGGCGGCGCGGGGCCCGATCCGGGTGACGGAGGGCAGCGAGCTCCTGCTGCGCCTCTACGGGCTGGGGCTGGGCCCGCGCACCGGCGAGCGGGTGGCGTTCGCCGAGCTGCGCCCCGACGCCAACGCCTCGGCCGCCGCCAACGGCAACGGGAGCTGCCCCGAGCGCTCCCAGGACCTGGTGGTGCAGCCCGGGCCCGCCGAGCCCCGCAGCACCTCGGCGCTGCTGCGAGTGCGGGTGCAGCCCCTGCGCAAGGACGAGAGGGCCAAGACCTACGTGCTGTGCAGCCAGCGCGGGCCCGGGCAGCCCTGGCTGCCGCACCGGGGCCCCGACGGGCAGCTGGTGGTGCTGGAGGAGAAGAAGTCGCTGCTGCCGCCGTGGCTGCAGGTGACGCTGCTGGGGGGGCTGCTGGTGCTGTCGGGGATGTTCAGCGGGCTCAACCTGGGGCTGATGGCCCTGGACCCCATGGAGCTGCGCATCGTGCAGAACTGCGGCACGGAGAAGGAGAAGCGCTACGCGCGCAAGATCGAGCCCATCCGCCGCAAGGGGAACTACCTGCTGTGCTCGCTGCTGCTGGGCAACGTGCTGGTCAACACCACGCTCACCATCCTGCTCGACGACCTCATCGGCTCCGGCATCGGCGCCGTGGTGGCCTCCACCATCGGCATCGTCATCTTCGGGGAGATCGTGCCCCAGGCGCTCTGCTCCCGCCACGGGCTGGCCGTGGGCGCCAACACCATCGTGGTCACCAAGTTCTTCATGCTGGTGACCTTCCCGCTCTCCTACCCCATCAGCAAGCTCCTGGACTGCATCCTGGGCCAGGAGATCGGCACCGTCTACAACCGGGAGAAGCTGGTGGAGATGCTGAAGGTGACGGAGCCCTACAACGACCTGGTGCGGGAGGAGCTCAACATGATCCAGGGCGCCCTGGAGCTGCGCACCAAGACGGTGGAGGACGTGATGACCCCGCTGCAGAACTGCTTCATGATCAACAGCGACGCCATCCTGGACTTCAACACCATGTCGGAGATCATGGAGAGCGGCTACACGCGCATCCCCGTCTACGAGGACGAGCGCTCCAACATCATGGACATCCTCTACATCAAGGACCTGGCCTTCGTCGACCCCGACGACTGCACGCCCCTCAAGACCATCACCAAGTTCTACAACCACCCCGTCCACGTCGTCTTCCACGACACCAAGCTGGACGCCATGCTGGAGGAGTTCAAAAAGGGTGAGTGGTCGGGGCCGGGGGGGGGGCCAAACGCACCGGGGGGACGCGTTCCGGGGCCGCCGCTTGCTTTCTGCCCAGCTCCGGTTGCACGATGCCGGAAGCAAAACTGCGGCCGAGCCTCCCTGGCAGCTCTCCAGGGACGGAGCTGCCCGGCGGCCGTGAGCTTTTTGGGTGCTTTAAGGGGAACGAGGGGGCTGCGGAGCCCCCACCGGGGTGCTGGGGACGGGCAGCGGCCCCGTCTTGGTGCCCGACGCCCCCGGGGATCGCTCCGTAACGGCGCCGGGGCGGCGGAGGCAGAGCAATCTCTGCTGGGCGCCCGCCTCTAGAAGCGCTCTGAGAGTGTTTACTTGCGCCTCGCTTTTAATTATCGGCCCCGGAGGCCCTTGAAACGCTGCTGGAAAATTGCTCCGCTCCCTGCTCGGCTCCACTCCCTCCTCAGGGCCCTGCCCTGCCGCGCGGGATGGCCCCGAGTTTCCTGCTGGCCCCGAAAACCGAGCGCGCCCGGCGGCAGGAGGGGCTGGCAGCAGCTCGGCGCCGTGTCCCTTAGCGAGGGGACAAGGGACACCCGACCAGGCAGGGACCCTGCTGCCAGGTATGAGCAGCTCTGTGGGGTGACGCCGCCGTGACCCCGCTGCTCCTCCGGCTGCCGTTCCGCTCACACCGGGGGCACTTGGCCCTGTCCTTGTGGCACTGGCGACATTCTGCGGCTCGGGGCAGTCACCTGCACCATACGCCAGGATTTAGGGGATCTGACAACAACGCCTGCAGCAGGAGCTCTGCTGGAGCTTGGGCCAGGATTCAGTAGGTCCCAGCCAGGCCAATCCTTGAGGGCAGAGCTCGGTGGCCGCACGCTCGGTTCCGGCCTTCCCTTTGCAGCCGTGCTGCCCCCACACCCCAAAACATCAGCACGGGGACCACGCTGCGGCTCGGTGTCACTTGTGGTTGCGACCACGACAGGATCTCATCGCCTCCCAGCCTCTGCTTCTTGTCCCCGATGACCACGAGCCTTCTCGGCCGGTGCTTTTCCCTCAGTTCATCTCGCACCGGGCCGGGATTCCCACCCCCGGCCCCGTTTCCAAAATCCAGCAGAAGGGGAGCGGGGTCGTATTCTGCAGCCCTGCTGCTGGAGCTGGGCTTACGGCCGCTGCTGGCGCCGGCTTTCCCTCTGACGAATCCTTATTAAAGGATTTAAAGCGCGCCCGCTCTGATTCCAAAGCCGCCGACGTCCTGCCATGATGTTGCTTTTCATAGCTGGCTCAGGAGCGGGAGGATTTGGGGGGCCCTCTCTGGGGTCACCCCAAAATTCCCGTTCCCTGGGGGTGCCGCCCCACCGACAGCCCCCGCCCTCGCCCTGCTGATCTCAACCTGTTTTGGGCAGAAGGATAAGGAGAGGAAATCAACCCGCTGTGCTCCTGATCCTCCTCACTGTGGGGCAGTTTGGGGCACTCCCTGGTGCCACGGACACGTCCCCAAGGCTGGCACCAGGGTGACAGCTCCTGCAGCAGCTTTGGTGCCAGCTCAGCGTGAAGTTTGGAGCAGGGACAGGACATTTCACCCCTTCAGAGCACTGGGGAGCACCAGGGCTTTGCCTGGAGCAGGTTGGGGTCTGTCTGTCCCCTCCTGGCTTCCCACCATGGGCACCACGAACACCCCAAAACCCCGCGGCTGCTTCTTGCACATCCTGGAAGCGGAAAAGTGGACTTCTCACTGGGTTACACAGCCAGCGAGCGGCGGCCTTGGGAATCGGCCTGTCCCCATCGACGTGGGGACCGTGGTGGCACCGGGGAGCCCTGGAGCGAGCAGCGGGGCCCGTCCCCACCGCGGGCACGCCGCCGTCACGCCCTTTGCTCTCGTCCTCGCTTGGCCCGCGGGGAGGAACCGCGGCCTGACTCATCGGGGCTGGGCCCCGCTGGTGCCGCCGTCCTTTCGCCGCTCCCTCGGGCTGTCGGTGCGGCCAAGGACGGGGTCGGCGCGGCCAAACGCCGACGATGGCCACGGGCTCCCCTCGGTGCCGTTTTCGCCGCCTCGCCGCAGCGGGGCCGCCCGAGCCGCGGGTGTTTGGCTGAAGGAGGAGGAACCGGGGAGCCGCGCGGTGCCCATCTCTAAAATTAGCCTTTTCCTGGGTGGGAGCGTGGCGATGAGCCGCCCGCGGCCGCCCTGCGCTGAGATTAAAGAGCAGAGAGCCCCGGGGAGGGCAGCGCCAGGAGGGCAGCGCCTGCCCTGGTGGCTCGCAGGGTGCGGAGCGCGGCCGGCCGCCGGCGTGGGGATTTTGGGGCCGAGCCTCGTGCCCAGGGCAGGGAATTCCCGAAGGCGGTGGCCGGCAGCGAGCTTTGTTGCTTTGTTGGCGAGGTTTTGGCTGAAGCAAGAGAAACGGAGCCTCGTGGCGAGGGGATGGCAGCGCTCGATTTACCCTGAAGCAGGCAACCTGCGCCCGGGGAGCCAGAGGAGTTACTGAGTCAGGGCTGGGGAGGGTTCCTGGGGACCTGGCCCCTGCAGGCAGCGTTTCCCTGCCCTGGGCTCTCTCCCCCTGGGTATTTTGGCTCCGTGCAGCACCAGGTGCCCAGAACATTCCCTCCGGGCTGGGTCAGCCCAGGTCAGTGTGGCCAGGGAGGCCCAGGGAGGTGGTGGCCGCTGGTGGAAACGCGGCTGTGGCTGCGTTGGTTGCCCCGTGGTGCTGGCACGGAGCTGTGCCGATGTCCCCAGGCCCCGGTGACGTGGGACGGTGCCTCCAGGACCCCTCCCCTCTCTCCTGCGACCCCCCGGCCGAGCCCACGCCCCGAGATGTCCCGAGCCCAGCAGGCGCCGCTGTTACGGCCTTAATTACTGTCATTAAATTAGGAAGGAGCGCCCAGCCCAGGGGCTCGTTTCGATTTGCACATGTTTATTGTTCCCCGCCTGGGGTCAAGTGCTGCGGAGGGACAGGCTGGGCCTGGTGGCAGGGTCCTGTCCCCCCCGTGCTGCCCGGGACCCCCCAGGGCGGTGGGATCGGGGTGCCCGGTGCATGTTGAGCGTCCGTCCGTGTGCCCGCAGGGAAGTCCCACCTGGCCATCGTGCAGAAGGTGAACAACGAGGGCGAGGGAGACCCCTTCTACGAGGTGCTGGGGCTGGTGACGCTGGAGGACGTCATCGAGGAGATCATCAAGTCGGAGATCCTGGACGAATCCGACACCTACAGTAGGTCCGGGGCTCGGCCCCGCGTCCCCGTCGCGTGCCGGGGTCCCCCGGGTGCCGCCCGCCCCCCGCTAACGCCGCGCTCCCCGCAGCCGACAACCGCAGCAAGAAGCGGGTGGGCAACCAGAAGAACAAGAGGGACTTCTCGGCCTTCAAGGACCCCGTCAACGAGCTGAAGGTGAAGGTGTCCCCGCAGCTGCTGCTGGCCGCTCACCGCTTCCTCTCCACGGGTGAGTTTTTGGGGGATGCTGCGCGGTTTTTGGGGTGGTGCCCGCAGGGAGCCCGCAGTCTGCCCCCAGCTCGGCTGCTGTGGGTTTTCCCAGCCCCGTGCCCTGCCAGGGAGCCCTGCCTGGCTCCGTGTCCCCGCAGCTGGGCCGTGTTGGTGCTGTCACTGCCTCTCCGGTGGCCTTGTCCTGCCTGGAGGATCCCAGAGGTGGGGAAACGGGGGCACGGCGGTCGCTGCGTTGAAGCAGGAGCCAGGGATTTGGCAGGAGACATTGAGAGAGGGGGCTGTGACTACGAGACCCCGCTGTCCTCCCACCCTGTCCCCCAAAACGAAAAGGGAAGGGGCTCAGGGGTGGCAGCACTGACACTTGGAAGGGCCGTGTCCCTCCAGGAGGGTCCTGGCCATGTGCTGGCACTTGCCAGCCCTATCCCATGGCGTGGGGACCTCACTGCGCTCCCTCTGCAGCTGGTGGAGGTGCCCAGGGAGGTGTCAGTGGGGCCTGGGGTCCCCCTGCTTCCCCCAGTACCCCCCTCCGAGGGTATGGGATGAGGACAGGGAGCCCCAGCAGCTCTGACCCCGTCCCGCCTCGCCCTCAGAGGTGACGCTCTTCACGCCCAACTTCATCTCGGAGAAGATCCTGCTGCGGCTGCTCAAGTACTCGGACGTCATCCAGGAGCTGAAGTTTGACGAGGAGAACAAGAAGTCCCCGCGCCATTTCCTCTACACCAAGAACAAGTCAGCCGACTACTTCATCCTCATCCTGCAGGTACCACCTCACGCGTGGGGTCCCCGGGGGGAGCCGTCACCCCAGGGGGCTTTGGGGAGCCTCCTTCCACCCAGCCCAGCGCCGCGGGACGTGGTGTGCGGAGCCCGACACCGTCTCTCCCTTGCAGGGCAAGGTGGAGGTGGAGGCCGGCAAGGAGTGCATGAAGTTCGAGGCGGGAGCCTTCTCCTACTACGGGGTGATGGCCATCAGCCCGCCTCCGGTGTCGGGTAAGCGTCCCCCATGGTGTGGGCAGAGCCCCCCGCCCGTTTTAGAGCTGCTGTTGGGAAGAGGAGGTGCTGGAGGAGGCTCCGAGCCCCCCACTTTTAGGCGTCCCCCCCACCCTGGCCACATGAACGCAGCACCGGGAGCTTTGCCCCTGGGGCTGGGCTGGCTCCTCACTGCTCAACTCAGGATCCTGCTGCTGCTGGAGGAGAAGTGGCTCCAGCAGCCTCTGTGACGGGCTGTGGGGACAGAGCCGAGCACCTGGTCCCGCTCATAGTGGCACAAGGGCCCCACACACCCCGCACCCACCCTGGTTTCCCCCAACTGCCTCCTCTGTGGTTATTTACGGAGGAGCCAGCAGTGGCTGGGCCAGTGAGCCCCCCCTGTGTCGAGGCTGCACTCGGTCCCTGTGGCACCTCTGGCTTTTGGAGCACGTCACCGCGCTGTCCTTGTCACCTCCCCACTTTACTCCCACGCAGGGGGAGTGATCAGCAGGGCAGGGACGGCGTCCTAAGGCTCGGTCCCACGGGAGCTGTCCCCAGAGCAGGGGGAACTGGAGGCTGTGGCTGGGCTCCAGCTGGGGACCCTTTGGAGGTGACAGGCAGGGACCAAGCACTCGGGGACACGTCTGTCCCACCACTGTGCTTGGCTCCGTGTCCCCAAACCCTACGGGACAGGGGCAGCATCACCGGGGGCTCGGCACCGCGGTCACCCACCGGGACCCTGCCCGGTGCCACGGTGCTGACCCCGTGCCCCCGTCCCCGCAGAGACCCGCTCCCCATCCCACGTCAGCAGCCTGAACCGCTCGGCCTCCCTGAGCTACCACGAGCGCTCCGACTCCGTCTCGTCCCCCGTGGGCGGCAGCAACAACCAGCTCAACGCCGGCGCCCCGTACGTGGCCGACTTCAGCGTGCGCGCCCTCACCGACCTCCAGTTCGTCAAGGTGAGGCTGCACGGGGCCGGGGGGCTGCCGGGGCCTCCTAGGGGACGCGGCCTCCACCCCAATCCTCTTCCATTCCCCCCGCAGATCACGCGGCAGGAGTACCAGAACGGCCTCACCGCCTCCCGCATGGACAGTTGTCCCCAGTCCCCAGACAGCAGCGCTCCCAAACCCGACCCGCCGGAGAAGCCGGAGCCCGCCGACGAGACCACCAGCCTCCTGAACGAGAGGAACTGCCTGAGCCGCCGGAGCAACCACAGCCCCATGGAGAACTCCATCTGACCCCGGCCGCGGGCCAGGGACGCGTCGGGGACCCCCGCAGCCGCCCTGCGGGGACCCTGCCCCGCTCAGCAACGCTCCGGTGGCCACGGAGCGGGTACGGGGCCGCGCCGGCCGCCCAGGGAACGGACGCGCCCGGCGTTCGCCGCAGGCACCCGCGGCGCGGTCCGAAAGGGAGCCCGGTTTTGCTGCTGCTGCTTTTTGGAGACTGGTTCCGTGGTTTCAGCGCGGTGGAGGCCGGAGGCCCCGCGGCCGGGCGGACGTTCGTTCGCGTGCAGCTCAGGGAGCTTCAGGTCCCGCGGGCCGGGCCCCCCCACGGCCTCCCCGGGGGCGTTTTCGGGCCTCCTCCCGGAGAACCGCACCGGGCCCGAGGCCGCGGTGAGGGGCTTGGCTCCGCCACCAGCCCCCCGCCTCCAGCGGGGGTGCTGAGGATGGCCGGGAGACCCCCCCCAAAAATAAAACATCAATAAAACGGAGGCGGAACGGGGCGGGGGGTGACTCAGGGAGTGCCGCGGCCCCGGGGCGGGGGGCTCGGGGGGGCAGGATCCGGCACACAGCTAGTGACCAAAGTACGGGCGGGGGGCTCCCCTCCGCCTCCTCCCAAGGAGTTTCTCCGAAATCGCCAGCCGGGACCCCCCCCTCGCCGCCGGGGCTCCCCCCCCACCCCCCCCAAAAAGCACAAGTCCCCTGGGTGACCGCTGTAAGTTATTGGGAGAAGGTTAATTATTTTTGTTAATCGTGTCGCGACTATCAGGTCCTAGGTTCTTCTGCGGGGAGATGCTAGAAATAATAATAATAATATTAAATCATGATGGAAATAAAAAAAAAAAAACTTTTTTATTAAATCTTCCTCTATGCAACCCTTCCCCCCCCCGAGAATCTGTATTTATTTTTCGCATCGGGTTTGATTTGTATATTTTGGGGAGGGGGAGGCCGGGCCCGGAGGCCCCGCGGGGGCCGGTGCCGCTGTTGCAGCCTCCCCCCCAGGTTGTGGAACCGACTCTGGAATTTTATTTTATTTTTTTGCCGATTGGGTAATAAAAAAATCTCTATATCTGTATCGTCGGCCTCTTGCGTGCTTTGGGGTGGGGAACAGAGGCTGAGAGCTCCTGGGCTGCCCGCTCGCTTCGCCCTCGGTATTGGGGAGCCCCAAGGGGATCCTGGGGGCGTTGGAGGGGTGCTGGCAGCAGGTCGGGGGGGTGCTGATCCCAGAGACCCCATGGAGGTGTGTAAATACCTGCGGGGGGTGTCCAGAGGACGCAGCCGGTCCCTTTCCAGCTGTGCCATGACAGGACGAGAGGCACCGGGCACAAGCTGAAGCACGGGGGGGTTCCAGCTCCATTTGAGGGGCGTTTCTGTCCTGGGAGGTGACAGCACTGGGACTGGTGGCCCAGAGCATGCGGCTCTGAGGTGGCCTCGCCACGCTGCCCAGCCAGGAGCTGGGGTTTGGTGAGAAATGCTTCACCCCACAGCTCTGCCATCCCGCCGGCCTCGTCACCCTTCCCCTACAGGTACGGCCCCGCGGGCACCGGGTGGCCGATTGCCCCCACCCGCCCCCCTCAGCATCCTGCCCGGCGCCCCCTCTGCCTGCCGGGATGCTCCTGGGGCTGTCCCTTGTCACCCACCTTGTCCCTTGTCACCCCAAGCTGCAGGGCAGCACCTGGCTTTTTTTTGGGGTGCGAAGCTGCCCTTTGGCAAGTCCTGGCTCTCCCTCCACCCCGAGCTGCAACCGCAGGACCCGCAGCTCCTCGCAGCACCCTGACGACATCGGGTGGGCACTCGCGGGCCCCCGGCTGGATCCGTCCCGAAGCCACCTGGGCTGGGAGCGGGGACACGGAAGCTGTTTTGTTTTTTTTTTGTCCCAGTGTTTTGGTTTTGGAGGCGATAAAAGGTTGCCAGAGGGGCAGCGACAAGGTCACGCACCTGGCCCAAAGGAGGCCAAAAGGAGGTGCCACCCCCTGCCCGTTCCACAGCGCCCTGCAAGTCCCCGGGGGGTGGATTGGGACAGGGCCGTGTCCCCTCCCAGGTCCCCGAGGTGCAGCCCCGGCCTCGCTGCTCCCGTGTGGGGACAGCGCTGTCCCCCTGCCCCCACATCTCGGCACCGACGCTCTCCGTGCGCCACCACCACCACGTCCACACCATGCGCAGGGGACAGAGAGGCAGAGCCGGGTTTTGGTGCCGGGACCTCGTTTTGTTCTTTTTTTCCAGCAGGGACAGAGCCCTGCGGGTCCCCCCCCAAATCCACACCGACCTCACCGCTCCCCCCTCAGCCATCCAGCAGGTCCCGGAGCGCGGGGTCCGCCGTGTCGCAGGGCCGCCGTCCCCGGGCGTCGCGGGCGGCCGCCAGCGCGGGGTCGAGCTGCAGGAGCAGGGCGCAGACGTCCCGGTGGCCACACTCGGCCGCCTGCGGGCGACACCGGCGTCACGCGCGGCACCGCGGGCAGCACCGGGGCCGGGTCCCGTCCCCGCCACCCACCTTGTGCAGCCCGGTGCGGCCGTCCCCGTCGGCGGCGGCGGGGTCGGCGCCGTGCTCCAGCAGCAGCCGGACCACGGCCAGGTGGCCGCAGTAGCAGGCGCGGTGCAGGGCGGTGGCACCGCCGGGCGTGCGGGCGTCGCAGCGGGCACCGCGCTGCAGCAGCAGGCGGCACACCCCCAGGTGCCCGTTACGGCTGGCGTAGTGCTGGGGGGCAACGGGGAGGGTGAGCGGGTCCTCCCCCCGGTACCCGGTGCCCACCCGGTGCCCCCTTCCCAGTTCTCTCCCCCCCGGTACCCGGTGCCCTCCTGGTTTCCCCCCTCCGGTGCCCGGTGCCCCCTGGTGGCCGCCCCCACCTCATACCCAGTGTCCCCCCGGTTCCTCCCCCAGTACCCGGTTCCCCCCCGGTTTCTCCCCCCGGTACCCAGTGCCCACCCGGTTCCCCCCCCCTCCCGGTACCCGGTTCTCCGCCGGGTTGTCCCCCCGGTTTCTCCCCCCCCCCCCCGGTATTTGGTGCCCCCCGGTAGCCGGTTCTCCCCCCCAGTACCCGGTGCTCCCCCAGTTCCTCCCCCGGTCCCCGGTGCCCTCCGGTGTCCCCCCTCGGTCCCCGGTGCTCCGCCGGTTCTCACTCCCCCCAGACACCCGGTGTCTCCCGGTGCCCCCCCGGTGCCCGGCGCCCCCGGTTCCCTCCCCCATATACCCGGTTCCCCCCCGGTTCCCTCCCCCATTCCCCGGTGCTCTCCCGGTTCTCCCTCCCCCCAGCCCCCCGGTGCCCCCCGGTGCCCGGTGCCCCCGTACCAGCGCTGTGTACCCGGCCGTGTCGGTCTGGCTGGGCTCCCCGCGCCGCTCCAGCAGCTGCAGCACCCGCGCCTCGTCCCCGTCCCGCGCCGCCGCCCAGATCCCTGCGGGCAGCGACCGGGCTCAGACCGGGAACCGGCACCGGGAACCGGCACCCACGGCCCCCCCACGCCCCTCACCGCCCCCCCCCAGGCCCGGCCCGGCCCGGCCCGGCCCGGCCGCGGACCCCGCTCGAAGTCCATCTCGGGCAGGCTCTGCTGCACGCCCGGCACCGCCGCCCGCGGGGGGCAGCACGGCCCCGGGGGGGAGCGGCGGCGGCCCGCGGACATCGGCCGGGGCGGGAGGGGGCGGAAAGAGCCGAGCGCGGCCGAACGGAGCCGAGGGGGAGCCGAGTGGGGACGAAGGGAGCCGAGTGAGACCCGAACGGGGCCGAAGGGAGCCGAGTGGTTCCGAAGGGCCCCGAACGGTACCCGAGTGGTTCCGAAGGGAGCCCGGTAGAGACGAAGGGAGCCGAGCGGCACCCGAGTGGTTCCGAAGAGACCCGAGCGGTCCCGAAGACACCTGAGTGATTCCGAAGGTACCCGAGTAGTTCCGAAGAGACCCGAGTGGTTCCGAAGGGAGCCCGGCGGAGCCGAATGGAGCCGAGCGGCACCCGAGCACTCCCGAAGCCTCCCGAGTGGTTCCGAACTCACCCGAGCACCCCCGCGCCCCCTCCCCGAGGGCCGCAGCGCATGCGCACTCCCCCACCCCTCCGGCAGGGGGCGCCCCCTCCCCTCCCCTCCTCCCCCGGTGCCCCCCCGGTGCCCCCGCCCCGTCCCCGCTTCCCACGGCCCCGGGGCCGCCGCCTGGCTCCGGGCCCAGCTCCCAGGCCCCGCCGGGACCCGGCTGCCGCTTCCGGCCCTGTCCCTGCTTCCCGGCAGGGCTCCCCCCCCCCCCCGGGGACCACCCCCACCCCCCCAATCGGGTCCCTACCGGGGGGGCACCGGGCGCGGGGCCAGCCCCGGGCAGCCGCAGGCCCCGGGGGGCGGCCGGGCCCCCCCCGGCCTGGGAACGGCGCCGCGATGCCCTTTTATAGCCCCGAGCGCCGCCGTTTTCCATGAGCTCAGCACCCGGGGGGGGGGGCCCCGCACCCCCCTTCCCCCCCCCCCCAGCACCGGACGCAGCCCCGCTTTTTTTTTTTTTCCTTTTTTTCTTTTTTTTTTTCCTCCTTTTTATTATTAATATAAAAATACTCGGGTATTTACAGCAAATAAATATATTTCGGTAACAAATAAATTACACTGGGGGAGGGGGGGGGGTTATACAAAAGGGGCCCAGGCGGGCGGCGTGCAGGGGTGGGGGGGGGGGCAGCAGGCGGGGGGGGTATTTACAGCCGGGCCCCCCCGGGCGGGGGCGGATAGAAAAGTTCTCAGGAAGGAAAAAAAAACCCGAAAAGTCCTCGTGGAGGCGGCCGAAAAGGGCCCGCGGCGGGACATGGCGGGGGGGACACGGGGCACGGCCCCCAAGGCGGGTCGCCGTCCCAAAAATTGGTCCCAGGGCCCGGGACGTGGCCCCCGCTGTGCCACGGGGCCCCGAGCAGGCTCCAGAGCCCGGGACACCGTCCCCGAGCCTCGTCCCGGTGCCTAGGACACGGTCCCCAAAATGGGTGCCCGTCCCCAAGCCCCGTCCCCGGGCGCAGGACGCAGTCCCCAAGGCGGGTCGGGGTCCCCAAGCCCTGTCCCAGTGCCTGGGACGCAGTCCCCAAGCCTTGTCCCGGTGCCTAGGACACGGTCCCCAAAACGGGTCCCGGTCCCCAAGCCTTGTCCCGGTGCCCGGGTGGCGGTTCCCAAAGCCAGACTCAGCGCGCGGGGCGCAGTACCTACGGTGGAGGTGGTGGCACGGGGACGGCCGAGCCCCGGCCGCGTCACCCAAGGCAGGCAGGACGCGGTGCCCAGGTGGCTGCCGGTGCCCGTGCCGCGGCCCCGAGCCGGGTGCCGCTTCCCCGTGCTGCAGCCCCAAGGCGGGTGCTGGCAGCGGGGCGGCGTTCCCCGCGGCGGGCGGTGGCGGGTGCCGGGCCCTGAGGTAGGTGCGGCTGCACGGTGGCGGCTCAGACCGACGACTCCTCGGGGTTGGAGTCGGGCAGGGGCTGGCGCTGCTGCAGCTTTCGCCGCAGCTCCTCGGCCAGGTCGGCGCAGGGCGGCCGCTCCTCGGCACCCAGCGCCAGGCGGATGTAGCCGTTGGAGGAGGAACCGCGCAGGGGACCCAGGTGGATGCGGGTGGGCGAGTGCAGGGGCTGCCCGGGGATGGCGCTGGGCGGCGAGGTGGCGCCGGGGGGGCCGCCGTTGCGGCAGACGGCGTGGCCCGGCACGATCTTGAGCGAGCCGTCCGAGTAGTAGTAGCTGGCCGGGTCCCAGAGCTTCTCGTCCGAGTCGGAGGCGGCGCTGGGCACGAAGCGCGGGCTGGGGGGCTCCTTGGGCAGCTCAATGGGGTACACCAGGGTGCTCTCGATGGCTTTGGCGCCTTTGCCCAGCTCCTCCCGCAGCCGCCGCCAGAGCGAGAACACCACCAGCACCAGCACCAGGCACAGGGCGCCCAGGCACACCGCCACCACCCACACCAGCCCCAGGCTCTCCAGCGGCGCCCGCGTCTCCAGCGGCACCCCCGGGCCGGCCAGCACCGCCACCCGGTACACCTCGCTGCCCAGCCGGGCGCCCTGCTCCTCCGAGTAGCAGCGGTACGTGCCGCTGTGCTGCGCCCCGGCCCCCGGCACCACCAGCGCCCGCAGACGGGCGTCGTGCAGCACCAGCGCCTGCTCGGCCGCCAGCGCTCGCCCCTCGAAGGTCCACAGCGCCTGCGCCAGGTTGGAGCCCAGGCGGCACGTCAGCACCAGGTCGGTGCCCGCCACCACCGTCACGTTTTTGGGGATGATGGGCCCTGGGGGAGAGGGGAGAGTCAGGAGGGGGGCGCACAGCACCGGGGGTGTCCCTGCGCTGTCACCTCCCGTGCCAAGGCTTTGCCACGTGCCCTGCCACCCCCGTGACACGTCCCCAACGTCCCGGCTCCACGCGGCGCGGGGTCTCACCTTGCTTGGCCACCTGCGGCAGGGTGCAGGCGCGGGTGTCGGAGCTCAGCACGTCCTGGACCAGCTGGGACCTGCGGGAGGAGACGGCGGTGGAGGTGAGGGGGGTCCCGCAGCGCGGCGGGGAGTCCCGCGGGCACCCCCTTACCCGTTGAGGCCCTCGGTGCGGACGCAGAGGCTGGCGTTGCGGCTCCAGGCGCAGTAGGGGTCCCGGGCGAGGACGCAGTCCGTGCAGGACTGGTAGCGGCTGCAGTCGGCCAGCGGCAGCTGGGCCACCTGGAAGCGCGAGCCAGCGAAGAGCAGCTTCTGCGAGGGCAGGGACAGGCGGTGAGGTGACGGTGAGGTGACACCACGCGACCCCACAGCCCCTTCCCGTGGCACCGCTCACCTTCCGACCCGCCAGGACCAGGCTCTCCACGGGCTGCGCCGGCTCGAAAACCTGCAGCTCCTCGACCAGGTGGACGTGAGCGCCCAGGTTCAGCGCCTTGTGCACCCAGCCGTCACCTGCGGGCCGTGGCAGGAGGTGAGGGGCGTCCCCACGCCCGCAGCCCACCCTGCGTCCCCCCCGGCCGCCCGGCAGGTACCTGTGCCGATGAAGAGCACCTCGTAGATGGTGCCGTCCAGCCCCGTCACCCGGTCCACCACCAGCTGGGTGAAGTTGGCGTCCTTCTTGAGCAGCAGCGGGCGCCCGCGGTGGGGCAGGATGGGCTCGTCCATCAGCGGGTGCTTCTTGGCGAAGTTGAGGGTGTTGTCGGGCAGCTCGAGGGAGCTGGCGAAGCCGTTCTGGCGGTGCCAGTCGGTGATGCACTGGGGACAGACGGCGCCGTCAGCGCACGGCCGGCCCCGTGCCCCCCTCTGCCACGGCCCCGTGCCCCCCCCAGCACTCACCGCCCCGGGACGGGGGCTCGGCACCTCGTCCGAGTACCGGCCCCACTTCTGCGCCTGCTCCCGGTACTCCTTGTAGGGCCCCTCGAACGCCTTCTTCACCTCCAGGATGTGGTACCGGCAGATAGCCGAGACGTCCACGTCCCCCCTGCAGGGACAGTGAAGGTTTGGGGGGGCACCGACCACTGGGAGCCCCCTGGGGGCTGTGGGGCCGCTTCCCATGCGCTCACCAGCGGGCCTGGAAGACCCCAAAAAACGTCGTGTCCTGCCAGTCGGCCCCGGGCAGGGTGAAGACGGCCTGGAGGCGGTTGAAGTGGAGCTGCTGCTCGGGCGCCGAGCACACCAGGCGGGCCTTGAGGAAGGTCGTCCACTTCTTCTGCAGCGTGCGGGCACCGCCAACATCCCCCTGGGCACCGAGCGGGCGTCAGGGCAGCACTGGCACCTTTGCCAGCTGCACCAAGCCACGCCAGGACTGCACCCTGCGTGGGGGACGCCCCCCGTACCTTGCAGACCCGCGCCACGCGGGCCACCACCTGCTCCGCGTAGCAGTCGTACTCCACCGCCCGCTCGCTGAAGAAGAAATAAACCTTGTCATCGTCCCCGGTGCTGCTGGCTGCGCTCTCCTGCACGTACGCCGAGGCCACGAAGTGGGGCTCTGCGGGGTAAAAGGAGACAGGTAGCAGCAGGCCGGGGGGGGCCGTGCCCTCCCCGGGAGCCCGGCCTACCGTTGAGCCAGGAGGTGAGGTACTCCGTCTTCATGGAGTAGTGCGGGCCCAGGTTGCGGAGGATGACGGGCTCCGTGCCCAGGAAGTTGTTGAAGGTGGCCGAGTACAGCTCGCCGTCTGCAAGGGGGGGGGGTTAGGGGCAGGGTGGGCACCCCCCGAGGCCGCAGGGGGGGCAGGGGGTGTCCCACGGTGCCACCTACCCACGATGAGGCCGGTGTGTCCCTTGGTGGGGTCGTACGGGCACTTGCCCTTGCCGTCCTCGAAAGCCACTTGGTCCAGGGTGAAGCCGGACAGCTCCTGGGGGCACAGGAGTGGGGGGGCCAAACCCCCTCCCCACGTCACATCCCCCCGCGCCCAACCAGCCCCAGGGCACGGGGACAACCCAGGTGACCCCCCCTGGGGACAGGGACACCCCTGGATGGCCTTTGTGGGACAGGGACACCGAATGGTGCTCCTGGGGATAGGGACGGCCTTGGATTGATGCTCCTGGGGATAGGGACGCCCCCAAACGGTGCTCCTGGACACGGGGACAGCCCCAAATGATGCTCCTGGGGACAGGACAGCCCCAAATGATATCCCTTGGGACAGGGACAACCCCCCAGAAGACCCTCGTGGACACAGGGACCCCCCAAATCATGCTCCCAGGCATGGGGACACCTTCAAATCATGCTCCTGGGCACAGGGACCCCCCCCAAATGATGTTTCTGGACATAAGGACACCCCCAAATGACGTTCCTTGATACAAGGACACCCCCAAATGATGCTCCTGGACACAGGGACCTCCCCAAAATGAAGCTCCAGCCCCAGAGGGGGCTGCCCTGGAACCCACAGCCTAACGCAGAGGCCCCAGGCAGAGGCTCCCAGCAGGGGGAGCAGCACTGGACGTGGCTGGGCTTTTTGGGGGGGGGTCCCTCGGGGCTGGCAGCGGGGTGGGGGCGGCCACACTCACGATGTAGGTGCACTTGGGCTGGAAGGCGTAGGTGCCGCAGGCGTACAGGTGGGAGCTGTTGTAGCTCTGCAGGAAGCGCACGTAGTTGAAGCAGTCGGTCTGGGGGGGGGTGAAACACACGGTTAATGGTGGGGGGGGGGGGACACACAAACTGGGGGTGCCCCACACCCCCCCACAGCCCCCTCTGCGCCCCCCGACCTGGTTGTTTTTGCCCTTCTGGATGCACTCGGCTTTCTTCTCCACGGGGGCCTCCCAGGAGATCTGGGGAGGGGGGAGAAAAGGAGTCAGCAGGAGGGCTCGCCCCGCCGCTCCCCCCTATAAAAAGAAAAATCTCCCCCCCCCCAAAGCTCCCGGGGGGGCCTCACCGCCGCCTTCAGCTCCACGGTGCCGGTGGCCAGGGCGAAGACGGCCTCGCGGGCGCCCACGTAGAGCAGCGCCTCGGCCTCGTCCAGCGTCAGCGTCAGGTAGTGCGAGACCCCCCCCTGCGAGAAGCGCTTGGCCGCGTCCTTCAGCTCTGCGGGACGTCAAAGCGGGGGGGTGGGGGGGCCGTGGGGACATCGGGGCAAGGCCACCGCTGTCCCCGCAGCCGTCCCCACCCCCTCCCAGGCCACGGGTGGGCACCGCTGGCACCCCGGGGTACCCGCGGCCCCCGCAGGAAGCCCCCCGGCCCCCCGCGCACAAAGGGCTCTTTGTCACCGCTGCAGGCGCTGGCGGCGCCGGGGAACACAGCGGCCTTTGGAGAGACCCCGCGCCCCCCCCCCGAGCCCCCCCTGCCCGCCCCCAGGCCCCGGCCGAGCCCGCAGAAAGGCCCCATTGACAGGGCAGGCGGCAGGGCCCCGGGCGGGGACGGCACGGGGACGGGGACAAGGGACAGGGATGGGGGCACTGGGGGGGGCCTGGGCACGGCACAGCGACGGGGGGCACGGCACGGGGCCGGGGGGCTTGGGCACGGCACGGGGGGCACAGCGTAGGGACAGGGGGCATGGCACGGGGACATGGGGCAGGGTATAGGAATGGGGACATGGGTGTGGGTGCAGCTCAGGGACAATGGCACAGGAAAGGGACAGGGGGTCTGGGGCACGGGGACAGGGGCACAGGGGGGGCTCGGGTATGAGCACGGGGTGTGGAATGGGGACAGCGGCACGGCAAAGGGACAGGGGCTGGGGCACAGGCACGGCACGGGGACACCGTGCACAGTGTGGGGACAGAGCAGGGACACGGGGCAAGGAACGGGGACAGCAGCGTGACAAAGGGACGGGGCCTGGGACACGGACATGGGACACGGCACAGGGGCGCTGGCACAGGACAGGGACAGGGGGCACGGGCACGGGGACATGGGGCACTGTCACGGCACAGGAATTGGGGACACAGGGCATGGGGATGGAGCAATGGGGCACGGAAAGGGGATGTATGGTGCTGGCACAGCACGAGGATGGGGACAAGGGACGTGGCAAAGGGACGGGGACATAGGACACCGGCACGGCAAACGGCTGGGGGTCTCCGGGTGCTGGCACAGCATGGGGACAAGAACACGGGGCACAGCAAAGGGACGGGGACACCGGGGCTGGCATGGCACGGGGACAGGGACACAGCACGCGGCACAGATGGGGGACACGGGGTGCTGGCACGGCCAAGGGATGGCACCTCGGGCGCTGGCACGGCCCCGAGATGAGGACACGGGGCACGGCAGGGGGACGGGGACCGGGGTGACAACGGGGGACAGGACAAAGGGCCGGGGACCCGTTCTGGGGGGGGGTGGGTTATGGTACTCACCCGCGTAGGGGACGGTTTTTCGGGGCACGGCGCTCCACGAGGACCCCGGGGCGGCGCTGGGGACGAGTGCCAGCAGCGAGGCGAGGGCCAGCAGCGAGCGGGGGGCCATGGTGCCGGCAGGGGGGGGGTGGGCTGCTTTTGGGGAGGGGAAAGAGGGGGTGGGGGTGGGGGGGGACACCCAGCCCTGGTCAGGGTTACGGGGCGTCACCCCCGGCGGTGGCGGCGTCACGCGGGCGGCGCGGGGACAAGGCGGGCATTGAGGGCCGCGCGTCACGAGGCCGCGGCACCCCACGCGGGACGGGGCGGGGGGACACGAGGCGTGGGGTCGGGGTCCTGGGGGGGGGGCTCTCCGGGACCCCTGTAGGTGTGCGGCCCCCCCGGGCTCAATCTGTCCCGCTGGCAGAGACCACCCCCCGCTCCCTGATGGGGTCTGGGTGCCCCCCAAGCGGCTCCCTACCCTGCTGGGGGGGTGCAGCCCGCGGTGCCCCCCACCCTCTCCGTCCCCGCGGTCACTCCTCCGGCCACTTCCCGCCCTGACGCATCCAGGCGGGTCCGGGGGGGGCCACGCAGGAGGAAACGGGCCCTTCCTCTTCCTCCCCCCCCCCCTCCAGGGACAGCCTCACCCCCCCGTCCCGTCCCGTGCCCCCCACCCCCCTCCCCGGCAGCAGCCCCAGCACCCCAGGGGTGCCCCCGCTGCCCCCCGCCCGGCGGGGCAGGATGCGGCTGGGCGAGCGAGCGGGCGGCCGGGAATTGTTCTTGGGGAAGCAGGAAGCGGGGGGGGGGCTGGGGAAGGGTTTCCGGGAGGGTGGGGGGCCGGGAAGGGGCCCCCCACGGGCGTGGGAACGGGGGACGCCCCGGACGGGCTGCCCGTGGCAGCTGGGGGGGGGGGGAAGTGGGAGGAGGGGGCGCCCACGGCGTGGGCATGGATGGGGGGTCAGGGGCACGGGTGGGGGGTCACAAGAATGGGGGTGGGGGGGGAGCAGGGGCATTTTGGGGTGCCAGGGGCATGGTCGGGGTGCTATGGGTATGGTTGGGGTGCCACCAAGAGCAGGGTCAGGGTGCCACAGGCAAAACGGGGGGGTTATGGGCATTTTTGGGGTGCCAGGGGCACGATTAAGGTGCCACGGGCACCCCTGGGGTGTCACAGGCACGAGTGGGGTCCCGTGGGCATGGTCGGGGTGTCACGGGCACAGTCAGGGTGCCACGGGCACAGCCCCAGGGCCAAGAGCAGGGTCCGGGTGCCACGGGCAAAACCGGAGAGCCAGGGGCACCGTCGGGGTGCCAGGGGCACAGCCCTGGAGCTAAGAGCAGGGTCACGGTGCCACGGGGAAAACCAGGGTGCCACGGGCACTGTCGGGGTGCCACGGGCACAATCGGGGTGCCAGGGGTATGGTCGGGGTGCCGGGGACACAGCCCCATGGCTGAGAGCGGGGTCTGGGTGCCATGGGCACAACCAGGGTGCTGTGGGCACAACTGGGGTGCCACGGGCACAGTCGGGGTGTCACGGGCACAGCCCCAGGGCCAGGAGCAGGGGCAGGGTGCCACGGGCACAATTGGGGTGCCACGGGCACAATTGGGGTGCAGGGGACACGACTGGGGTGCTCTGGGCATGGTTGGGGTGCCAGGGGCACAATTGGGGTGCCACAGCTACAGCTGCAGGATCACGGCACAACGGGAGTGCCAGGGGCACAATTGGGGTGTTGGGGACACAATTGGGGTGCCAGGGACACAGTTGGGGTGCTGGGGACAAAATTGGGGTGCCAGAGACACAATTGGGGTGCTGGGGACACAATTGGGGTGCCAGGGGCACAATTAGGGTGCTGCAGGCACTGTCGGGGTGCCGCGGTCCCGGTGTCCCCGTCCCCCCGCTGCAGGCGCAGGACACCCGCGGGGGGGGTCCCAGCGGTGCCATCCCGGGGGTCCCCCCCCCGTGGGGCCGAGCCCCCCGCCCCCCCCCAACCCCGCGGGGGGGCCCCACCGCCAGCAGCGGGGCCGGGGCTGCCGGTACCGGGGGGGGGGCACCGAGGGATCGGGGCGGGGGGGGGGGGGTACCGACAGCACCGGGGGGGGAGAAAAGGGGGCTCGGGGGGGGTCCCCGAGCCGGTGCCGACCCCCGGTACCGGGGGGAACAAAGCGCCTCCCCCCTCCTCCCCCCGCCCCCGCGGCTCCGCCACAACAATACCGGGGCGGGGCGGGGGCAACCGGGGGCGGCGGGGGGGGGAGGAGGAGAGGAGGGGGCGGGGGGGGGGGGGGGGGACTCACCTCGGGGCGCGGCGGGGGCGGGCGGCCCCCGGGGGGGGGGGGAGGCGGCGGCGGCGGCGGGGGGAGGAGGAGGAGGAGGAGGCGGCGGCGGCGAAGGCTCGGGGCGGCGGCGGCGGGAGCGCGCCGCGCGGCTCCGCTCGGCCCCGCCCCCTGACGTCACGGCCGCGTTCACCGGGGGCGGGGGGCTCGGGGGGAGGGGGCTCGGAGGGGGGGGGGGTCGGTCCGAGCGGCACCGGCACCGGGAGGAACCCCGGGACCCCCCCCCCCGCCACCCTCCCCACGCACCCCCCGTTAGCGCGGCGCGGCTGTGGGGGCACCCCCGGGGGGACCCCGCCACCCCCAAACCCCCCCAAACCCTCCCCAAACCCCCCAGCCCCCCCCCCACGAACCCCCCCCAACGCCCCCAATCTCCCCAAGACCCCCCCCAAACCCCAGGACCCCCCCCCTCCGGGGCTCCCCATCCCCACACGGAGGCGGCACCGGGGCTCGGTGGGTCGGGGGGGGGTTTATTGGGTGGGGGGCACCCCGGGGGGCTGCGCCTTCACCCCGAGCACCTCGGGGGGGTCCCGGCGCGCCCCCCCCCCCCCCTACGCCAGGAGGTCCTGCCACTTGACGTAGAGGAGGGCGGCCAGGCCCTTGAGCTGGGTGCGGAAGAGGAGCCCCGAACCCTCGCGCAGCCCCATCCCGAAGTGGCGGTCCAGCTGCGCGCACAGACGCTCCAGGTGGCCCTGCGGGGACACGCCGGGGGGGTCAGGGACACCGAGGGGACCCCCGGTATCCCCAACGCCCCCCCCCCCTCGGGGCTGCCACTCACCCTCTGCTCGCCCGGCGGCCGCTCGCTGCCCACCACGGCGTCGGCGAGGCGCAGGAGGCTGTGGCTCAGGTAGCAGGCCTGCGGGGTGCGGGCAGCTGGTGGCACCTCGGGGGTGTCCCCAAACCCCCCCCAACGTCACCCCCTTGGCCCCCAGGGGCGCCCCCACCTCCTGCTCGGAGTCCTGGTGCTCAGCGGGGTGCCCGTGGGGTGACAGGCACTGCAGGGTGTCCGGCCGGGACAGCTCCAGGAGCCGGCTCAGCGCCAGGAGCTGCGGGGACAGCGAGGGTCAGGGACACTTGGGGACACCGCCACCCCCGAGGGGGGCACGGGGGGCTTCACCCACCTCTGCCCCGAAGGGCAGCGTGACGCCGGGGGGCTTGCCCAGCAGCCGGGCCATGATGCAGAGGCTCAGACGCCTGCGGAGCTGCCTGGGGAGAGGGGGGGAAGAGCGTAGGGACGGGGCGCGTGCCACCGGCCCCGCTGCCAGAGCCGCGCTGTCCCCGCAGCGCCAGCGTCACCCCGGTGCCCTCCGGCTGCTCGTGGCGAGGGGCGGCGGCGCCGGCAGCCGGTTCCTGCCCGCTTTGTGCCTGCGCAACCGGCTGGAATAAAGGAATTAGAGCCAGACGCGGCCCAGCCCGCGCCGCGTGGCACCGAGCCCGAGGGGCCCTGCCAGCTCCCGCCGGGGTCCCCGTCCCCGGCACGGGGACAGCTGGGGACCTACCTGCCCCTGCTGGTGACATCGGGCAGCAGCCCCACGAGGGCCAGCAGGTTGTGGTGGTGCTGAGAAAGCTGGCTCAGGGACAGGCAGAGCGCGGGGAGCTGCGGGGAGAGGGCAGGGGGGTGCTGAGCGGCGGCGTGGGGCTCCCGGCGGGGCGCGGGGCGGCCGAGTTCCCCCCCCACCCCGGTACCCGGTACCTGTCCCCGCCAGTCCGCGATGCCCTCGAGCAGGCAGAGCAGGAGCTGCTGCAGGTCGGGCAGCGGCTGGCGGCGCAGCGCCCGGTCGAGGCCGAGGAAGCAGAGCAGGGCGAGCAGCAGCCGGCGGGCACGGTCCGGGTAGCGGCGCGGTTGGGCGGCCACGCACAGCTCCAGGAACTGAAGGGGAAGGTGTGGGGTGAGCGGGGGGGCTCCGACACCCCCCAACGAGGCAGGGGGAGTGTGGGGGCGACCCCAAAGGGTGCTGGTGTTGCTCGATTAGCAGGAGGGCCGTAACGAAGGGGTGGTGCAGGACGGGGCTGGCTCCCACCTTGCAGATGTCCCCAAACTGCGTCACCAAGGCCGGCGTGCAGGCGGCATCGAGGCTCGCCCGGCCCGGGCAGCAGGATGGATCCGGGAGCCTGGAGGGAGCACGAGGGGTTGGCACGGGGGCGGGGCGGTGCCACCCAAGGGTGCGCGTGCCGATGGGGGGCTCACCTCTCGATCACGGGGCACAGCTCGGGGGGCAGCAGGCGGCGGCGGCGCAGGGCGCCCAGGTCGGCGCCCAGGTGAGCGAAGGCCTGGCCGATGTCCTGCAGCGTGGGGCACCAGGGCTCGCCTGGGGACAAGGGGACGGTGACAGCGGGCGGGGAGCACGCCCGGGGGGGTTCCGGAGGGCACCCCGACGAGGCAGCCCCGCGCCCGCCCCGCGCTCACCGCCGGTGCTCAGCCAGATGTCCAGCATCGCCTGGAAGGCGTTGGTGGTGTCCGGCCGCAGGCACATCAGCTGCCAAAGCGAGGAAGGGGGTGGGTGAGCAGGGGGGGGGGGCCCACGCGGGGAAGGGGCCCCCCTCCTGGCCGCGGAGGCTCACCTGGAACAGCCAGCGCAGGACGGGCGGCGGGCAGGCGGTGCCGGAGCGGTACAGCAGGCTGAGGAGCCCGGAGCGCACAAACGCTGCCTGGCCGGTGGGTGAGGCGCTGGGAGAGACAAAAAAAGGGGTGAGAGGCACCCGCCATGCGTCCCTGTGTCCCTGTGTCGTCCCCCCCCGGCAGCCTCTCACCACAGGAACAGCCCCTCCAGGATGCTGTGGGGCTGCAGCCCGCGGGCGTCGAGCTTGGGCGGCGCTGCCGGCGGTGGCTGGGCGCTGAAGATCGGCTCCCCGGGGTGCACGGTGGGGATGAGCCGCGGCTCCACGCCGAACAGCGCCAGGAGCAGCCTGCGGGCGGCACGGCACGGCCGGCACGGCGCTGAGGGGGCGGCGGGGGGCACGGAGCCCCCCCCGGGAGGGGTGCCCAGGGGGGGTGGCGGCCGTACCTGTGCTCCTCCGGGAGCTGCGCGGCGTCACCCGGGGGCTCCTGCAGGCTGCCGTCGTCCACGGGCACCCAGGGCAGAGCGGGCGCGGGGCGCTGCTCCCTGGCACGGGGGGCGGTGAGGGCGGGCGGGGTGAGGTCTCGCCGGGGATCCCGTCCCCGTGCGCCCTCGGGGGCGGCCTCACCTCTTCTCCCGCAGCAGAGCCTCCAGGCTGTTGGTGAGGGGCGTCGGGCGTTGGGGCCGGGCACGGAGAGGGCCGGGGCCGGGCAGGACGTCCCCAGACCCCCGCCGAGGGCTCAGCACCACGGGGTAGGGGCTGAGGCGCCTGCGGGGCTCAGCGGGGCTCGGGGGCGCGCTGCCCAGCAGCAGCAGGTCCTGCAGCGGGATCAGGTCGTCCTCGCTGTCCCCCGGGGACTCCCAGCCCGTCGTGGTGTTCCCCGCTGCCTCCTCTGCTCCCCGCGGCGCCGTCCTGGCCATGCCGTGCTGCCCACGGCTGCCGGCAGCCCCGGGGATCCCCGTGGGTACCTCCGGCACCGGGCTGTGGCGTGGATGGCGCGGTTCCTCCCGGCGCGGTGCCGCGTCCCGCTGCCTGCCGTGGGGCCGAGCAGGGCCGCGGGGCTGCCGTGCTCTGCTCAGCTCCTGCTGGGTGCCGGGGGGCTCGGTGGGGAGCTGTGGGGCTGCCGGGACAGGGCGGGGGTCAGCACGGGGCTGCTTGGGGCAGCAACGCCCTGTGCCACCCCGGGGATGACACCGGGGATGACACCAGGGTCACCAGCCGCCCCCTGGCCACCCTGGGGGTGACACTGGGGTCAGCAGCCACCCCAGTGCCCTGTGTCCACTCTGGGGACAACACTGGGGACGACACTGGCCACCCCGTACCCATCCTGGGGATGACACTGGGGTCACTGGCCGCCCTGTGTCCGTCCTGGGGACAGCACTGGGGATGACACCGGGGTCAGCAGCCACCCCGCTGACCCACGCCATGACACTGGGGATGGCAACAGGGTCACCAGCTGCCCTGTGTATGTTCTGGGGACAACACCGGGGATGACACCGGGGTCACTGGGCATCCCGTGCCCATCCTGGGGACGACACTGGGGATGCCATTGGGGTTGCAGCCACCCGGTGCCCCATGGTGTCCCTGGGGATGGTAATGGGGGTGGCAACGGGGTCACTGGGTGCATATTTTGGGGACAACACCAGGGATGACACCGGGCTCCCCCCAGCGCCCCGTGCCCTTCCTGGGGGCAACAACGGGGATGGCAATGGGGTCACTTGCTGCCCCGTGCCCCTTGTGGGGACAACCCCAGGGGGCGACACCGGGGCCACCCCCACCCCGATATCCCGGGGGTGCCTCAGGGGGTGTCCCAGCGCCCTCCCCACCCCCTCACCTGTCCCCCCAGCCCCTCCCGGTGCCCGCGGGCCGGGCGGTGGTGGCGGTGGCGGTGGGGGCGGCCACGGGGCCAGCAGGCCGGGGGGCGGCGGGGCCACGGGGCGGCCGATGCGCAGGCGGCGGCGGGCGCGCAGCTCCTGGTAGGAGCGGAGGCTGGCCTGGAAGCCGTAGCTGAAGAGGCCGGAGCGCGGCACGCGGGCGGAGGACAGGGGGATCTGGTACCAGCGCAGCTCCCCCGGCGGCGGCGCCGCCATCGCCTCCTCCCGCCGCCCCGGCGGTGTCATGGCGGGGCCGGGCAGGGCTCCCTCAGCAGCGCCGGCTTCAAGATGGCGGCGGAGGGGGCGGGGCTGCGAGGAAAAGGCGGGGCTCGCGCCGCGGGGAGCCAATGGGAGGCGGCCGGCCCGGGTTGGGGGGTTAACGGCCAACGGTGACGCGCGGGATAGCCAATAGGGGAGCGGGGGGGGCGTTGCGGAGCAGCCAATCGGCGTCGGGTGTTTGGGGGAGGAGAATGAGGGCACGAGGGGAGGGCACGCCTCCTGGAGGTCGCAGCCAATCAGCGAGGACGGGAGGGGGTTGTCCCCGCCCCTGCGCGCCGCGGGGCATGCTGGGGGGTGTAGGCGCAGCGCGCGTGAGGCGCCGCGCGGCGGAAGCGCTTCCGGGTCGTGGGCACGCGGCGGGGCCCGGCAGCGGGCCGCTTCCGCTCGGCCCGGAAGTTCCGCTCCGGGAACCGGGGCACGGTGGCGGCGCGGCCTCCTCCAGCCCGGCGGCAACATGGCGGACGTCACCGCCCGCAGCCTGCAGTATGAGTACAAGGCGGTGAGTGCCGGGACCGGCACCGGGACCGGGCCTCGCCCCCCGGGGCACGGCCCCAGACCCCCGGGACCCCGCTTTCGCTCCCCGGGCCTCGGCCTCCGGGCCCAGGGGGCTCCCTCCCCGCCCCCACCCCCTCAGGCCCCGGCCGCACCGGGGGCTCCCCCTGCTCCTTCTCCATTCCCCCCCCCCGTTACGCCGCCGGTAACCCGGTGCTGAGCCCGCTGAGGGGCTCGGAGCCGCCACGGGCACGGTTTGGGGGGTGGGGGGGGCAGTAAGGGTGTAAGGGGTCGGTGGCGGGGCGGGAACGGCGACGTAAAGGGACGGTGAGCGGGTGAACGGGGGGGATAAGGGTGAAAAGGGTCGGGAAATGGGTGAAGGGAAGGGAATAAAGGTGTAAAGGGTCGGTGAGAGGGGGAGTTAAGGGCATAAAGGGTCGGTAAATGGGTAAACGGATGGGAATAAGGGTGTAAAGGGTCGGTGAGTGGGTGAACGGGGGGAATAAGGGTGAGAAGTGTCGGTAACTGGGTAAAGGGATGGGAGTAAAGGTGTAAAGGGTCGGCAAACGGGTGAATGGAGGGCGAATGAGGGCATGAAGGGTCAGTAAATGGGTAAATGGGGAGGAAATAAGGGTGTAAAGGGTCGGTAAATGGGTGAACGGATGGGAATAAGGGCGTAAAGGGTCGGTGACCGGGCGCCGTTCTGTCCCGCAGAACTCCAACCTCGTCCTCCAAGCCGACCGCTCACTCATTGACCGGACGCGCCGGGATGAGCCCACGGGCGAGGTGCTGTCGCTGGTGGGCAAGCTGGAGGGCACCCGCATGGGGGACAAGGCGCAGCGCACCAAGCCCCAGATGCAGGAGGAGCGGCGCGCCAAGTGAGTGGGGGCAGGGGGGGCGAAGCTCCGCGCAGCTCGTCTGGCTTCCATGGTGTTAAGTGATGTTAACATCATCACTTAACATGTTAAGTTAAACCATCCTTTGTTGGTTTTAGTCCTGTAAATGTAGGAGAATTTGAGGGTTTTGTGGTGAAAATGCCTCGGTAGCCTGAGCGCAGGGCTGCGCGCTAACAGCCGCTGACCTGGGGTGTGCAGGCGGCTCGCTTGCTTTGTTTGAAGGTGCTTGCTCCAAGAAGATAAAAGTGAAGTGCGAAATTAAAGCTTAATCTGTTCCTTTATTTTTTCTTGGAATCATGGAATCACCGAGGCTGGAAAAGCCCTCCAACATCATCTGGTCCAATCATCCCCCTACCACCACTGGCACCACTGACCCTGTCCCCAGGCACCACGTCCAACCCCTCCTTGAACACCCCCAGGGACGGGGACTCCCCCACTTCCCTGGGCAACCCGTCCCAGTGCCTGCCTGCTCTTTCTGAGCAGCAATGGCTCCTCATTCCCCACCTGAACCTCCCCTGGCACAACTCGAGGCCGTTCCCTCTGCTCCTGTCAGTTCCCTGTGAGCAGAGGCCGCCCCCCAGCCCCCCACCCCTTCCTTCCAGGCAGTTGCAGAGAGCAATGAGCTCTCCCCTGAGCCTCCTCTTCTCCAGCCCGACCCCCCCAGCTCCCCCAGCCGCTCCTCACAGGCCTTGTGTCCCAGGCCATTCCCCAGCTCCGTAGCCCTGCTCTGGACGCATCCCAGGCCCTCGATGCCCTTCTTGCAGTGAGGGGCCCAATAAAATCCCAATGAGAGCACCGCCCCCACAGGACTTATGGGCAGGGGGACAGAGCTGCTCAGAGCGCTGCCTTGAGCCCCCTGCTCCCAGTCCTCACTGGTGGCAGTCAGGCACCAAGGTGGCATCGCCACTTTTGGGATTTCTCGTGAGCCCATAGGGATGGAGGTGATGAACTTCATCCCGTGGCGGTGCTGGCTGGAGGAGTCCCCACTCGGGGCCTGACCCAGGCGCTCCCCCCTTGCAGGAGAAGGAAGCGTGACGAGGACAGGCACGACATCAACAAGATGAAGGGCTACACCCTGCTGTCCGAGGGCATTGACGAGATGGTGGGAATCATCTACAAGCCCAAGACCAAGGAGACGCGTGAGACCTACGAGGTGCTGCTGAGCTTCATCCAGGCCGCCCTCGGAGACCAGGTGAGGGCGTGGGACGGGGCCAGAATGGGTGGGACTGCTCCGAGGAGAAAGGGGGACCGGCACCGAACCCCTCCCCACATCAAATGTGTGGTGTGACTCGTTCCGCAGCCACGCGACATCCTCTGCGGGGCTGCCGACGAGGTGCTGGCAGTGCTGAAGAACGAGAAGTTGCGCGATAAGGAGAGGCGGAAGGAGATCGACCTGCTGCTGGGGCAGACGGACGACACGCGCTACCACGTGCTGGTCAACCTGGGCAAGAAGATCACCGATTACGGCGGCGACAAGGAAATTCAGAACATGGGTACGGGCACACGCGCCGTCCTGCGGCCCCGGGGACTGCCAGGCCCAGCGCTGCTCCAGGGGCCGCGTTTTCACACAGCCTAGGAAACGCTTGGAGAGCTTTCAAGCCCCAAATGCCGTTCTTTTCATCTCTCGGGCGTGCAGAGGTGGGGTGCGGGGAGCTGCGAGCCTTGCATATGGCCCCCAGATTTTCTGCTTAATTAACTCCGCTCTTCCCTGCAGATGACAACATTGACGAGACGTACGGCGTGAACGTGCAGTTCGAGTCTGACGAGGAGGTGAGCGATGAGGAGCCGCAGCCTGGCAGCTGAGCCCCTGCACGGGGACTGTTGTCTGTGTCCCTCGGGCGTGTTGGGAAGTGGGCACGGGCTCGGGCCGGGCTCTCTCTGCCAGGAAGGAGAGGAGGGATTATTTTAGATGCCGCTTCCTGGCTTTGGGAGGATTTGTTGATTATCTTGCTAATCCAAGGCTTATCATGAGTCAGTACGATGGAAAACAGATGGTGGTATTTAGATCTCTTGGGGAAACTTGACAGCTCAGGAGGAAGGGATGAATTCAAATGCGCTGTTTGGAAGTATTTCACAGAAATGCTCGCTGGGATTGTTTCTGGAAGAAGCTGAGAGAATGAGAGAGACAAATGTGAGCCTGCTGGAGTCACCAGTAAAACCTCTCTGTAGGATTCTAAGAGTCAAAATAAGTGTACTGCACCCTCCTCTACCTGAGCAGCAGCCTTATATTGACGTTAAAAGCACAAGCTCAGTTTCCCATCAGGAAGGAGTTGCCAGATCGCTCATTTCTGTCGAGGGGAAGCTTCTCTTTGATGTTTGTGAGAGCTGCTTACGGGAACTCCTCTTCCAACAGGAAGGGGACGAGGACATCTATGGCGAAGTGCGTGACGAGGCGTCTGATGACGACATGGAGGGAGATGAAGCTGTCGTCCGCTGCACCCTCTCAGCCAACGTGAGTCACCGAGGAGGACGTGGATCGTGATTCGGGGTCATCTGGAGGGGAGCCAGGGATCCTTTTGGGCTGGGGATGGAGTTAAGCTCGTCGGCGGGTGGAAGGCGGCCATGAGGGCTGCTGTCTGGTGCAGGCCAGAAGTAACATGGCAGGGTGAGGGGTCTGGCAGCCAAACGGCTGCAGCGGGTTCCAGGTTCCTCTGGGTGGGTAGAGGGAGCCCCAAAACGCTCATTCCGCGGCACAGAGGTCAGGTGCCCGCTTTGTTGTTGGAGGAAGATGACGTTTTTGTTTTTATTTTTATTTTTATGTATTTATTTTTTTTCCCCAAGCTCGTGGCATCAGGGGAGCTGATGAGCTCCAAGAAGAAGGACCTGCACCCCCGAGACATCGATGCCTTCTGGCTTCAGCGGCAGCTGAGCCGCTTCTACGATGACGCCATCGTGTCCCAGAAGAAGGCAGACGAAGTGCTGGAGATCTTGAAGGTAAGCGGCCTGCCGACGTGCAGGATTCTGCCAGGACCCTTCAGGGAGGCAGGGAGCTGCCCTGACACCGCACGCTCCCTTTCTTCAAACTAAACGATTAAGTGCAGCTGTTGCTATCCCGCGTGTGCCAACAAGATGGGCACTGGAGCAGAGGTTAGAGGTCGTAACATGCAGAGAGATGTTCTTCCAAGGGGATTGGTTTTTCTGACAGTGTTTGCTGGGAGATTGTCGTAAGCCAGGCCTGTTGCCCTGCTAATTTTGGGGCTGATGCTCGTGTGCTGAGTGTCGTGACTCATGGGGATGGGGGCAATCAGACAGGGTGGGATTTTTATCTGCAGCCTGAGTCAGGTACCTCGTCTTGCCTGGAGCTGTTGTTTGCTTCCACTTGAGTTCAGTTCTCGTTTTACTTTGTGCAAAGAGGGATTCTCCTGCACGGTGCAGAGGTAACTGCTTGTGCCTCGTGTCTTCTGCCAGACTGCAAGCGATGACCGGGAATGTGAGAACCAGCTCGTTCTGCTCCTGGGCTTTAACACCTTCGACTTCATTAAAGTGCTGCGGCAGCATCGGATGATGAGTGAGTGGTGTTCCCCATCACCTTGCCACCTTGGTTTCCTGTTTTGACACCCGGTTCTAGTGCCACCCAGGGCTTTTTCACTGCCCTCCGTGTTGCTTTGTGAAGTTCGGGTTCTTCTTGTTCCTCCTGGTTCTAGCCTTATGACCGCCTGCCATCTCTTAATTTCCTCTCTTCAGTCCTGTACTGCACTTTGCTGGCCAGTGCCCAAAGCGAAGCTGAAAAAGAAAGGATAATGGGGAAGATGGAAGCAGACCCTGAGCTGTCCAAGTTCTTGTATCAGCTGCACGAGACAGAGAAGGAAGATCTCATCCGGGTAAGGCTGGGCGAGCAGGGGAACCGTAGGATCCTTGCTGCTGCCTGAGCTGTGTCACTCAGCTGCGTGTTTTGTTTGCGTGAGAGGAGCCTGCTGAGTCAGCTGGGATCTCGTAAGCATGGGAAATGTTGCTTAGGTGACCACTGAGACTCAGCTGAGAGGCAGCGTGTTTATCGTCTGCTATTTTAAGTGGCTCAGATGGCTGCTTTTCCCAGGAAAAACGTTGATGTGTGCAAGTTTCGCGTCTTTGTGCTGGTGTTAACTTTCTAGTAACGTTTCTGCTTCACCTCTGAGCCCCCTCAGTGCGAGGCTCGCTGCCATGAACCGCTCTGCTCACCTCCGTTCAAATCCTAATCACCAGTGTTTGAACACCGCGGGCCAAGAAACAATTCAGAGCAGCGTTCCACAGGCTTACTGCAGTGCTGGATTTGCTCTGCTTGGCCTTTGGAGAATAGCAGCTCCGTGACTGAGCGTGGGCTTGTTTTGTTATTTTGGAGTAACATCATATTCCTGCTTTGTTGTTACACTAAAAAAAAAAAAAGCAGAAGCCAATCAAAAAAAAACAAACCAAGCTAAAAAAAGAACCAACAGTTACGTCGACATGAGGGGCCAGTTTTGTGTCTCTGAGGAGTGCTGTTGGCATGTTTTGTGCACTGGGCTTTTAGTAGGGCAGGTTTGTGTGCCTTCACTCCCTGCTTCTCTTTCTGTGCTCTCCTGCAAAGTAAGTTTAGGTCCTGGACCAAAAAACTACTGCCCAGAATCACAGGTTCTGGTGACACGAATGCCTGTACTTGAGAAAAGTCCTGCTGTGGGGCACTCGGGCTGTGCAGGCTGGCAGGGTGTGGAGCTGTGCGTGGCAGGAGAGCCCCTGGGTCTGGAGGAGGTTGGGCAGCTCTCGTGTGGGCGCTGCTCTGCGGAGTGCTCAGTTCTGGTCTCCTTGCAGGAGGAGCGCTCCCGGCGGGAGCGTGTCCGTCAGTCCCGGATGGACACTGACTTGGAGACCATGGACCTCGACCAGGGAGGAGAGGTGAGACTCTTCAAAGCCCTGTCCAAAGTTCCTAGCCCTGTCCTAAGTGCAAAAAGTCTTTTTGAAGTGTCGTGGCTGGGAAGATGCCCAGGACAAGCCCCTCGTGCACTGAAGAGGCGCTTGCCGGTTGGATGCAGTCTCTTTACCGGCAGTCCCAGGACAGAAGCACCAGGAAGGGGCTCTCCGCTCCTCGCCTCTTCCCTGTCTCACTCCCCCTTTGCTGTCTGTAGGCGCTGGCTCCCCGGCAGGTGCTGGACTTGGAGGACCTGGTGTTCGCTCAGGGCAGTCACTTCATGGCCAACAAGCGGTGCCAGCTGCCCGACGGCTCCTTCCGCAGGCAGCGCAAGGGCTACGAGGAGGTGCACGTGCCGGCCCTGAAGCCGAAGCCTTTTGGCTCTGAAGAGGTCGGTGACCTGCTTTGTTGCCACTTATTTGGCGCTGAGTTGCTCTCAGTATCGCCGATACTTCCTGGAACTCAGCCGGCCTTCGTATGGTGTGACCCCTTTCCAAATTTCTTGAAGGATCGCTGCTTTAAGCTAAGGGATTTCATGTGGCCGGGGAGGGTTCCTGATTTCTGTTCTGTCTCAGGACACCCCTGCCCCACTCGGCTGCTGTGCTGAGCCCTCGGCTCTGCTGTTGCTCGCGTTTCACCGTTGTGCTGTGTGAGGCAGCTGGGCCAGAGGTCTGGCTGATGCATTGCACACCATGTGAGAAATTAACTCTTTTGATCAGTGCTGGGCAGCGGAAATGCGGGCTGATCCGTTCCATCAGGAGAACACGGCGGGGATTTGCTTTTTTGATGGTGCAGCCAGCTGTGGCTTGTGCTGCTGGGAGTGCACGGGCAGGCTCATGTGCCTGCTTTGATCTCTCCCTAACCTGCTCCGTGATCGCAGGGCACGGGGCTTCACCTCTTTCTGCCATCTGGAGACAATATGACCCCGCTGCTCCCCAGCGTGTCTCTGAGGTCTCACATGTGCCCTGCAGCCTGTGAGGAACTGAAACAAAGGCATCGAGTTTTATTTATTTATTTTTTTTTCCCTTTCCAGCAATTGGTTTCCGTGGAAAAGTTGCCCAAATATGCCCAGGCTGGATTTGAGGGATTTAAAACTCTGAACCGTATTCAGAGCAAACTCTACCGTGCGGCGCTGGAGTCGGATGAGAACCTGCTGCTCTGTGCTCCCACGGTAAGGATCCTGACACCCGGGTTCCCTGTGATGGGGAGGGGGAAGAGAAATACTTCGTTAGCCTCTGGAAAAATGATCTTTTGGGGCAGAAAAGAGTGGCTGCTCTGGGACATACATTCATCCAGGAGAGGATGTGAATCTGATGGGACTGGTTCTGCTTGCCATCTAGGGCGCTGGGAAGACGAACGTGGCACTCATGTGCATGCTGCGAGAAATCGGGAAGCACATCAACATGGACGGGACCATCAACGTGGATGACTTCAAGATCATCTACATTGCACCCATGAGGTCCTTGGTGCAGGAGATGGTGGGCAGCTTTGGGAAGGTAAGGAGAGGTTTGGGCCCGCCCTGCTTGAACTGGAGATTGGGCAAACGGAGCTGTGTTGCGGTGGCTTTGTTATGCTTGCAGAAGGATAGAAGGTCTGGCAGAAGGATAGAAGGTCTGGCAGAAGCTTTCTAGGAGAGTATGGGTTGGATTGTTCCTTAATCTCTGTTTGTGTAGTCTGGCTTCAGTAGGCTCTCAGGGTGTGTTGGTACAGGATACCAGCCTGGGCTATAAAATCCTATAAAATAGAATCCTATAGAATCCTATAAAGCTGCCAGCGAGTGCCTCGGGGCCGTGCTGCTCTAACACCACCCTGGGGAACGCGCCTTGATCCAGCCTAACAGCCCCGGGCTTCCTCCTAGCGCCTGGCGACGTACGGCATCAACGTGGCGGAGCTGACGGGGGACCACCAGCTGTGCAAGGAGGAGATCAGCGCCACCCAGATCATCGTCTGCACCCCAGAGAAGTGGGATATCATCACGCGCAAGGGAGGGGAGCGCACCTACACCCAGCTGGTGCGGCTCGTCATCCTGGTGAGCACCGCAAAGCCCCGAGCACGCGGCTCTTCAGCACGTGTTGGCAGCTGAAAATGTCTCTGGTGCTTGGCTGCGGACTTGATTTTGGGCTGTGGGGGTGAGCCTGCTTCAGCAGGTCTGCTAGGAAAGGAAAAAAATAGAGCCAGGCTGGAGCAGGGGTGGAACTCTTGTGGTTTCCCCCCTTTAGGATGAGATCCACCTGCTGCACGATGACCGAGGGCCCGTCCTGGAGTCGCTGGTAGCCAGAGCCATCCGCAACATCGAGATGACGCAGGAGGACGTGAGGCTCGTCGGCTTGAGCGCCACCCTCCCCAACTACGAGGACGTGGCGACGTTCCTCAGAGTGGACCCTGCCAAAGGCTTGTTCTATTTTGATAACAGGTACTGCAAAAGGCTGGGAGAGGATTTGCTCTGACTGTGGGTAGCTGTGGAGAGGTGGGGAAGGCCGGCCTCCTGTGGAGGCAGCTGTGTGTGTCTGCCAGATGATGCCAGGCTCTCACCGGGCCTTTCGCCTGGCTTAGCCTTGTCTTTGTTTGCTCTTACACACGCCAGAAATCGCACATTCAGGACTAGAGCAGTTAAATACAGCCTCAGGATGCGTGTCAGGGTTTCTGTGTTGTACTTGCCAGAATACGCGTTAGAGGAGGCAGATAAACTGCCACTGTGTGCTGCAGAAGCTGTTTGGAGGAAGCCTGGATTAATATTGTGGGAGTTCTGAAACACTGTTTTTGCTCCCTGAGTGTGCGCATAGCAAGTGGATTCCATGAAATAAGAACAAGTGTTGCTGTCCCTTCCTGCGGCGTTAAACAGGGCAGAACCAGAGCCATCAAATCTTAGAGTGAGCTGAGGCACGAGGAAGTGTGTTGACCTCAGTAATGCAAAATACAGGATCTGTGCAGGGGAAGTGGTGTGGCCGAAGAAATGCCTCTTGACCAGACCTTTGTGTCAGCGCTTCTCCCTTCTGCTCGTTTATGGCCTTGGGTTTTCTTCTGACAGCTTCCGCCCGGTGCCCCTGGAGCAGACCTACGTGGGTATCACGGAGAAGAAAGCCATCAAGCGCTTCCAGATAATGAACGAGATTGTTTACGAAAAGATTATGGAGCATGCTGGAAAGAACCAGGTTTGATATTTTATTTTGTCGTTCCTGACACACTTAACCATGGTGGTGAGACTTGAAGTTGCTGTAGCTGCAGCAGTGCTGCTGAGGCGAAGAGGGTAGGTTTGAGTGGTTGATGGCAGCTGGGAGGGGAAGGAACACAAACTTCTCTTCTCCGTGCCAGCTGTCTGATCAGCGGATGACCTGTCCACTTCTCTTTGGGGGAGTTTTTGCGGTGCTGCCCAGTTAGATCAGGAGCTCTGTTGGCTGTGTGCTAGCTGCAGTAGCGTGGCTCACCGGGCAGCTGGGCTAATTCTAAATCTGTTAAACTTCCCATCGTGAGCATGAAGAGCAGCTTGGGTCAGGAATTCTTGCCAGCTGCCGCAGTGATTTGTCTCTCAGCAGTGGTGCCGTGTGCTTGGTTGACAGGTGCTGGTGTTCGTTCACTCCAGGAAGGAGACTGGAAAGACTGCCCGGGCCATCAGGGACATGTGTCTGGAGAAAGATACCCTGGGCCTCTTCCTGCGGGAGGGCTCGGCCTCCACCGAGGTCCTGAGGACAGAAGCTGAGCAGTGCAAGGTGATTGCGTGGTCAGGGCTGCTCTGACACGGCCAGAGCAGAAGTGCGGGTCCAAAGGTGCTTCCAGTCACAGATCTGCAGCCCTCTAGGCCACACGCTGCCTTCTGTCGCTGCTGTTCTCCCCGGTGTTGCTTGGCTCAGAAACCCTCACGCTGGTTGTGTTTTTGCTGCAGAACCTGGAGCTGAAGGACCTTCTGCCTTACGGCTTTGCCATCCACCACGCTGGGATGACGCGAGTGGACCGGACGTTGGTGGAGGATCTGTTTGCTGACAAGCACATCCAGGTGAGCCCCGCTTCCCAGGAGGAGCTGCTGCTTCCTCCAGGCATGGTTGTTCGGGGAAGGTCCTTCACAAGAAATACTCAAAGCATGTTTTCCACTAGCCCTTTGTGCAAAATCAATGCCTGTTGAAGAGAGCCTTGACAGGACAGAAATTAAAAGCACGTAGACAGGAGTGGAGAGGGCAAAATCTCCTCTAGTACCTAGATGAGTGATTAAAGTTAGAGGTCTGTCCCAGAGCAGGCTGTCTCCTCTACAAGTTTCATCCTGGAGACCAGGCACTGAGTTTTATTTGATTCTTACAAGGATGTAACAGCTCAGTAGGAAACCAGCTGCTTCAAAAAAGCAGGAGTTCAGCATGGGGCGAGGCTTGTCACCCAAAGAACTTCACAAATCGGGTGAACTCTGAGGAAAGTAAATCTAAATGCTTCTGCTTCTTAGCTGGGAAAACTTGTTCAGCAAAACAGGAGGTTCTGGTGGGAAATAGCAATGCGCTGGGGCACTCCTGCACAGTGATCTTTTCAGTGTCTGCGTTATAACTGGTAGGCAAAGGGTTTTCCCAGGGTCATTTCCCCGAGCCGTGCAGTCAGCTGGCAAATTTGGTTGAAGATCCCAAGCCCTGCTGTGTCTGACCTTCCTCTGCTGAACTGCTGAGACAGTCACAGCTCCCAGCCCTTGTCCCTGTTGTGCCTGGCCAATGTTTTGGATGCTCGTTACACTAGGAAGGGGCCTCTGCCTGGTTTTGCTGATCACTGTTGCTGCTCCTACAGGTTCTGGTGTCCACAGCAACGCTGGCCTGGGGTGTGAACCTCCCCGCTCACACGGTCATCATCAAAGGGACGCAGGTGTACAGCCCTGAGAAGGGGCGCTGGACTGAGCTGGGCGCTCTGGACATCCTGCAGGTGAAGTTCTGCTAACAGTGATGTTGCCATGCCCCGGGGCTGGATTTTTCCCTTCCTGCTGAGGTGCATTTGAGGTCTGCTTCTGTACTTTCTCAGTGCAGCGGCTCCCTGCTCTGTACTGCCAGACTCTCAGCTGTTCTGGGAGCTGCCCTGCTGTGAGGGCACAGGAGGAACAGATCGGGAGCAGAGAAGACAAATGATTCCTCTCCCATTATCTTGCCCAGACACATCTGAGATATTTATGTGTGTCTCCTGCCAACTAGAAGTAACGGCAGGCTGAGCAATCTGGATGTAAAGCCCCAGGTCACAGCAGCAAGGAGAAACTGCCAAGCTAAAAGCTCTTATCTTTTGCTGACCTCGCTTTCTCATTTCTCAGATGCTGGGGCGTGCTGGGAGGCCTCAGTACGATACCAAAGGTGAGGGGATCCTCATCACATCCCACGGTGAGCTGCAGTATTACCTGTCCCTGCTCAACCAGCAGCTCCCCATTGAAAGTCAGATGGTGTCGAAGCTCCCAGACATGCTGAATGCAGAGACTGTGCTCGGGAATGTGCAGAACGCAAAGGTGAGCACAAATCTTTGCCCTCTGGGTACACGCAGCCCTCGTTGCTCCCAGAGAGCCGGATGGAATTGTGGTAGGCAAAGGATGGTCCGTGCTGGGGAAAAGCAGCGTCGCTGCAGGGGAGTAAAGGAACTTGCAGCGTATTTCTTTAGTGCATAGGGAGCAAATGTAATGGAGATTTTTAAGGGATCTGGAAGGGCAGCCATGAGAAATGCCAAGCTGTCGGGGAAATGGGTAGCTGCTTCTGGCATTCAGAGCAGACAGAGTTTTCCCCCTGGATAAGGACACTGGGGAAGAGTCTGTGTGTAGAGGGTGGGTTTTCATGTTCTATAACCCCTTAAGATTCTTCTGATGGAGAGGAGTCGTGTATTGACCAGTGGGCTTCTCAGCTCCTGTCTGATCTTGACCCAGCAAGTTTCAGCTGAGCTTAGCCCGCTGCGTCCTACACCGGTGCTGGGAGCACTGGGCTTGGTGCTGGCACGTCATCCTTGCTGCTGGGGAAGGTTTTTTGGCGGCTCTGACGGTGTCTTGGTGTTCCCTCAGGATGCAGTGAATTGGCTGGGCTACACCTACCTGTACATCCGCATGCTGCGCTCCCCCACGCTCTATGGGATATCCCACGATGACCTGAAGGGAGATCCGCTGCTGGACCAGCGCCGCCTGGACCTGGTCCACACCGCAGCCCTCATGTTGGACAAGAACAACCTGGTGAAGTACGACAAGAAGACGGGGAACTTCCAGGTGAGACGGGACCTGGGAAAGGAGCTGTGGACAGGCAGAGCTGTTCAGGAGCGTCCTCTGGCTGAGAGAAAGGATGCAAGAGGCATCTCGCTGGTGAAATACAGACTCCAGGGAGGGCTGCCTCGTTCAGACCTGCCTTTGTGTGTGTCTGTGGTTCCAGGGAGCTGTTTGCTGGCACAGAGAGAGCCAGTGTGAACCCTGGTCTCATCACGGTGTGTTTGCTGCTGTCTTCTAAGCAAATTCACACTCCTGTTGTGTTCTCATTGCCTCAGAGGGAATGAGATGAGAAGGGGAGGGTGTGAGATGTGCAGTTGTGTACCAGGAAAAGCAGCTTTCCTGGGGGATTTGTAGCCCGAGAGTTCATACTTGGCTTGCCTGGCAATGTCTCCCCTGCTGTTCAGTATCTGCTGTTTGCGCCGTGAGCAGTCGGGTGTCTTTCTGCTTCTTCACTGGCTTGTCCTTGCTGTAGGTGACAGAGCTGGGCCGCATTGCCAGCCACTACTACATCACCAACGAGACGATGCAAACTTACAACCAGCTCCTGAAGCCCACCCTGAGTGAAATCGAACTGTTTCGGGTCTTCTCGCTGTCCTCAGAGTTCAGGAACATCACCGTGAGGGAGGTACGGAGCCACAAACCCATCCCAAGTGATACAGCCCTGAGGCTGTTGGTCGTTGTGCTGCCGGGGATGATGCAGAGCTTGTCCTGTGCGGGGCTGTTCTCATCTCTCCTCTCTTGGCTTTCTGCAGGAGGAGAAACTGGAGCTCCAGAAGCTGCTGGAGCGAGTTCCAATCCCAGTGAAGGAGAGCATCGAGGAGCCCAGCGCCAAGGTGAGCCCTGCCTGCCCAGGAGGGGACTTCTCTGCCTGTCTTTTGAGGGACGGGTGATCCTTGTGAGAGCTGCTGTGCCAAATGCCACCATGGTCTGCTCACGGGGAGCTTTCTGTTCTCTTCCCACTGTGGGGTGTCCCGGATCACACGTCAGAGATGCCCAACGAGCTGCAGACGCTGCTCTGGGTGGGCTCGCTGTCCTGCAGCAAAGGGCACTCAGCCCCACTGACCACTCCTGTCCTGCCGTGTGTCAGAACCTTCTGGAACCAGTGCTGGCGCAGGGGAGACCCAGCTGGCACTGAGACCCTCTCTGATCTCCTTCCCCAGATCAACGTGCTCCTCCAGGCCTTCATCTCGCAGCTGAAGCTGGAAGGCTTTGCTCTCATGGCAGACATGGTGTACGTTACCCAGGTGAGTGAGGGAACGTGGCTGGGGCCTCTCCATCTCCTCCTGGGTGTTTGCAGTCCAGCCACATCGCAGTCTTCCTGCTAAGAGGGGCAACAATTTGCACCCCAGGGATTTAGTTTGTGTTCGTGAATGGCTTTGAAAGTAACTAGAGCTGTCAGCGGAAAGGAGGTCTAACTCCTGTCAGTGTGGGAATCAGATCTTCGTTGGCATCTTCAATTTGTAATCAAAATCCTGAGATAATTCCGCGCTGGAGGACTGCACGTAGCCTTGTTCTTCTTCCACAAGTGCCAGGTTGCCAGGGCTGGGAGTCGAGTAATTGCTCCTCCTGTGGGCGTTTGGGATGAAGGACCTGAGCTCAAACCATCGTGTGGCTGGGCAGGAAAATGTGTAGAAAGGAGGAAATGGCACTGGGATGATCCCAGCCACGCGCTGAGAGCTGCTCTCTGTTCCCGCAGTCTGCTGGGCGGCTGATGCGTGCCATCTTCGAGATAGTCCTGAACCGAGGCTGGGCGCAGCTCACCGACAAGACCCTCAACCTCTGCAAGATGATTGACAAGCGCATGTAAGTCAGAACACCTCCGAGGTCATTTCTGATTGCAGGTTGGGTGCCTCTGGCACACGATGAGGTTCTCCAGCATGGCCAGGGTGTGAAGCTGCCACCCACCACGTGTGTCTGGCTGCGGGCTGGTTCCTGACAGCAGGAGGAACCTGGTGCTCTGAAGGCTGCTGTGTCTGCTTCTTTGCTCACCTCACCCTGTTTCTTTGCCCGTCTCACCCTGCGGTGTCCTCGCAGGTGGCAGTCCATGTGTCCTTTGCGCCAGTTCAAGAAGCTGCCTGAAGAAGTGGTGAAGAAAATCGAGAAGAAGAACTTCCCGTTTGAGCGGCTCTACGACCTGAACCACAACGAAATCGGTACTGAGGCGCGGGGCAAATGCAGCAGGGAGAGGTGGCTGCCTCTTTTGTTCCCCTCTGCCAGGTTTTGGCGCAGGGGTTGGGGTGTTTGGTCCCATCTGAAGAGGCAAAACCACGGGGTCTGGGTACACCCTGCAGAAAGCTGAAGCTTTGCCCCAGCACCTGCACCCTTCCGGCTGTGCTTGGCTTGCAGATGCTGTGAACACAGCTCGGTCTGGGAGCTGCTGTTGTCTGTCTGTCCTGACAGCAGTGCCTTTCTTTTGCAGGGGAGCTGATCCGGATGCCCAAGATGGGCAAGACAATCCACAAATACGTCCATCTGTTCCCAAAGCTGGAGCTCTCTGTCCACCTGCAGCCCATTACCCGCTCCACCCTGAAGGTGGAGCTCACTATCGCCCCTGACTTCCAGTGGGATGAGAAGGTGAGCTGTGCGCAGGAGAAGAGCCACTGTCATTAAGGGGGGGCAGCTAAGTACCACCAGGCTAATTACCACGCTCCGGGAGAGCTGCTGAGCAGTTCCTGGAGGTCCAGAAGGGAGATCTGGACCCTGGCAGGAAGGTAACGGCTGCTCTTGCTCAGGTGCATGGCTCATCTGAAGCTTTCTGGATCCTGGTGGAGGACGTGGACAGCGAGGTGATCCTGCACCACGAGTACTTCCTGCTGAAAGCCAAGTACGCGCAGGACGAGCACCTCGTCACCTTCTTTGTGCCCGTGTTCGAGCCCTTGCCCCCGCAGTACTTCATCCGCGTGGTCTCCGACCGCTGGCTCTGTAAGTCTCACCCCGCCAGCCCCCCCTGCTTCTCCCTGGGGTCTGAGGGTGCTTCGGGACCTCCTTTGGAGCTGTGTGGGGGAAAGATTTCTGCCATCCAAGCAACAGGAGGGCTGGGGATCCCCTTGAGAGGGGCAGCTCAGAGATGAAAGCTCTGGAGCGCTCTCTGAGGTAAAAATGCTGCGTGTGTCTGACAGCTTGCGAGACCCAGCTGCCCGTTTCCTTCCGCCACCTGATCCTCCCTGAAAAATACCCTCCTCCGACTGAGCTGCTGGATCTGCAGCCCCTGCCCGTGTCCGCCCTGCGAAACAGCGCCTTCGAGAGCCTCTACCAGGACAAGTTCCCTTTCTTCAACCCTATCCAGACTCAAGGTGGGTACCAGCTCTGCTCACCTCTTCCAGACGGGGGTCTGGCTGTTTTGGCATTCACAGTGCCATGCCCTTGCTTTTGTGAGGTGTCGTCATGTAACGTGAGGAACTCCTCAGCAAAAAAAAAGTATCCCTTCTGCCTCCCCTAGCCTTAGAGGCTTGACAGCTTGAAATTTTTCTCCATGGGGCAAAGAAGCTTTGATAAATTCCTCAAGAACATCAAGCAGCCTGTCTGGGGCTGCCTGGCAGCAGGTTTGCTCCTGGGAGCTGTGTCCGTGCTGACACTGCTCAGCCTTGCAGAGCCAGCTGGCTCCAGACTTTTCCCTCTGTGCTGCTTGTAGGGATGGGGTTGGGAGTGAAGCAAAGCTGCTGTGCCCGTGTTCATCTTCCTGGGCATAGCCAGAATAGGGAAATAGGGAGTTCACGCTGAGGAGGTAGTGTCACGGAGTGCTCTGTTCAGTGGATCCTGGGCTGAAACTCCTAAAACAGCTCCTCCGTGTGCGGGCTGGGGCCGGGCTGTGTTGTCCTTGCCCGTTCCCAGGGCTCTGGTAGAAAACCTTGGAGATGACGTTAAGCTGCTCTCTTCTGTCTTGTCCGTCTGCCCCCAGTGTTTAACACCGTTTATAACAGCGACGACAACGTGTTTGTGGGCGCCCCCACGGGAAGCGGGAAGACCATTTGTGCCGAATTTGCCATCCTGAGGATGTTGCTCCAGAACTCGGAGGGACGCTGCGTGTACATCACCCCCATGGAAGCCCTGGCAGAGCAGGTAGGCCCCGCGTCCTGAGGAGAACCGGAACCTTGCTCCAGTTTAGGTTTATTTCCTCTTGTCCCATTCCACTTTCCCCATCCCTTCTGAGCTGCCACGTCCCTCAGGATGGTTCCTGAGGCTTCTGCTGAGCTGTGGTCTCCTCCTGTCTGTGAGGGAGCAAAGAAACACCACCCCACTGCTGACGTGCTGACGTTGGCAGCTGCACATCTCTGTCCCCAAGGACTCGGTACAATTTCCTCTAATGTGAGCCTGACAGCAGCATCCCCTGCGTTTTGGCAGGTCTTCATGGACTGGTACGAAAAGTTCCAGGAGCGCCTCAATAAGAAGGTGGTCTTGCTGACGGGGGAGACCAGCACCGACCTGAAGCTGCTGGGCAAAGGGAACATCATCATCAGCACTCCCGAGAAGTGGGACATCCTGTCCCGGCGCTGGAAGCAGCGTAAGAACGTCCAGAACGTCAACCTCTTCATCGTGGACGAAGTGCACCTCATCGGGGGCGAGAACGGGGTATGGCTGCTGGGGAGGAGGGTGCGGGTCGTTGGGGTGCCCCTCGTCGTCGTGTGGGTCTTGGAGATGATGCGGAGTTGCAGGGGGGTGGCTGGCTGCTCACCTCTGGCCTGAGGTCAGCTTTTCCTGCTGGGATCTTTCCCCAAGCTGTGGGGTGGGCTGGGACAGGAGCCCCAGGTCCCTTGGGAAGCTGAGGAGCTGAGGAGTGGTGTCCTCTGGGGTCTCCATGGCTGTGGCTGCATGAGGGGGCTTGGGCTGAAGTGCCCAAGGAGGGGGGCTTGGTGCTTCCCTCCTGCTGCTGCTGCAACCTGTCCCATCCCTCCCGCAGCCCGTGCTGGAGGTCATCTGCTCCCGGATGCGCTACATCTCCTCGCAGATCGAGCGGCCCATCCGCATCGTGGCCCTCAGCTCGTCCCTGTCCAACGCCAAGGACGTGGCGCACTGGCTGGGCTGCAGTGCCACCTCCACCTTCAACTTCCACCCCAACGTCCGCCCCGTGCCGCTGGAGCTGCACATCCAGGTAGGGCTTTGACGACCCCGTCGCCTTTTTCCCGTTTCCCCTTCCCTTCTGCCTGCTCTCCGGATGGCATCGCTGCCTGCTCCTCTCCCCTGCAGGGCTTCAACATCAGCCACACGCAGACTCGCCTGCTCTCCATGGCCAAGCCGGTTTACCACGCCATCATGAAGCACTCTCCCAAGAAGCCGGTCATCGTCTTTGTCCCGTCCCGCAAGCAGACGCGGCTCACGGCCATCAACATCCTCACCACGTGCGCCTCGGACGTCCAGAGGCAAAGGTAGCGGTGCCGTGGCCACGGGGGATTCGGTGCAGGGCCGTTGTCCCTCCTCTGACTGAGGCAGGGGCAGGATTTTGGCATTTTCAGCGGGCTGGGGGAGGGTTTTCCCATCGGTTGGTGTCATCAGATGTCACCTGCTGTGCCCAGGGGGGACAGGGCCAGGCTCGCTGTGCCCAGCAGTCTCTTTGCTCCCTGCCTCCGTCAGGTTCCTGCACTGCGCAGAGAAGGATCTGGTGCCGTACCTGGACAAGCTGAATGACAACACCCTGAAGGAGACCCTCGTCAACGGGGTGGGCTACCTGCACGAGGGGCTGACGGCCATGGAGCGGCGCGTGGTGGAGCAGCTCTTCAGCTCTGGTGAGGGGGTGGAAGGGGACGCACCGGCTGTTCTTCCCCTAAACCCTTTTCCCCCAAAGTGCCTGCAGTCTTTGGGCTGGAGATAACAGCCTGCCCGGGTCTCTCTGCCTCCCTGGTCCCAAAAGGCTGTGATCTTAAACTCCACCTTCCCTTCTGGGCTCTCCTGTATGCTGAGAGCCGTGGGTGCAAGTGCAGGACCTCCACGTCTTTCTCTGTGAGATGTCTGTGACCCCAGCAGGGGCTGTGAGGTGGGCTGACTGCTCTCCCCGTGCCTTGCAGGCGCAGTGCAGGTGATGGTTGCCTCCCGCAGCCTCTGCTGGGGCATGAACATCGCCGCGCACCTGGTGATCATCATGGACACGCAGTACTACAACGGCAAGATCCACGCGTGAGTGTGGAGGGCGGGCACGAGGGAATGGGGCCCTGATCCCTTAGGGCTTTCTCCCTGTCCTTGCGGGGTCCGAGGCCCCGGTAGCTTTCTTTGGAGCAGCCACGCTTCATGAAAGCGACCCTCTGTGTGCCCCAGGTACGTGGATTACCCCATCTATGACGTGCTGCAGATGGTGGGCCACGCTAACCGCCCGCTGCAGGACGACGAGGGCCGTTGTGTCATCATGTGCCAGGGGTCCAAGAAGGTGGGTGAGGGGCCAGGCGCAGCTTCTGGCCTGCAAATGTCCATCTCCTGTCTGGGATGTTCGGGCAGGCCGATGCAGCCCTCGCTGAGAGCCCTGCAGCCTGGGAGGTGCTCTGGGATCCTGGAGGTGCTGGGTTTATTTATCCCCTCCCCTCTACCTCTGCCCTGCTTTAGGATTTCTTCAAGAAATTCCTCTACGAGCCCCTGCCCGTGGAGTCGCACTTGGACCACTGCATGCACGACCACTTCAACGCCGAGATTGTCACCAAGACCATAGAAAACAAGCAGGACGCGGTGGATTACCTCACCTGGACCTTCCTGTACCGCAGGATGACCCAGAACCCCAACTACTACAACCTGCAGGGTGAGCAGAGGGCTCTGCCCCGGGGATACGGGGTGGGGGAGGTGAGGGAGGATACCGGGGACCCTCTGCTCGGGGGCTCTGCTTCCACAAGAGCAGCTTTTGTCCGTCCTGGGGAATTCCTGAGCCTCACTGCGATGCTGCTGTACCTGCAGGCGTGTCCCACAGGCACCTCTCTGATCACCTCTCCGAGCTGGTGGAGCAGACCCTCAGTGACCTGGAGCAGTCCAAGTGCATCAGCATCGAGGACGAGATGGACGTGGCCCCGCTGAACCTGGGGATGATCGCAGCCTATTACTACATCAACTACACCACCATCGGTACGGGCTCTGCCAGGGTGGGCGGCATACACGAGCACTTGCTGGTGCTCCAGCTCTCTGTCCTCTTCCTGCTCTGTGGGTAGAGAAAGCTCTGCACACGTGGGTGGTTGCATAAAACTCCCTCCTTTAGCACGAGGCTGGGTGTTGTCTGCCTGAAGGCTTCTCTTGTATCGTGGTGGTGAACGCCGCCTGCTTTTCCCTGACCTTGTTTTTTTCTGTCTTGCCCAGAGCTCTTCAGCATGTCCCTCAATGCCAAAACCAAGGTGCGAGGGCTGATTGAAATCATCTCCAACGCTGCTGAGTACGAGAACATCCCCATCAGGCACCACGAGGACAACCTGCTGCGGCAGGTGAGCGGCAGCGCCTCCGCGCCGAGCTGCCAGCGGTGGCAGATCTGCAGGGGACAGACGTGTCCCGCGGGGTCACAGCGAGGAGGGCTGCCTGCATTGTCTGCTCTGTAGGGCTAAAGGTTTGTCATTTCCCTCCGTAGCTGGCCCAGAAGGTTCCCCACAAGCTGACCAACCCCAAATTCAATGACCCCCACGTCAAGACCAACCTCCTGCTGCAGGCCCACTTGTCGCGCATGCAGCTGAGCGCCGAGCTGCAGTCGGACACCGAGGAGATCCTCAGCAAGGTACAGGGAGGTGGCTGGGATCCCGCCCGCGCTGCGTGTGGCTCGGTGCTGCCTTCTCACCCGTCCTCATCCTCGCCCCCAGGCGATCCGGCTGATCCAGGCGTGCGTGGACGTGCTGTCCAGCAACGGCTGGCTCAGCCCCGCGCTGGCCGCCATGGAGCTGGCGCAAATGGTGACCCAGGCCATGTGGTCCAAGGACTCCTACCTCAAGCAGCTGCCTCACTTCACCTCGGAGCACATCAAGCGCTGCACGGATAAGGTAAAAAACCTCTACCCATCTCTGGGGAAGGCGCCGTGCTGGGAATTGGGAACGGTCTGACGGGAGCGTGAGGATCGTGGGGTGGCCGCGGGGCTGAAAGCTGCTTTGATGCAGGGGGTCGAGAGCGTCTTCGACATCATGGAGATGGAGGACGAGGACCGCAACGCGCTGCTGCAGCTCTCCGACGCCCAGATCGCCGACGTCGCCCGCTTCTGCAACCGCTACCCCAACATCGAGCTGTCCTACGAGGTGGTGGAGAAGGAAAGCATCCGAAGGTGAGGCGGGGAGGGTGGCGCGGCCGCTCGGTGCTGCGTCAGCCCAGGGGACGCCCTCACCGTGTTCCTCGCTTCTCTCCACGCAGCGGGGGGCCCGTGGTGGTGCTGGTGCAGCTGGAGCGTGAGGAGGAGGTCACTGGCCCCGTCATCGCTCCCCTCTTCCCCCAGGTGCGTGCCGGACCTGCAGGCGGTAAGCCAGGCTGGGGATCATCCCCCTGGCACCCCTTAACCCTTCTCTTCCCCCGCAGAAACGCGAGGAGGGCTGGTGGGTGGTGATCGGCGACTCCAAGTCCAACAGCCTCATCTCCATCAAGCGCCTGACGCTGCAGCAGAAAGCCAAGGTGAGCGGGGCTGGGCGCTGCGTCACCCCGGCCACCCCCGCGGCCGCCGTTTGCCCCCCGCAGCCCCAACACGAGCTCTTCCTCGCTGCCTAGGTGAAGCTGGATTTCGTGGCCCCGGCCACGGGGACGCACAACTACACGCTGTACTTCATGAGCGACGCCTACATGGGCTGCGACCAGGAGTACAAGTTCAGTGTGGACGTGAAAGAAGCGGAGAGCGACAGCGACTCCGACTAGCGCGGGGCTGCGCCGCTCCTCGGGGAGGATCTGCGGGTAGGACAGCGACCAAACCCGAGCCGTGGTGGTGTTGTGTCCCCTCCGTAGGCGTGGAGCCATGTGTTTGTTTTGTGTTTGTTTTTTTTTTTTATGATGATGCTTTGTACAGTGTTTTTTAGAGCGGAGCTGCGTGCAGGAGCACAGTGCGGCTGCAGCAGCTGGAATAAATGTGGAGCCCTTCCTCTTCCTCTGCGCTGCGGGGTGTGTGGGGGAAGCAGGGTGAAAGCAGGAGTGGTTGGGGGGAAATGGGAGCGGTTGGGGCTGTTTTCCACCCACTTTTTAACCTTAAAGGGTTCAACAGCAAGGCTGAAGGGCTTTGGTGTGTCCCCAGCTCACACTTAGTTCCGTGCCCTTGGCTTTGCTGCACATCGCTGCCCGCTCCAAAAAGTTCATTAGCAGAGCTAATTAAGGCAGAGCAAGCTGCCAGGAAGAAGAACAGGCGGTGTGGGGTTTGGCAGGAGGAAAAGAGGTCAGCTCCGGCCCCAGGAGCTGCCCCGTAGCAGTTTCGGGGAGCAGCAGGCAGGCACAACCCTCCACCACCTCCCAGGAGCTGTGTGTTACGGGGTGTACAACCCCTTCCCTGGTCGCCAGCCTCCCCCTCCAGCCTCCCCCAGCCCCGGGGCAGCTCTTACACCCTGCCCTGCTGCTCACACCCTGCCCTGCTGCTTACACCCCGCTCCCCCGGGGGCCAGGTGGGGCAGTGACAGCCCCAAAAGGAAGAGCCGGAGGCTTCGAGCAGGGCAAGGATTTATTGAGCGCGGAGCAGGAGGGAGAAGCAACGCCCTGGGGATGTCTCCCTGAGCCTGGCAGGGGGGCTGCCCCGCTGTGTGTGTCCCTGGGGAGCGTGGCAGGACCCCCACGGCTGGCAGGCTCCTTTCTGGCCCCACCAAACCCCTCAGCCGCAGGCTGCCACAGGGCTGAAGTCCAAGTGCTGCGGGGAGGTGGGACGCAGGAGGTTGCCCACCCCGGCCCCGTCCTGCTCTCCTCAACAAGGGGCTTTGTGGCCAGCAGCGCAGCCTGAAACCTCTGGGGAGAGCTCTCAGCAGACTTCGGGCCGCTGGTACTTCCAGAAGGCGATCTCGCCGTCGTCGCTGCAGGAGGCCAGCAGCCCCGGCTCCTTGGGGTTCCAGGCCACGCAGTTGACGTCCTGCGAGTGTGCGCGGGGCACGTGGGCGGTGAGGCTGAAGGTGGGCTGCTGCGGCGTGGACGAGGCGCTCTCCTCGAAGACCCGGATGGCGTCGTCGCCGCAGGCCGTGGCCAGCGCCCCGGTGAGGTGGCACCTGCAGGGGGGCAGCGCAGGGGGTCAGCCCCGCTCCCCCCCAAGCCAAAGGGAACCGAGGGGAGCGGGGCCGCGCCGCCACGCACCACGCCACGTCGTAGATGGTCCTGGAGTGGTAGCCCGACAGGTTGCAGACGCACTTCCAGGTGGGGTCGGTGCCGCTGCACGCCACCCCTGGGCAGCGAGAGGAAAAACTCAGCACCGGGGGTGAACCGAGCAACGCCCCGGGGGCTTGGACGTGTTCCCTGCTGCTCCTCACGGGGCCGAGGGGCGCTCACCTTCCTCGTTGCCCGGCTTGTACTGCTGCCAGATGCGCACCGTCTTGTCGTCGCTGCAGGACGCCAGGCGCTCGCCGCTGCGGTCGAAGGCCAGGCTCCACACGGTGGACTCGTGGCCCTCCAGCGTGGCGCAGCACACCCAGTCGTCCTCCTCCTCGCGGTACAGCTTCACCGTGTCGTCGTAGCTGGCCGAGGCCAAGAGCTGGGGTGGGCAGAGGGGAGCAGGGGGCACTGAGGGGCTGTGCACCCACAGAAAGCCCCCAGCCCCTCGTTGGCGCCGCCCTCACCTCCTGGTTGGGGTGCCACACCACGTGCTTGACGTCCTGCGTGTGCGAGTTGAGGACGCTGACGCACTCGTACTCCTCCTCCTCATCCACTGCGGGCACAGCGCTCCCCGTTAGGGCACTGGGGGGGGGGACAGGCGGCACAGGGCCCCCCCCGGGGTTGTCCCACTCACCTTCCCACACCCACACGCTCTTGTCGCGGCTGCAGGTGGCCAGCAGGTTGCCCGAGGGGGCCCAGGCCACCGATTTCACCTCGTTCTCATGCCCCTCCAGCGTGGTCACGCACTGCGGAGGGGTCGGGAGGGGGGTCAGGGCGTGGCGGGGTGAGGGCTGGGGGGCAGGGGCCGGGCGGGGGCCTCACCTCGAAGCCGTCGTCGCCCTTCTTCCAGATGCAGGTGGTGGCGTCGAAGCTGGCGGAGGCCAGGTAGGAGCCGCAGGGCGACCAGGCCACGCGCCGCACCGTGCGCTGGTGCCCCTCCCCCAGCACCGCCCGGCACGCCCAGCCCGGCCCTGGGGGGGGGGAAACGGGGGGGGGGGCGAGGGGAGGGGGTGTGGCCTCAGGCCCCGCCCACCCCTGCAGGCTCCACCCCTGCTGCCATCAGGCCCCGCCCCCCAGCACCACCCTGTCCTCTCCCTGCCTTTAGCCCCGCCCTTACCTTTAAGCCCCGCCCCTCGCAGCCCCACCCTCTCAATGACCCCCCACCGTGCTTTTAGCCCCGCCCACAGGTGCTGTGGCCCCGCCCTCGCAACTCGTGACCCCGCCCCCTCACCTCCCGTCGCCCCGCCTCCATCCCTGTGGCCCCGCCCCTTCCCCAGCCCCTCCCTCGGAGCTCCCATGGCCCCGCCCCCACTCCCTGGGGCTCCTCCCCCAGCTCCCACAGCCCCGCCCCACCCACCTCTTGTGGCCCCGCCCCCTGCCTCTGTGACCCCACCCCCTCCCCTTGCCTCACCCCTGCCCCTGACCCCGCCCATAACCCCCTGACCCCGCCCCCTTGCCCCACCCCTCTCCCTGACCCCGCCCCCTTCCCGTGGCCACGCCCCTTCCAGTAGCCACGCCCCCCCTGGCTCCTGGCCCCGCCCCGCACCTTCCCTCGCCCAGAGCCGCACGGTTCGGTCCCCGCCGCAGGACGCCAGGAGGCCGCCGCCGGGGCTCCAGGCCAGGAACCAGCAGCGGGCCTCGGGGTGCGCGGCCACCCGGCACAGCGGCTGCAGCGCCTCCTTCATGCCGCCCGCCGCCGCCGGAAGCGGAAGAAGCGGAAGCAGCCGAGCCGCGGGGCGGGGCCGGAAGCGGAACCGGACCGCGGCCGGAAGCGGAACCGGAGCCGGGAGCCGGGGCCGGGGCCGGGCGCCATGTACACCCCCGGCGGGCCGGGGCTGCCCGGGGGGCGGCGGCGGAGGGGGGCGGCGGGCGGCGGGGCCGGCGGCGGAGGCGGGGGGGGGCTGCCGAAGCAGCCGGAGCGGAGCCTGGCGTCGGCGCTGCCCGGGGCGCTGTCCATCACGGCGCTCTGCACGGCGCTGGCCGAGCCCGCCTGGCTCCGCATCCACGGCGGCACCTGCGGCCGGCAGGAGCTGGGCGTCGCCGATGTGCTGGGCTACGTGGAGCCCGAGCTGCTGCGCGGTGAGACCGGGGGCACGGGGACGGACCGGGAGCGGGAGGGGAAGGGGCAGGGTTAGGGGGTTTAGGGCCCGATCCCGGGGGTTTAGGGCCCGATCCCGGGGGTTTCAGGGCCTGAGAAAGGGGTTTGGGGCCGGGGAAGGGGTGTAGGGTCCAGTCCCGCGGGTTAAGGGTAGGTCACTGGGGTTTAGGGCCTGATCCCGGGGGGTTTAGGGCCCTATTCGGGGTCTTCAGGGCCTGGGAAGGGGGTTTGGGGCCGGGAGAAGAGGTGTAGGGTCCAGTCCTTGGGGTTAGGGGCTGGGGAGCAGGGGTAGGGGCAGGTTCCAGGGGTTTAGGGCCTGATTCTGGGGGGGTTAGGGGTCGATCCTGGGGGTTTAGGGTCCGATCCGGGGGCTTCAGGGCCTTGGAAGGGGGTTAGGGCCGGGAGAAGGGGTGTAGGGTCCAGTTCCGGGGGTTAGGGGCAGGTCCTGAGGGTTTGGGGGTCAGGGAGTGGCCCCAGGGGTGTAGGGACTGATCCTGGGGTGTAGGGGCTGAGGAACAGGGGTGGGTAGGAGCTGGTCTTAGGGTGTAGGGTCAGGCCCTGGGGCTGTAATGACCGGGGGAGGGGGGTGTGGGGCTCGACCCTGGGGAGTTAGGGGCCAGGGAAAGGGATGTAGGGGCAGATCCCAGGGTTTTAGGGGCCAGGGAAGGGGGTTAGGAGCCAGTCCTAGGGGTGTAGGGTCCAGTCTCGGGGCTTTAGGGGCCTGGGAATAGGGGTAGGGGTTGGGGGAAGGGGGTTAGGGACTGGCCCCGGGGGTGTAGGGACTGGGGGAAGGGGTGTGGGGGCAGATCCTGGCAGTTCAGGGGAAGGGGGTTAGGAGCCGGTTCCTGGGGGTGTGGGGTCAGGCCCTGGGGGTGTAGGAAGCAAGGGGAGGGGGTTTAGGGGCAGATCCTGGGGGTTTAGTTTGTTCCCAAGGGAAGCAGAGGGGCAACGCTGATCCCTGGGGACAGCGCCAGGAGCTGAGGGGACAGCACAGAGCTGGGACGGGGAGCTCGGGGTGGGTGGCAGGGAGGGGACCTGCACCCAGAGGTGGTCAGGAGCTGGGAGGGGCTCCCGGGGATGTGGGGGCTTCTCCTGGCTGAGGCCCCTCACTGCAAGAAGGGCATCGAGAAGAGGGCTGGAGAAGAGGAGGCTCAGGGCAGAGCTCATTGCTCTCTGCAACTGCCTGGAAGGAAGGGCTGGGGGGCTGGGGGGTGGCCTCTGCGCACAGGGAACTGACAGGAGCAGAGGGAACGGCCTCGAGTTGTGCCAGGGGAGGCTCAGGTGGGGAATGAGGAGCCATTGCTGCTCAGACAGAGCGGGCAGGCACTGGGACGGGTTGCCCAGGGAGGTGGGGGAGTCCCCGTCCCTGGGGGTGCTCAAGGAGGGGTTGGACGTGGTGCTTGGGGACTGGGTTTGGTGGTGCCGGTGGTGGCAGGGGCTGTGTGTACAGGGTGAGGAGGGATTTTCCAACCGTGATGATTTCTGCAGTTCGCCCAGCCAGCACTCAGGCCCACGGATTCATTTTTGGTGGTGCTGAGTGGAGGCAGCAGCAGGGCTCCGGGGAGGGGGTCCCCTCCAGCTCGGGTTATCCCGTGGGGCAGCCTGGTTGGAAGCTCCCCGTGCTCCTGGGAGGCCCCAGGCTGTAACTCCAGCTCTGTGCCACCCGGGGCAGACAGACAGACGGAAGGACAGACAGACAGACAGAAGGACAGACAGACAGACCGACCACTCGTGCCCGCTGTGGCTTTTAGCCAAGGTTCCAACTTCCCCCGGGATCCCCCTCGCTGCTTCTCCTTCGGTGCTGGAGCCGGGAAGTGCTCGCCACCCCCCCGCAGGGCCCGGGGAGCACCAGAGCAGCTCGGTGGGGAGATGAGAAGGGGAAGAGGAGGGGAGCAGCGCCCTGCCCTCCCGATACAGGGGGGTTTTGGGGTGGCAAAGCCGTGCCCTGCAGCGGGGGCGTTTGGGACACACGGTTCCGAGGGACTCGTGCCTGCCCTTTCCTTCTCCCTCTCCCCACCCACGGGTGTTTTTCTGGCGCAAACCCACCCGGTTTCCCCGCATGGGATCACCCCCACACGCCTTTAGGGCAAACACCCTTGGTATTTGTAGGGTCACCGTGGTGCAGAGCCCCGCTGAGCTGCCAGGAAGAGGATCCTGCCCCGTCTGCACGCTAATTTCCCCTAATTGAAGGGTTTGTCCCCAGGCTGGGTCAGGTGCTGCTCGTAAACAGCTCCCAGGGAGGTGACTCCTGGGGACCTCAGCCCAGCCCGGGGTGGGTCCGGCAGCACCTCGGCTGGCCCCAGGGCTCGGCGTGCCCGAGATGGGGGTAAATGGGGTTGGGTTCTGCGGGGTGACCCCGGCAGCACCGAAATGTCCCGGGGAGGTGCGGGACCAGGCTTCCTTCAGCTCCGGAGCTGAGCGGTGTCAGAGCAAGGAGGCTCCCCGGTAAACTCCCAGTTCATACAAAACAAGGAACCTGCGCAGCCCTGTTTGGAGGCGTTCCCTCAGCTTTCATTTCCACTGCAGCAGCACCCCATAAAATGCCCTGCCCGCAGCTAACAAAGGTCGGGTTCACGGAGGGCAGAGGTGCACAGCACCACTTCTCCAAGCCCGGAGGAGAGCTCAGCAGGGTGAAACCGTCGGGGCACTGGGGAGGGGTCAGGTCAAGAAGGCAGCTTGCCGCCGTGCTCAGCAGCCCCATGTCCCCGCAGATTACTGCATGAACCCCCAGACCGTGCTGCTGCTCCGCGTCATCGCCGCCTTCTGCTTCCTGGGCATCATCTGCAGCCTCTCGGCCTTCCTGCTGGACGTCTTCGGGCCCAAGCACCCGGCGCTGAAGATCACGCGCCGCTACGCCTTCGCCCACATCCTCACAGGTAACACCAGGCAGGGCTGTCGCTGCAGCTGCACGGGGAAACCCCACATTCCCTTCCCTGATCCGAGGAAAGGGGTTTTCAGCTCGGGGCTGCGCTGCCCAGCCGATGTGCAGAGCTCTTCCTTAGCTCTGTCTGCAGCCAGAGCAGCCTCAGAGCCCTCAAGGGCAGCTCTGGCCTCCGAATCGGAGCTAAATCCTGGGGTCAGAGGTCAGGGGTGGACACCAAGCGCCTCCAAATGGGCACGGGGCGCTGAGCTGTGCTTCTCAAAGGGCTCCCGTGGCGCAGATCCGTGCCCTTGTGGGGAAGGTCGGGTGCTGTGAGTCAGCCTCAGGAGGTTTACATCCCCTGAGCCCTGCCGGCACGTCAGGGCGCTGAGCTGCAGAGCCCACGGCGTGGGGCTCAGGGCACCGAGGTGTCCGTGCAGCTCCTTCTGGGTCACAAAATCCCTTCAGCTTCGCGGCCTCGCTGCTCCTCCTCCTTTATCATGAGCTGGGCGAGCTGGTTTGCTTCCTCAGAGCCACGCCAGGGGAGCTCCTTTATTTTTCTGCTGCTTTTCCTCCCTAACCTGGCTCCCCCACAGAGATGGGGACAAACACCCTTAGCACAGCAGCATCCAGGCTCACAGGGAGGCGCTCAGCCTCTTCTTTCCCTGCTGGCCTGGAGGCAGAGGGGAGGCTCCGTCAGGCTGCGCTCCTCTCCCTGCTGCTTTCCTCCCTCCTGTGATGAATTTCAGCCTTCTGGTACCTCCACGGGCTGGGCAGGCTCTTTTTTTGCCCCAATACCTTGCTCTCTGCCTGCTCCACTCCCCTGGCAAGCAGAGCACGGCCGTGGGGGGGCTTTGCCTTAGCCACAAAGTAAACTCACTGATTTTTATTCCTTCCTGGTGCCTCAACCGCTGTTCTTCCCCCCCCCAAGTCCTGCAGTGCGCCACCGTCATCGGCTTCTGCTACTGGGCCTCGGAGCTGATCCTGGCGCAGCAGCAGCAGCACAAGAAGTACCACGGCTCCCAGGTCTACGTCACCTTCGCCGTCAGCTTCTACCTGGTGGCGGGGGCCGGGGGCGCCTCCATCCTCGCCACGGCCGCCAACCTGCTGCGCCACTACCCCACCGAGGAGGAGGAGCAGGCCCTGGAGCTGCTGTCGGAGATGGAGGAGAACGAGCCCTACCCGGCCGAGTACGAGGTGATCAACCAGTTCCAGCCACCCCCGGCGTACACCCCCTGAGGCCGCCGCGGCTCCGGGGCGCGGGCAGGGCTCTGTGCCCCCCCCCGAAACTTGCCCTCCCCCGGGGCTGCCGGTCCCGGCTGCTTCGCCGTGGGGGAGCCGTGCTGGCTGTCCCGCGCGAAGGACTGGTTTTAGAGTTGGATTTAGAGACGGGGGCGAGCCCCGAAGCCGCCCCCCGAGCCCTCCTTCCCCCCCTGCGGACCACGGGGCGCCGCGACGGAGGCTGCGAGCTCGGCCCCAGCCCACCCTGCCTGCACCACCAGGTACACGCGTGTGCCAGCGTGTTGGTGCGTGCGGAGAGGCGCCGTGGGAGAGGAGGGGGCTGCAGCAGCCCCAGCAGGGGGGCAGGCACAGCACCACCCCCCCGGCACCGCTCCCCTCCCGCGGCTCGTGCCCATGGCGCGCGTTTTGCACTTTACTCCTGAGGCTCGCCGCCTGCTGGGGGTGCTTCCAGGACGTCGCCGTGCCCGCGGTGAGGCTGGCGAGGGGGGCACGGCACCGGAGGAGCTGCCCCGGGAGCGACCTGCACCCCTGTGGCACCTCCCCGGGCTGCAAACCCAAGGAAAATCCCGAGGTTTTTGTACGGCGCCGGCCCCGAGAAGCAGCACCTGCGGCTGTGGCTTTTATGCACGTTCCTGACCTCCGTGGAAATGGGACTGGTTTGCTTTTCGCTCCCTTTTAATGTTTTTTTCTGCCCCGCTTTTAATGAATGAATTCACCGCCCCGCTCCTCCGCCAGCCCCGAGGGATGCTGCCGGGAGCCGCGCGGTGCCGAGAGTCCCGCAGCCAAACCCAGACGGCAGCCAGCAAGGAGAGCAGCCTTGTTTTGGGGCCGTTTGGGGCAAATTGAGCAGGGAAAGCTGCGCGGGGTGGGTATGCCAGCCCGGGAGCAGCGGGGCGGCTCGGCAGAGGTGCGGGGGGCTCCAGGAGGAGTTTTAGGGCCGGCACGCTGCGCGATGCTGCTCCCCTCTTCCAAATGCTCCTCACCCCGTTCCCTGCCCTGCCCCCGGCTGCTTCATCCCGCTTGCTCCTCTTCCTCCTCCTGCTGCCTGGGCAGGATTCGGCCGCCCGCTGGGGCTCAGGATGTGACCGGGGGTGGCTCCGTCACAGCCCCAAAACCATCGGGGCTTTGGTCCGGGCACCGGCAGCGTCATCTGAAGGGTCCAGCACAGCCCCAGTGCCGTTCTCCCCGTCCCACCACCCCGCTGCTGCCCCCTCGGCCAAAAATAACCAGGTCTGGGGGTGCTGGGGTGTCCGGAAAATGATTTGGGTTCCCCCCCTTCCTCCCCCCCGGCGCCTCTATGCAAGGGAGGGCTCGTCTGTAAATAGTCTTGTGCATAAACACTGTATTTCTGTAAAAACCCCAAAAAAGGAAAAGGACGCGACGCCCCCACCCTACTAACAAACGTAGCTCCAGGAGGTCGGGGCGGGACGCGGGGAGGTCCCCGAGGTGTCGGGGTGGGAGGGGGGGGCCACGTGCCACCCCTCTGTCACCGTCCCCGTGTCCCCCACACCCCGCACCTCGGCCCCGTCCCGCGCCCTGCCCTTTTCCAGAGGAATAAACCCGTGTACATAGTGCCCGGTGCCTGCCTGCGCTTTGTTCCCAAAACCAGGGGCGGGGGGTTCGGGGCCGGGTTTTATCCTAAAGCTGTGGGGGGGGGCTCCGCGCTGCTCCCCCCTCGTGCTGCTCTGCGCCCCGATAAATATCCCCGCTGTCTGCTGCTGTCCTCCACCCCAAAAAACGTCCCTGCCACGCACCCCACTTGGCAGCCCCTCCTAAGTCCCCCCCTCTGATCCTTGCGCCCCTATAAAGGCCTGTGCTGCCCTGCCCCATGCCCTGTGCACCCCAAGAAATGCCCTCGCCTGCGCCCCGTTGCCCTGCACCCCTCTAAGCGCCTGTGCCAGAACCCCAAGAAATGCCCCTGGACTGCACCCGCTGCCACGCACCCCAATAAATACCGGCTGGTGCCCCCACCCCAATAAGTAAAGGCCTGTGCCCTCCGCACCCCAATAAGCACAGGTCAGTGCTCCCACCCCAATAAATAAGGGTCTGAGTCCCCACACCCCAATAAATAAAGGCCTGTGCCATAGACCCTAATAAATAAAGCCTTGTGCCCTGCCCCCCCATAAATAAAGGCTGGTGACCCCCACCCCAATAAATAAAGTCCTGCCCACCCCAATAAATAAAAGGCGTGTGCCCTGCACCCCCATAAAGGGCTGTGCCCTCAGCACCCCAATAAATAGTGGCCTGTACCCCCACACCCCAATAAATAAAGTCCAGGTGCCCCCCGCACCCCAACAAATAGAGGTTGGTGCTGCGCACCCCAATACATAACGTCCTGTGGCCCCATACCCCAATAAATATAGGCCTGTGCTGTGCACCCCAATAAATAAAGGCCTGCGCCCCCATAAATAAAATCCTGTGCCCCTAAACCCCAGTAATTAGATGCCTGTGCCCCCTGAACCCCAATAAATAAAGGCTGGTGCTCCAAACCCCAGTAAATAAAGTCCTGTGGCCCCCACACCCCAAAAAATAAAGGCCTGTACCCAGCACCCCAATAAAGGACTGTGCCCCCAGCACCCCAATAAATAGTGGCCTGTCCTCCTGCACCCCAATAAATAAAGGCTGGTGCCCCAAACCCCCATAAATAAAGTCCTGTGCCCCCTGGACCCCAATAAATCGAGGTCTGTGCCCCCTGGACCCCAATAAATCAAGGCTGGTGTCCCCCACCCCAATAAATACAGGCACCCCATAAAGGGCTGTGCCCCCCGCCCCCCAGTAGTGCCCTGTGCCCCCGCACCCCAGTGCATACAGGGCTGTGCCCCCGCACCCCACAATTAGGGGCGGCTGCCCCCGACCCCACAGCCCCCGGCCCCATCCAGCCCCGTGCCCCCCAGCCCCGCCCCCCTCCTTAAGCCACTCCCCCTCCCACCCTGTCCCCGCCCACCCCCTGCAGACCCCGCCCACCCCCTCCTTCCCCACCCAATCGCCGCGCGGGGCGGCGGCGGCGGCGCCCAATGAGGAGCGGGCGGCGCGGCGCGCTGACGTCAGACGCCGCGCGACGGCGGCGGGGGCAGAGCGGCGGCATGTTGCAGCCGCGGCGGCCGCTCCTCGGCCTCCTCGCCCGGGCCTCGCGCCTGGGCCTCCGCCCGCCGGCCTCGGGCCTGCCGCCGCCTCCTCCCCGCCCTCCTCCTCCTCCCTCTCCTCCCGCCGGGGGCCAGGCGGGGCGGCGCGGCCTGCTGGGCCTGCTGGGCCTGCTGCACTGCGGCTCCGGCGGCGGGCAGCGGGCGAGGAGGCCGCGGAGGGGCCGGCAGAGAGGGGGCGGCGGGGCTGAGGAGAGAGGGGGAGGGGGGCGGCGGGCAGCAGGAGGAGGAGGAGGAGGGCCCGGGGGGGGGCGGGGGCTGGCCCGGGGCCGCCCCGCCCTCGCCGCCGCCCGCCTCATGGCCGCCCTGGCCGGGGTCTTCGTGTGGGACGGGCAGCGCATCGAGGAGGAGGAGCTGCAGCGGTGCGTGCCCCCCGACCCCCACCCCGCGCCCCCCCCTTCCCCGAGGGTCCTGACTCGCAGGGACCCCCCCCGAGCTCCCCGGGGTGCCCCCTGAGCCCCCGGATCTGTTGGGGTCCCCAGCTCCTTGGGGTGTCCCTGAGCCCCCACAGCCGGGGGGGAGCTCTGAGATCTTGGGGGTGCCCCTGAGCCCCCCCCCCCCACCCCCCCCTATGCCTGAGGGTGGTCACAAACCGCCACGGAGGGTCCTTGCCCACCCCCCAAGCCCCTCATGTCAGAGGGTTCCCCCCCCCCCAAAGCCCTTGGGGGCGTCCCCCAAGCCCCTGGGGGTATCCCTGACCCCCCCCCTTCTCCCCTCATGCCTGAGGGTGGCCCTGAACACCCGCAGAGGGTCCTTGCCCACCCCCTAGGCAGGGGGACCCCCCCAAATTCCTGGGGATGCTGCCTGAGCCCCCACACCTGGAAGTGCCCCCCCAGACTTCTGGGAATGCCCCTGACCCCCTCCCATCCCCCATGCTTGGGGTGCCCCCCAAACCCTCAGGGAGGTCCCCAACTCCCCCCCCCCCCCTTACCACAAAATCCTAAGTCTTGTGGTCCCCCTAAAGCCCTTGGGGAAGCCTCCTGACCCCTTCAGGCATGGGATTAACCCCAGAACCGACAGGGAAGGTCCCTAATTCCCCCCCCCCCCCCCCAACATCTCAGGGTGCCCCCAGGCTGGGGATGTCCCACCAAACCCATGGGGTGGGCACCCCCCAGACACCCTAGGGTACCCTCACTATGGTGGGATGGGGCCAGGCTGGGTCTTTTTGGCGTTTTTTTGGTGTTTTTTTTGGGATCGCCCTGGCTTCGTTGCAGCGTAATTAGTGAGTACAGGCTGGGACCTGGGGGGGGGGGTAATTAAAACTTAATGGGCAGCTCTGGCACGCCGCGGCAGCGCCGCCTTTTCCTCCTCTTCAATTCCAGCTCCCAGCGCCTCGAGCGCGCGGCCGCGCCGTCCTGTGGGTGCTCAGCGCCCTGTAGGGGCTCAGTACCTGGCACTGCATTAAGGAGCTTAGCTAATAATCAATTAAATCCTCGCCTTAACGAGGCCCGCCCCTCGCTTGCACCCCTCCCCCCTGCTTTGGGGCAGCTTGGGGTGCTTCAGGGGTGCGCTGCCGACCTTTGTGCAGCCCAGGAGAGGAGAAATCCCATTTTATTCCCGAGGGAGGCGGCTCGCCCACGTGCCACGAGGTGTTTTGGGGCCGGTATGGGGCCGGCAAACCCGGCGCCACGCTTTGTGGTGGCCTCAGCAGGGTTTGGATTAGGAGTGGGATTAAACTCGGGGCCGAGCCGCTCGCTTCAAGGTTACGGGGACGGCCCCAATCCCCTCCCAGCGCCCTCGCCTTGGTGTCCCTGCTCCCCTCCTCGTGCCTTCGCTCTGGGTTTGGGGTTGGAGGCCCTGAGCCGATTTGCTCAGGAGCCAGCAGGGTGCGAGCTGCGCCTCGGGGGATTAAAAAACCCTTTGGTGTGGAGCTCGTCTGGGGCTTCGGGACGTGGAGGGGGAGAGCGGGGAGGAAACCCAGGAGTTTGGGGCAGAAAATGCCCACGAGCTGCTGGGCTGTGAGCCCTCGCTCTTCCCCAGGTGCTCGATGCCAGCAGCTGCAGCAGCACAGGCCCGTTTTGGGGGAATTTGAGCTCTTTTATCGCATTTTTACTCTTTGCACACCTCAGGGGGCGGGAGGTAGGGACGGGGCGTGTTTCCCGGCAGGTGCTGCCGCTGGGTTTATTTGGGTTTTTGTTTTGTTTTCTGCTCGCTGCCGCCTCAGGCAGAGGTCAGCCTGACCCCAGGGCCCTGCAGCGGGGCCCGGCTGCTCCCTGTGCCCGAAATAAATCGCGGGGCCTGGCGCTGGCACCCGCTGGGCACGGGGTTGGAACGCTGCCGCTCCTGGCCCTCGGCACGCGGGATGGGGCCGGGCTTTACGCAGGGAGCGGGGCTCCCCCCGTGCCCCACACTTATGGGGTGCAGCTGCCCCCTCCTGCCTGGATCTCTGTGGGGTTTTGTTCCCGGTCTGGGCAGCTCGGGGGCTCCCCGGCACCACCAAGCCGCCCTCACCCGACGAGCGAGACCTGCCTCGCAGCTCCCAGGCGGCGGTTTCATTAAGGCTGATGCTAATTACCCCACCTAATTAGTATCTCGGGGTGGCGGCGGGGCTGGGGGCGCTGCAGGCAGCGAGTGAGGACCCCGTGTCTGCAGGGGGCTGCACCGCGAGCCGGGCGGAGGTTTGATCGTGGGGTGGTGCAGGTGGGGCTGCAGCTCCAAACGGGCAGGTTTTGCCTTTTTTTGATGTTTAATTTTGGGGTTTTGGTGGTGTGCAGAGCCCCCCCGTGCTGTCCTCCCGCTGCAGGTGGTCCTCGTGGTCCTCTTTGCCTTATTCCTGCTGGCTGCTGCGTGCAGCTCGGGCTCCAGAGCAGCGCCAGTCCCTCCCCTTCCCTCCCCGTCTCCTCTCGGGGTGCTGTGGGGTCTCCATCCTCCCACGGGGGCCACCCCCCGAGTGCCCCCCAGTCCCTGGCTGCTGCTCCCACACTGACTCAGCACCGTGCTGGTGCTGCGAGCGCTCAGTCACTGCCTTCCCCAAATGCTTCATCCTCGTGTCCCTCCTTCTCCTGCTCCGTTCTGCTCCCAACCCAACCCGACCCTGCTCCCGCTGCAGCCTCGGGAGGTGCTGGGAGCTTTGGCCGCCCCCCTCCTCTCGGGGGAGAATTCTGCCTGCTCCTTCGGGCTCTGCCCCGCCGCCCTCCTGCACCTCCCCTGAGAAGCAGCGCTCACGGAGCAGCCGCTCGTGTCCCGTGGGGTTTTGGGTCCTCTCCTGGAAGGCAGGGCCCTGCCCTGGGTGCTGCAGACCCGGCAACTGCTTTTAGCCACGGTTGGCTTCTACCTGGGGAGAGGGAATGCGAGGGGAGCCCCTCCTGAACGCACCGGAGCGAAGTTTCAATGCTCTGTGATAACGCAGGACCCTGGGGACCGAAGTTAAAACACCCGGGGAAGCTGCAGCCCCGCTGGCTGCGTGTTTCACAGCCCAGCGAGTGATCCCTGCCGTTCTGCAGCACCGAGCCCCAGGCGCTGCCTTTAGCTCCGCGTGGAGGCTTTGCAGGTCTCCCGGGCTCCGTCCCGTGCCCGGGTTGGTCTCTGACTGCTCTGTGTCCCCCCAGCTCTGCGCAGGAGATGAAGCACATGGAGAACATCTCGGCCATGCTTCGTGGTGGCTCCCCAGACGAGTACCAGCACCCGGACCCCGCGTCGGAGCGGGACGCGGTGCGCGCCCCTGGAGAGCAGCCCTGGGAGATGATCATGGACAAGAAGCACTTCAAGCTCTGGCGGCGCCCCATCGAGGGCACCCACCTGTACCAGTACCGAGGTACCGCCCGCTGCGCCCCGCGTGGGGCTTCTTCCCCACATCTGGCACCGGCTGCGCCTCGTGCGTCCTGCCTGGCCTCTGTCTGCAGGAAAAAATGTGAAATCCCGTCCTGTGCTTCCCCCTCCCGGGTCCCTTCCCCTCACAGCCCTTCGGGGGGGGATCCCAGCCCCTTGGTGCAGCGACATGAGAAGGGAAGGATGGTTTCTGGGGTGTAAAACTTGCATTTTCCTGTGACTGAACATGTTCTCTTTGCTGCAGTGTTTGGGACGTACACAGACGTGACTCCCAGGCAGTTCTTCAACGTCCAGGTGAGTGGAGCCCGGCTGCCAGGGGGTGGGGAGCAGAAATGGGGAATGGCATCCGTCTGCCCGACCTACCCCCACCCAGGACAGCCCGTAGCATAGACCAGGAGCAGGACGAGGTCATCCCATGCCCTGGTTGGGTTCCGCTGCTCAGCCCAGCTGGAAGTGAGGCGTTGGCACACGCGGGCTGTGCTGGGCTGCAGGAACCCTCCACATCCCTGCTCCTGGCTGCCTCCCACGAGCCCTGCGGGGCAGCGCAGCCCTCCTGCCTTCCCCTTCTCCTGGCATCACCCAGGAATTTCTAATTCCACGGGGCGAGGAGCAGGGCTGGTTGTTGTCCCGCAGCAGCGCTGGGGGTTCCGTGGCTCTGACTCAGCCTCTCGTTGCTGCCAGCTGGACACGGAGTACAGGAAGAAGTGGGACTCGCTGGTCATCAAGCTGGATGTCATCGAGAGAGACCTGGCCACGGGCTCCGAAGTGATTCACTGGGTGACCCACTTCCCGGTGAGGGATTCCTCCTCCTTTCCTCTCCTGTTTCCTCACCGCACCTCCGCAGCAGGCAGGGCTGACGCCGCTTCTCTCTCTCTCTCTCCCCCCAGTACCCGATGTACTCACGAGACTACGTCTACGTTCGCCGCTACAGCGTGGACAAGGAGAACAACCTGATGGTCCTGGTGTCGCGGTACGTCTGCCAGCTCAGCCTGGCCAAGCTCCTGAGGTCTTTCTGCCAGGCCGTGAGGTCAGTGGTGCCCCTTGATCCACGGGTCTCACACTAAGGTCACGTCCTGCAGCTGAAATCCTTCATTTCCCACCCGTAAAACAAAGCTGAGACCAACTGCTACGAGCTGGGTGTGGATTTAATGAGCTTTTTCCCAAAATTCCTTCAAAACCTGAAGGAGCTGCCTGAAAATCCAGCCTCATTCTCAAAAGCAGCTCCAGTTCCCACATAGTCGAGGCTGGGCTGGTGCTGGGCGCCGTCCCCGTGCAGAGCCCATCCTGTGACGCCCCCCGTCTGTCCCCACAGGGCTGTGGAGCACCCGAGCGTCCCGGAGGACCCGGAGTACGTTCGGGTGAGGACCTACGAGTCGCAGATGGTTATCCGCCCGCACAAGACCTTTGACGAGGTGTGTCCTGGGGGCTGGGCAGCGCGGGTGCGCGGCTGCTTCTCACCCTAGGGGGTAAGGGCTGCAAGTGCTGGCTCGGGAGCTCGAGGCCCTTCCCACAGGAGTTGGGTGCCCCTGGGGAGCTGAACGCGTTGCTCCGGAGACCCAGATGCCTTCAAAAAAAAGCCTCGAGCCTCTTAACATCGAGTGCTACAACCAAATCTTCTCACAAGAAGTGCTGCTGGATCTCTGCAGGCTGCCTAGAGCCTGAAGAGGCTGCGTGGGGTCAATGCAGGCAGCTGACTCCTTCCGTCTCCACAAAAACCACCTCTAAAAACTCCCCGTGTGCCCTCACCGGGTCTTTCCTGCTCCACACCACCACCGTGCTTCCCTCTTTAACACTTCGTCTGCTTCCTGAGAGGCAGCAGCGCTCGCTGGGGGGGCTGTGGGCAGCCTGCTGGGAGCTCACGGAGCCTCCTCCTCCTGCAGAACGGTTTCGACTACCTGCTGACCTACAGCGACAACCCGCAGACGGTGTTCCCGCGGTACTGCGTCAGCTGGATGGTGTCGAGCGGTGAGTCCTGCCTGCAGCACCGCTGTCTCCTTGCTCTGGGTGCACATGGGTGCTCCCCCCTTCCCCCTCCTGAGCCCCCTCGGGGCAGGAAAGGTTGAAAATGGTTAAAAATGGGGCTGGTGGTGCTGCAGCTGCCCGTCCCTTTCCGTGGGTAGGGAGCTGTGCCTGGCTTACGGGCAGCAAGGAGGAAAGAGTCCGGGCAGAATGAGAGCCCAGCAGGATCCTCTTTCATTTTTCACTGAAATGAGCTGGTTTGTCCTTGCTTCAGAGCAGCTCTGGGCTGTCGTTCTTCCCTGTTATGTCAGCAAACAGGAGAGAAAACTCCTGTAAGTGCAGCACCTGCTGGGACTCCCACAAGGGGGCCGCCCTAAGGCTCCAGCTGCTCGCTGCAGCTCAAGTGGGGGGGGAATAAAACCAAAACCCACTTCTTGCGAAAGCTTGTCTTTTTTTTTTTTTTTTTTTCCTCTCCCCATCACGTGCTTTGCGGTAGATGGCGGAGTCTGAATGCAGCCGCTCCCCGCACGCAGCACACCCACCTCCTGCCCCCCCCCAGCCCTCTTTTTACCCCACGACCTGGTTTTGCCTGGTTTAAGCCGCTCAGTGCCCCCCTGGGGGCAGTAGGGGCTGGGGGCAGCATCCCCAGACCCCCCTACCTGCACCAGGGCAGCGCTCGCACCTCTCAGCTCTCGCTGTGAGTGCCGGGCATGCAGCAGTTGGGCTTTAACTGCAGTGGGGGAGGAAAGGAAACTTCTAGGAACCTCCTCGTGGGGCTGAGCCTGGTGGGTTTGAGCCCCACAGCACCTCAGGACCCAGCTGGGCTCACTCCACAGCCACCTGCAGCAGAGCTGGGGCATGAGGGGACTGCCTGGGGCTTGGCCCTGACCTCCTGCACGCTCTGTGCCTTTCCTGCAGAGCCCTCAGTGAGTCAAAGGAGGGATTTGTTTTCGTTTAAATCTAAAACCTCACAAAATACCCCCCAAAAGAGTACCCGGCCCTTGTTCTCAGCCACCACAGAGCCTGTTGGAGCTGGGGCTGTTTCACCACCAGGCACGTCTGGGGCGAGGGAGCCTCGCAGCCTGCCTGCCTTGCGGTCGGGCTGAACTCGGGGGCAGGAAATGAGGGGGGGGGAAGAAAAAAAAGAACCCAAACCAACAAAACGCCTCCGTGGGGCCGCTCTGAGGCGAGCTGGGCCTCGGCTCCTGCTGCTGGGGAGAAAGGAGAGAAACGAGAGAAATGAGAGCGGGGAGGGGGCGGCGGGGGGGTGGGTGAGAGCCCCGCTGACCCCTGCCTCCCCCCCCAGGTATGCCAGATTTCCTGGAGAAGCTGCACACGGCGGCCCTGAAGGCCAAGAAGCTGGAGCTGGAGGTGCGGGACTATATGGCTGCCAAGCCCCTCGACGGCAGCGGCGGCGGCGAGGGCAAGGCCGGGGTGCCCGCGGCCGAGCACAAGAGCGAGGGCAGCTGCAGCCCGGCCCAGCTGGACTACGCCTAGCGCCCCGGGGGGGGGCTCCCTTCCCACTGTGCCCCTCCCCACGAGCTCAGCGCCGGGTCTGGGTGCTGGGGAAGGGGTCGCTGCCCCCCTTCCCCCCCGGTGTCCCCTTCGTGGCCAGGCCGCTGCGGTGTCGTGTCAGCACCCCCAGTGCCCGTCGATGTCCCCCCCCCCCCCCAAAAAGGAAGCAACGCCTTCATTCGGGGCCTGCCCCCTCCTCGTCTCTGCACTCCGGCACCCCAAAATGTTGGGGTCTCCCTTTTGGGGTCTCGCTTTTGGGGTCTCGCCAGCCATCGCGGCCCCGCGCTGCCAGACTGCGCCCAGCGCCCAAGGGATCAGCACCGCCCCAGCGCCTCCTTCCCACCAACAGAACTCTCGCCGTGGGCGTCCCGGACTGGGGGAAACTGGGCAAACTGGGGAAGCGGCTCCCCGAGCTGGTTTTTAGCTGCTGCTGCTTTGTAGGGGGGGGGCAGAGCTCGGGGTACTGGGGGGAACCTTTCTGCCAGCACCAACCGGGGCACCACGGCCTCCCTGCAGCGGTGGGGGGGACCCCAAAACCACGACCCCCCCCACAGTCTGTGGTGTCCCTGGGGTTTTCTGGCTGGGGGGTGCTGGCTGGGGGGTCCGTGGGGGGCGGGGGCTCTGTAGGGTGGCAGAAAACCTCAAATAAACGGCCTGTGGTAGCAGCAGCCCCGCTGCTGGGTGGCGGCGAGTCCATACAAACGGCCCCAAATTGTTGGGGTGCGACCCCCCCCCCAGCTGGGGGGGCAGCTCCGGGCTGCCAAAACCCCTAGAGAGGGGGCTTGGGGCCAGTTGTTGAAGCAGAACAGCCCCTAATTAACCCCCGGTGTTAACGAACCCCTGCGGGGTCTGCCTGGTCCCTGTCCCCCGCTTTGGGGTCTGGGACCCCCCTTGTACCCCCCCCAAACAGCTATTGGGGTGGATTCCTTGTCCCCTTGGTACCCACAGCACCCCGCACCTGCTGCTGTTCTGGCACAACGTGCCCACCCCCCCCCCCCCGCAGCTCTAATTATTAATTAGCCATTAATTAGCCCCCAGGTGGGGGCCCACCTGCCCCATATAAAGGTTTTGGGGGCATTTCCTCAGGGTTTGGGGTTTGTTGGTGCCATGGCTGGGCTCTGGGTGGGCCTCGGTGCCCTCCTGGGGCTGCTGGCGGGTGAGGGGGGGGCTCCCCTCCCCACTGAGGATTTTGGGGTGGGAGGGGGGGGCTTTGCCCCCCATTTGGGGGGAATATTTGGGATTTGGGGTGATATTTGGGGGTTCATGGGCACTGCTGTGGTTTTTGGGGCACCGCCACGGCTGAAGCACCCAGCACTGAGTGCATTGCCCCAAACCCCCCTGGGGGAGGTGTGGGGGGGTTGTAGGGCTGTGGGCCCCCCCCGGGAGGGGGTCGTGGCCCCCTCCCCACCCCCTGGTGCTGTGGGGTGCAGGGCTGTGTCCCGCAGGGGGCGCGGGGCAGCGGGGGACCCCAGACCCCACCGAGACCCCGCGGGGCGACGCCATCCTCAGCATCAACAGAGGTGAGGGGGGGGCAACACGGGGGGGGCGACCCCGACCCCATTTTGGGGCTGAGCCCCCACCCTCACCCCCTCTGCCCCCCCCCAGCGCTCGCCCCGCTCCAGGCGCCCGGCACCCTGCTGGAGGGGGACATCGTGCGGGCGGTGAGTGCTGGGGCATTTTGGGGGGGGTGGGGACATTTTGGGGGGGGTCCCGGTGGTGTGGGGGCGCTGATGGCTGCATCCGGCCCCCCCCCAGGCCCCCTCCCGAGCTTTTGGAGCCACGAACCCCAAATGGCCGAAGCGGCGCGGGCTGGTGTGGATCCCCTACGTGCTGTCGGGACGCTTCGGTAGGCGATGCCCGGGCGGTGGGGGGGCACGGGGGGGGCTCAGAGCTGCCCTGGGGGGGCTCAGAGCCGTGACCCGCCCCCCCCCAGACCCAAGCAGCACCCGGGTGCTGGAGGAGGCGCTGGGGGACCTGGCGAGGCTCACCTGCATCCGCTTCGTGCCCCGCTCCCACCAGCGGGACTTCGTCGCCATCGCCCCCATGGGCGGGTGAGTGGGGTGGGGGGGGGACAGCGAGCCCCTGTGGGGGGGTGGGACACCGGGGGGGGGGCACCCACGGGTGCTGGGGGACGCCTGCCTGTGGCATGGCCCATGGGCGCAGCGCAGGAGCCCCCCAGGCTGCTGAGCATCCGCTGACACCTCATTTTTGTCCTTTTTCTTTTGTATTTTTTTTAAATTTTAACCCCCCCCCAGGTGTTTTTCCAGCGTGGGCCGTGTGGGGGGGCCGCAGCTCCTCTCCTTGGCCCCCCCGTGCCTGCAGGGGGGCAAAGGGGTGGCCCTGCACGAGCTGCTGCACGCGGTGGGCTTCGGGCATGAGCACAGCCGGCCCGACCGCGACGCCTTCATCAGCATCGCCTGGAGCCACGTCCTGCCCGGTGAGCCCCCCCCATGCTGGGTGCCCCCCACCCTTGGGTGCTGGGGGGGTGTCACCGCCAGCCCCCCTCTCTCTGACCCCTCTCCCTTTACAGGTTTTGAGGGCAACTTCGTGAAGTCCCGCTCGGCCAACACGCTGGTGGGCTACGACTACTCCTCCGTGCTGCACTACGGCCGGTGAGCGCGGCCCCTCCTCCTGCACCCCCCCAAATTGTGTTTTTTTTGGGGTGATTTCATTGCTTTTTGGCCTTTTTTCCCCCTGTCCCAGCTACGCCTTCAGCCGCGGGGCCGAGCCCACCATCACACCCCTGCGGGACCCCCGGGCGGTGCTGGGGCAGCGCCGGGGACTCAGCGCCTCCGACGTGGCGCGGGTCAACCGGCTGTACGGCTGCGCCCAAGGTGGGTGGCACTGGGGTAGGGGACAGGGGGTGGCAGCACCCCAGGGTGCCCCGTCTGCAGGGTGCGTGACCCCCGCCCTCCATCCAGGGCCCCTGACCGCCGGCACACCGCTCTCCGTGGGGACAAGGACCGAAGCCACCCCGGAGGGGACAGAGCCCACCGCGGGGGGGACAGCGCCGGCGCGGTGCGCGGGGACCGATGCCACCGCCACGTCCCCCTGAGACCCTCGGGTGCTGTCAGTGCCAATAAATCGGGGTGTTCGTCACTGCTGTCACCTCGATGACTCCCCCCAGGACATGAGGACCCCCCCCCGGGGCTGTGTGTCCCCGTGGGGCCAGGGGGGGGACACACGGGGACAGGAGGCGGGGGTGTGACACACGTTTATTGCACGGCGCCGTCTCCCCGAGACGACGTGTCCGGCAGCAGCAGGCAGCGGGCGCACAGCTGGGGGGCAAGGCAGCCAAGCTGGGGAGGGGGGGCCAGGCCCCCCCCCAACCCCCCCATGTCCTCCCCCGGGGACACGGGGGGGGTCTCCCTGAGTTTGAGTCCTCGATCCTGGGTGGGGGGCACCCCCTTGTTGCCGGCGGTGCCCCGAGGACCCTCGTACCGCGGTGGGGGGGCAGCCCCAAAGTGGGGAGGGGTCCCCTTAAGCCCTAAATAGGTGGGGGGGGTCAAAAAAGAAAGGGGGGATCCCCAAAGAAGGAAGGGGGGGGTCCCCGACCCCGTCACAGCAGGTTCTTGTTGCGCTTGGGGATGACTTTGCGCACGGTGCGGCGCTCGGAGATGTTGCGCTTCACCCGGATGCCGGCCGGGGGGGCGTTTTCGGGGGCCAGCGAGGGGCTGGAGTGAGCCTTGGTGAGGTTGGGGGGCTCCGGGGGGGCCGCCACGGCCCCCGCCTGCGCTTCCCAGCCCTCCAGGTCCTGGGCGCCGGAGTTGATCCAGGTCTCCAGCACCTGCACGTAGGTCTCGTAGCGGCGCCTCTGCACCCCGAGAAAGAAAACGTGGGTGGGGGTGAGCCCTGTGCCCCCCCCCCCAATACCTATGACCCCCCCGCCCCGTTCCGTGCGCCCCCACCTCGTACAGCAGGTACTCCTTCTTCACCCGGTACTCGTCCAGGTCTCGGGCTCGGCCCCGTTTCTCGGGGAGGTTGCGCTGGTGCTCGAAGAGCTCCTGGGCCACGCGCTCCATCCACTCCTCGTGGGCTCGGTGCTGCTCCTCCTGCAGGGACCGAGGCCGGGGGGGGGGGGGGTTAATGAAGCGTTGGGGGTCCCCGATTTTTAATTTTTGGGGGTCCCCCGCTGGTCCCCGCGGCTCACCGGGGGGCTGCGGCTGGGGGCAGCGGGCAGGATGGGCCGGGCGAAGCGGCGCTGGGAGCCCACGGCGGCGGGGAAAGGGGGCGAGGAGAGGAGGGCGGCCGCCAGGTTGATGCGGGAGATCCAGGAGGACATCTCCTCCTCGCTCCTGGATGGGGGGGGAGGCAGGAGACAAAAATTGGGGCGGGGGGGTCAGTGCCACCACCGCCCCCTCCCCAGCCTTGTCCCCGCGTTGTCCCCGCGCTCACGGGGCCTGGAAGAGGAGGACGCGCTGGTCGGCCGTCTGCAGGCGGAAGACGTGGGGGCGCTTGGTGTATTTGCTGGCGCGCTCGGCCAGGGCGTGGTGCACCCCCAGGGGCTCCTCGGCCTCCGCCGGGGGGGTCCCGGGGGGCTCGGAGCCCCGCCGAGGGGTCCCCGCTTTGAGGAAGTAGAGCAGCGTCCCCTTCAGCACCGTCTGGAAGGGCTTCCAGCCCCGCCGGCCCCAGGGCGCTGCCAAGGGAGAGGGGTGGGGGTGAGGTTTGGGGTCTGGGGGGGGCACCCCCTGAGAGACCCCAAATTTGCGTCCTATTCCCCCTCCCCATGTGACAGGCCCCGAAGCTGCCAGGGGTTCCCATAATTGTCCTTATGGGCCCCAAAGCTGCCTCTTCAGTACCCAAAACACCCTAAATTTGCCCCCTTCCAGTCTTCAGAATACCCCAAATCTGCCCCGGCACCAAATCATCCCAAATCTTTCCCCCCCTAGATCCCAGCAAACCCCAAATCTGCCTCTCTGACTCCCTAAATATGCTTCCCTAGACCCCAGAAGACCCCAGATCTGGACACCTTGGATGCTGTATCAGCTCCCCAGACCCAAAACCACCCCAAATCTGCTGCAAGACCCCAAAACACAACAAATCGGTCCCCTCAGGCCCCAAAACATTCCAAATCTGGTCCCATGGACCCTAAATCTGGACCTCAATACACCCCAAATTTGGTCCCCAGACCCCTCCCAAGCACCCTAAATCTGCTCGCCTTAGACCCTAAATGTGATCCTACAAGCACCCCAAATCTGAGCCCCTTAAACCCCAAGCAGCTCCCCAGATCCCCCAACACCCCAAATCTGGTCCCCTTGGACCTTAAATCTGAACCTCAGAACACCCCAAATCTGTTGCCCAAACCCCAAAGTACCCTAAATACGTTCCCTTGGACTCCCAAATCTTCTCCCTGCACCCTCAAACACCCTAAATCTGGTCCCTTAGACTCCAAATCTGCTCCCCAAAACACCCCAAACCTGTTCCGTTGGACCCCAAATCCTCTCCCCGTTCCCCAAACCCCCCAAACCTGCTCCCCAGCCCCCAAATCCCCCTGCCAGCCCCCCCGGCACCCCAAATCCCCCCCCAGCTCTCACCCTTCTTGCCGTCAGCCTCGGCCAGCACCTTTCGCGCCAGCCAGCCCCGGCGGTACGTGGTGGCCCCGTCCTGGCGCGGCAGCTCCACCAGGGAGGTGCTGCTTTTCCGGGGGGCCGCGGGGCCCCCCCCGGGCTCCTCCTCCTCCTCCTCTTCATCCCTGGGGTGCGAGCAGCGTCACCGGGCATCCCCGACCCCAAACACCCCCCCCAAATTTAGGGTCCCCGCACCCCTATACTCACGCCGCCCACTCCAGCTTCTCGGTGCGGATGGAGTTGTACAGCGCCTGGGGGGGGGGGGGGGGCAGCAGATTTTGGGGTGGGGGCTGCTGTGGGGTGCCCCCCCCCTCACCCCTAGTGCCCCCTCCCCACCCTGTTACCTTCAGCATCTCCTTGGGGAAGTCCTGCCCGTCCATCATCCCGCTCAGGTTGGCCACGAACTCGCTGCTGGTCATGGCACGGCCGAGGCGCTGTGGGCGGGGGTCATGGTGGGGGGGTGGGTGCGTGCCCCCCCCCCTCCAGAACCCCAAAATTGCTGGGGGTGTCACCACGCATCCGTGTCCCCCCCCCCAAATTCAGCTCACCGGCCCGTGCAGGTCCGTGTTGAGCAGCATGATGGCACAGGTCAGCGTGTGCACGGCGTCTGGGGGGGGGGGACACGGGGGGGTTAAAAAAAATAAAAATAGGGGTGCCCCCCCCAAAAAAAAAAAAAAAAAAAAAAAGGCACCCATCTGCAAGATTTAGGGGTGCCCGGATGGGTGCCAAGGGGGGAAACTGAGGCACGGGGAGGGGGGTGGGGGATGTGAAGGGGTTGTGGGGGTTGTGGGGGGGTCCCGTGGGGTGGGGGGGGTCCCGTGGGGCGGGGGGGGTCCTGTGGGGTGAGGGGGGGTCTCACCGGGCGAGGGGAAGGCGCCGGGGTTGCAGTGATGGAAGCGCCGGGAGAAGTGGCCCAGGATGCGCTCGCGCTCCTGCGTCTCGCCCGTCAGCACCAGCGCCTGCAGGAAGGTCCTGGGGGGGGGTGGGGGTGGGGGTTGGGGTGGGGGGGTGCTCACAGGGCCCCCCCCCCCAAAATGGGACACCCCCCCACCCCCCTTCCCCAGATGCTGCGGCCCCGCATCCCGGCAGATCCCGAATTTGGGGTCCTGGACCCCAAAGGTGCTCCCTGGGCCCCCAGCAGCCCCCCAGATTTTGCCCCCCCTCAAATCTGCCTTCAGTGACCCCAAAACCCCCCAAATTTGTCCCCCAAATCCCCTACGTCTGCCCCCTTGGACCTCAAATCTGCCCCCCCCCCCGGACTCTATCGCACCCCAATCTGCCTCTCTGGACCCCAAATCTCCCAAATCTGCCTCTGATGAGCGCAGGAGACCCCAAAGGTGACAGCACAAGAAGCTGCCCCCCCCGACCCCGAAAGACCCCAAATCTGCCCCCCAAGCCCCCAACCCCCCAATTCCATCCCTCTGAACCCCAAATCCACCCCCCTCAGACCCCAACCCCCCAAATCTGACCCTCCAGACCCCAAAACCCCCTAAATTTGCTTCCCTTGGACCCAAAATCTCACCCCCCAGCCCCAACCCCCCCCCCAAATCCATCCCTCTGAACCCCAAATCCACCCCCCCACCCCCCCAGCCCCCAAACGTGCCCCCCCCAACCCCCCCCAACCCCATCGCCCCCCCCCACTTCCTCCCCATCCCCAAACTCCCTCCCCCTGCTGCCCCCCCCCAGGACCTCCCCCATCACCTGGGGGGGGTCCCCGGGGGTCTCCCCCCCCCAAATTTACCGGAGCGCCCGGTCCAGCGCCTGCCCCCCGAACTGGAAGAGCTGCAGGTACTCCTGTGCCACCAGGCTGCTGAACTCATTGCTGGGGGGGGGGGCGCGGTGTGAGGCCATTTGGGGGGGTCCCCGACCCCAGGACGCCCCCCCCCGTGCCCCCCCCCAGACCCCCCCCCCAACTTTTTGCGGAGGAACGGGGCCACCTGGGACCTCTTGAAGCCGTCGAGGTGGAAGAGGCGGGCGGCCAGGCGCTGAGCGTCCCCGCGGGACCCCGGCCCCCCCGGCTGGCACCTGGGGGGGGGGACATGGGGGGGTCAGGGGGGGGCATGGCGGGGTCATGGGGGGACACGGGGGGGTTAGGGGGGACATGGGGGGGTCATGGGGGGGTCGGGAGGGGACACGGGGGGGTCATGGGGGGACATGGGGGGGTCAGGGAGGGGTCATGGGGGGGTCACGGGGGGACATGGGGGGGTCATGGGGGGGATACAAGGGGGTCGGGGGGGGGGTCGGGGGGGGACATGGGGTCAGGGGGGAACGGGGGGGGGGTTGGGGAGGGTCAGGAGGGGACACAGGGGGGGTCAGGGGAGGTCACAGGGGCTCGGGGAGGGGACATGGGGGGGTCAGAGGGGACGGGGGGGGGTCAGGGGGGAAATGGGGAGGGTCAGGAGGGGACACAGGGGGGGTCATGGGGGGGTCATGGCGGGGTCACGGGGGTCGAGGGGGTCGGGGGGGACATGGGGGGTCAGGAGGGAAATGGGGGGGGTCAGGAGGGGCAATAGGGGGGGTCGTGGGGTGGGTGGAGCTGGGGGGGTGGGGGGGATGAGGGGGGATTGGGGGGGGACAGACGGACGGGTGGAGGGCTGGGGAGGGCTGGGGGACAGACAGACAGATGGGGGGGGCTATGGGGACGGGGGGGGGCCAAGGAACTTGGGGTGCTGGGGTCCCTCACCCATGGGTGCTGGCGGGGGGGTCCGGTGGGGGCTCCTGGGCGCTCTCGGGGGGCAGCTCCTCCGTGTCGGGGCGAGGGGAGGTGGGGGGGGGGGCTCGGGGCCCTGCTCCATGGCCCCCCCACGGGCACAGTGACCCCCCGATGTGGGGGGGGGCCCCCACAGCCCCCCGGCACCCCCCGGCCCCGGGGGTCCCCGTGGCGGCCGGGCAGAGGTTGGGGAGGGGATTGGGGGGGTCCGGGGGCTGGGGGGGAGCTCCTGGTGCCCCCCCCGGGGCAAAGCTGGGGGGGTCGAGGGGAGGTTAAGGGGGAAGGGGGGGGGCTGGTGCCCCCCTGGCTGGGGATATTGGGGGGGGGAAGCCGGGGGGGGTGGGGGGTGGGGGGGGAGGTGGTGCCCCCCGCCCTGGGGGGGATATGGGGAGGTTGGGGGGCTGGGGAGGGGCAGGACCAGGGGGGGTGGGGGGGTTTTGGGGGGCAGCTTTGGGGGGGCTGGGGGGCTGGGGGGGGGCACGTCTGGGGGTGCTGAGGGGGCAGGCAGGTCAAGGGGTGCTGGGGAGCTTTTGGGGGGCAGGGCTGGGGGGGCTGGGGGGCTGGGGGGGGGCAGATCCAAGGGGGGTGGGGGGCTGGGGGGGGGCAGGTCTGGGGGTGCTGGGAAGCTGGGGGGGGGCAGATCCAGGGGGTGTAAGAGGCTGGGGGGGCCCCGCTCCCCCCCCACTGGTGCCAAATCTGGGGGGCGTTCGGGGCTGGGGGGGGCCGGGTCCCCCCCTCCTGGGGGTTCTGAGGGGGGGTCCTGGAGCCCCCCCCCTGGGGTCAGGTCCAGGGGGCTGGAGAGCGCCAGGCCTGGGGTGGGAGAAGACAAAAGGGGGGGGGCGTATGGGGAGGGGGGGTCCCTTCAGCATCGCCCCCCCTTCCCCGACCCCCCCCCCCCAAAAAAAAGGGGCCGGGGGTCCCCGCACTCACCCTGCTCCACGGGGCTGGCGCCGCCCCCCCCCGTGGCCACCGCGACCTGCCGAGGACAGAGCTAGGTGGGCACGGGGATGGGGGGGGGGGAAGTTTTGGGGTGCCCCCCCCCAACACCCGCACCCCCCCCCCTACCTCCTGGGTGCCCCCCATGCTGGGGGCGCCCGCGATGTCCAGCTCCGTGATGCGCAGGGGGGGCAGGTGGGGCCTGTAGGGGGGGGCCCGGCCGCAGAAGAGGGGGTTGGTGTGGAAGAGGGGCTCCTCCTCCTCCTCCTCCTCCTCATCTTCATCCTCCTCGTTGTCCTCCTCCTCCTCCTCTTCCTCCTCCTCTTCCTCCTCCTCGCTCCGTTTGGGGACCGGGGGACGGGGCGAGACGGTGGCGTCGGTGGGCGCGGGGTCCTGGGGGGTGGTGGCATCCGCGGGGGTGGGCTTGGGGGAGAAGGTCCCGTCCGTGGCCGTGGGGTTGGGCCAGGAGGTCCCGGCCATGGGGCTGGGTGAGACGCTCCCATCCGCGGTGGTGGGATCGGGCGAGATTCTCCAACCCGTGGCCATGGACTTGGTGATGTTCCCATCGGCTGGGACGTGCTCCCGTGCCATGGTCCCGTCTGTGGGCGTTGACTTGGTGGAGATGTTCCCATGGGTTGGGTCGTGCTGCCATGAGATTGTGCCACCCGTGGGGACGGTCTTGGTCGAGATGTTCCCATCTGCTGGGACATGTTCCCATGAGATGTTCCCATCCGTGGGCATTGACTTGGTCATCATGGTGCCATCTGTGGGGACGTGCCCCCATGAGATGGTGTCCTCCTTGGGAATAGACGTGGTCACCGTGGTGCCACCCATGGGCATGGACTCGGTCGAGATGTTCCCATCTGTCGGAGCATCATGATCCCATGAGATGTTCCCATCCGTGGGCATTGACTTGGTCCAGGTGGTCCCATCTGTTAGGACACGCTCCCATGAGCTGGTGTCCTCCTTGGGAACAGACGCGGTCACCGTGGTGCCATCCATGAGCATTGACTCGGTCGAGATGCTCCCAGCCGTTGGCACACGCTCCCATGACATGGTGCCATCCATCGGCGTGGACTTGGTCGAGATGTTCCCATCTGAGGGCGTTGACTTGGTCAAGGTGGTCCCATCGGCTGGGACGTGCCCCCATGAGATGGTGTCCTCCTTGGGAATAGATGCGGTCACCGTGGTGCCACCCATGGCCATGGACTTGGTCGAGATGTTCCCATCCGTGGGCGTTGACTTGGTCATCATGGTCCCATCTGTTGGGACGTGCCCCCATGAGCTGGTGTCCTCCTTGGGAACAGACGTGGTCACCGTGGTGCCGTCCGTCGGCGTGGACTTGGTGGAGATGTTCCCATCTTCTGGGACGTGCTCCCATGCCATGGATCCACCCATGGCCATGGACTTGGTCCAGGTGGTGCCATGGGCTGGGACATGATCCCATGAGCTGGTGTCACCCATGGGCATGGCCTTGGTCACCGCGGTGCCACCCGCTGGAGGAGGCTCCCACGCCATGCTCGAGGTGTTCCCACCGCCACGCTCCCACACGTTGGTGTCCCCCACGGGCGAGGCCTTGCTCAACGCGGCCCCGTCTGGGGGCGCGGGTTGGTTCCAGGTGCTTCCATCTGCTGGGACGCGCGCCCAGGACGTGGTCCCATGGGTGGGCACGGGTTTGGGTGCGATGGTCCCGAAGGTGGGCACGTGCTCGTGCGAGATGCTCCTGTCCACGGCCCCGCACCCACGGGGCTCCTGCCAGAATCCTGCACCCAGGGCCATGTCCTTGTAGGAGAAGCAGCCACCCATGGGTGACGCGGTCCCAGCGGGCGGTGGGTGCTCACAGGAGATGCCCCCACCCATGGGTAAGGAGTGGGGCGAGATGGTCCCGTGGGTGGGCTCGTGTGGGGTGCTCCTGGATGTGGCGGTGGGCTCAGAGGTGGTGGTCCCATGGGTGGCCACGGGCTCGTGTGGGGTGGTCCCGTACATGAAGATGGGCTCAGAGGAGGTGGTCCCGTGGGTGGCCACGGGCTCGGACAAGGTGCTCCCATAGGGGAAGGTGGGCTTGGAGGGGGTGGTCCCATGGGTGCCCCCATGCTCATACGAAGTGCTCCCATACATGAAGATGGATTCGGAGGTGGTGGTCCCGTGGGTGGCCACGGTGGTCCCATGGGTGGCCACGTGCTCCTGAGAAGTGCTCCCATAGGTGAAGATGGACTCGGAGGAGGTGGTCCCATGGGTGGCCATGGTGGTCCCACGGGTGCCCACGTGCTCGTGTGAGGTGCTCCCACCCACACCCACGGGTGCGAAGCTCTCACAGGCAGCCCCGCAGCTCGGCTGCTCCATCAGGGTGCTCGGGGGCGAGGAGCACCCATGGGTGCCCACGCGGCCGGCCGGGGCGCTCCCGTACACGGGGACAGGCTCAGAGGAGGAGGTCCCATGGGTGGGGACGCGCTGCTGAGAGCCCCCCTGGGGACCAGGGTCGGATCCGTGGGTGCCACCACCACCGCTATGGGTGCCACCACCACCATGGGTGCCACCACCGTGGGTGCCACCGGTGTCCCCGTCGATGGCGCCCTGCAGGTCCCAGACGCAGAGCTGGGCCTGCACCAGGCTGGCCCAGAAGACGTCGGCGGGGGCGGGCAGGGGGGGCCCAGGGGTGCCGGGGGCCGGGGGGGGGGCGTCGGAGAAGACGATGGCGTCCTGCGCCGCCAGCGCACCGGGGGGGCGGCCGCCCCCCGGCTCCATCCCGCGGCCTCGGCGGCCTCACCGCGGCCCCCCCCATGGCCGTGGGGCTGACCTGGGGGGAGAGGGGGAGCCCCGTTAATGGGTGGGGGGGGGGGGGGGGGGGGGGCGTTGGGTGCCGGGGGGGGGCCGGGTGCCGGGGCCCCCCCCAGCGCGCCCCACGCCGTCCCCGTGTCACCCACGTCACCGCCCGCCGGCTTCCGGCCCCGCTACCGGGGCAGGAAGGGGGGGATGGGAGGGAGGAAGCCCCGTGCCCCCCCCCACGCCCCCCCCTCAACCCCACGCGTGTCCCCCCCCCACTCGTGTCCCCCCCCCCCACGCCCCCTACCCCACGCCCCCTGCCCCACAGCAGCCCCAGGGGGGAGCCGCGGGTGGGGGGCACCCACGCCCTGCCCCCCCCCCACCCCCACCCTTTTCCCCCCCCACCCACGCGTGTCCCCGTGGGTGCCCCCCCCAAGCCGCACCCAAGGGTGGGGACCCCAAGGGGGGGGTGGGGGTGGTCTCCCTGCCCCCCTGCCCCCCCAGCGGGTGCTTCCGGTGTGTTTTTGGGGTGGGGGGGTCCCCAAAATCGCGCGTGGGTGCCCACCCCCACGTGGGGGGGGGTCACTACGGGGGGGGGTCCCTGCGGGTGCCCCCCCACACCCAACGCCCCCCACCCACGGGGCACCCACGGGAGAGAGGGGGGGGGCGTGGGGGGAAGCCGAGGGGCGGGGGGGGGATTTGGGGGGGGAAATTTGGGGAGGGGGCGTGGGGGGGGGGTGGGGGTGGGGGGGGGGCTCCCGGCTCCCGCTCCCCCCCCCCCCGCTCCCCCTCCCCTTACCGGCACGGCCGGCGCGCGGCGCGGGGGCGTGGCCACGGCTGGCCCCGCCCCTTCCTCCACCGCCCCTCGGGTGGGTGGGGCAGGGGGCACACGCGAGGCCACGCCCCCTGTCTGGAGACCACGCCCGTTGTGGGCGTGGTCCTGAAGGGGGCGGGGTGGGGGGGCCTGATCCTGGCACTGGGTCTGGTGCTGAGCCACCGTGGGGGGGGGGGTGCTGAGCACTGGGGGCTGAGCCTGAAACATGGGGCCCGGCCCTGACCCCACAGGGGCCTGGTCCTGACCCACAGGGGCCTGATCCTGAGCCATGGGGGGCTCGATCCCAACCTAACGTGGGTCCTGATCCTGCCCTGCACGTGGGTCTGATCCTGCCCCACTGCTGGGCCTGATCCAGACCCAAAGGGGGCCTGATCCTGACCTACACCTGGGTCCTGATCCTGCTCTACGTGTGGGTCTGATCCTGCCCCACAGGGACCTGATCCTGCCCCACAGCTGGGTCTGAGCCTGCCCCATGTCTGGGCCCGATCCTGAGCAAGGCCTGGGCTTGATCCTGACCCCACAAGGGGCCTGATCCTGTCCCAAAGGGGGCCTGATCCTGACCCATGGGGGGCCTGATCCTGCCTCACACCAGGGGCCTAATCCATACCAAAGGAGGCCCTGATCCTGTCCCACATGGGGGCCTGATCCTGACCCACACCTGGATCCTGATCCTGACCCACAGGGGGCCTGATCCTGAGCCATGGGGGGCTCGATCCCAACCCGCACTTGGGTCCTGATCCTGCCCTGCACGTGGGTCTGATCCTGCCCCACAGGAGGCCTGATCCCGACCCAAAGGGGGCCTGATCCTGCCCCACAGACTCACTCCGCACACCAGCCGCTGCAGCCAGCACCTTTATTCCCCCCGGAGTCCATCCCCACCCCCATCCCCACCCATGGGTGCCCCCCCCCCGGTCACTTGCGGCGCAGGTAGAAGGAGGTGATGGCGTCCGGGGTGGCCGCGGGGGCCAGGCCCAGCTCCTCGCCGGGCCGCGGGGTGGTGCTGAGGAAGTGGCCGGGGAAGGCGGCCGCCTCGAAGGTGTGCGTGGAGCCCCCGAACGTCTTGTAGAAGGTGCAGGGCATGGCGCGGTCCCCCGCACGGAACAGGTCCAGCACCCCCACCTCCTGCGGGGGTGTCACCGAGTGTCACCGGCACCCCGGGGACACCCCCGGCCTCTGGGTGGCAGCGCCAAGGGGTGGCGGCGTCCCAGGAATCCCCCCTTGGGGTGCCACCAGCTTGGGGTGACAGCACCTTGGGGTGCCACCATCCCAGGAACCCCCACCTCCAGATGCCACCACCACCAGGGGTGCCACCACCTTGGGGTGACACCAGCTTGGGGTGCCACCAGCTTGGGGTGACACCACCTTGGGGTGACACCATCCCAGGAACCCACACCTTGGGGTGCCACCACCTTAGGGCGCCCCTATCTTGGGGTGACACCACCTTAGGGTGACACCACCTTGGGGTGCCACCACCTTAGGGCGCCCCTATCTTGGGGTGACACCACCTTAGGGTGACACCACCTTGGGGTGACACCACCTTGAGGTGACACCATCCCAGAAACCCCCACCTCCAGGTGCCACCACCTTGGACTGACAAAACCTTGGGGTGACCCCACCTTGGGGTTGACCCCACTTTAGCGTGCCACCACCTTGGGGTGCCCCCACCTTGGGGTGCCACCCCCCACCTCCCCACTCCCCCACCTCTTGGTTCCACCCCCCCAAGTCTCCTCCACCTCCACCTACCCCCACCCCCATCACCCCCACGGGCACCCCACCCCGTTGTGTCCCCCCCTGTCTCCCATGGGTGCTCGGGGACCCCCCCCCTGCTCACCTCCAGCTTGAGCTGGGGCTCGGGGCCGGTGCCGCAGGACAGGGCCTGGCTGCCCCCCCGGATGCCCACGATGAGGGGGCAGCGCCGGCGCTCCAGGTGCCGGTTGGGGACCACGCTGATGGCTTCTGCGGGGGGACGGGGGCGAGCGGGTGGGCGAGGGGCACCCATGGGTGGGGGTGACCCCTCCCCGGCACCCACCCACCCACCCGGCACCCACCTTCCTGGGCGTCGTTGGCGCCCTGCAGGCTGAGGGCCACCAGGCGCCCCCCCTGCAGGCACAGCGCCTTGTGCTCCGTGTCCCGCAGCGTGTAGTGGTAGGGCTGCGCCCCCGCCGGGACCTCCACCGTGCTCGAGATCGTCACCGTCCCCTCCTCCACGGGTCTCACTGCGAGGGGACGCGGGGACACGGGGAGGTGTCGTGGGGGTGCGGGGACCACGGGGCGTGGGGATGGGGGTGAGGGCGTCATGGGGATCTGGGTGTCGGGGGGACGTGGGGACGTGGAGGGGCATGGGGGTGTGTGGGGACATCTAGGGGCATGGGGGTCTGGGGGTCTGGGGATATTTTGGGGTCTGGGGACATGTAGGGAGCTGGGGATGTGTAGGGACATGGGGACACGAGGACTTGTGGGCATCACGGGCATGTGGGGAAGGGACCCAGGGATGTGGGGACAGGGGACACAGGGATGGGGGATGTGGGCGTCAGGAGGACAGGGGGACAGCATGGGCATGTGGAGGGGGGACGCGGGGACATGGGGAGGAAGCAAAATGGGGACATGGGGATGGAGGACAAGGGCATCGGGGACAACAAGGGGACATGGGGCATCACGGGCATGTAGGGAGGGGACACAGGGACAAGGGGACAAGGGGACAAGGGGACAAGGGGACATGGCGATGGGGCTCTTGGGGGACCATGGGGACAGGGCGCGTGTCCCCCGGCCTCTACCTTTCCCCAGGAACTCATCGAACAAGGCCTCCATGTCGGGGTCGATGACGGCCTCCACGGGGCCACTGTCCCCCGAGGTCCCCAGCAGGGTGACACCCTGTGGGTGCTCCCGGCACTGGGCATGGTCCCGGCACCTCCGGGGGCTCCTGGCGCTGCCTCTGGAGGAGCAAGAAAGGGCTGAGGACGGCTGACACCGTGCCGGGGGGCTCGGTCCCCGTGTGGCTCGGTCCCCGAGCGGGTGGCCCCGTGCCCCCGCCACTCACCTGGGGGCTGCTGCGGACGCGTGGGACATGGCAGAGCCTGCGCGAGAGAGGGGGGGGCAGCGCTGGGGAGAACCGGCCGGGAGGTTCCCCCCATCACCGCCCCGCAGCGCTGTCAGTAGGCTCCAGAGTGAACGGCCCCGGAACGCTGCCCGGAGCCGGTCCCAGCAGGCCGGCACCCCGACCCCGACCCCAACCCTGACCCCGTCCCCGTCCCCGTCCCCGTCCCCATCGGGAGCGCTACCTGCAAAGGTGTCGGTCTCCGAGAACCTGCCGGGGAGCGGTGTCCTCTGCGTTGTCACCTGCCGCTGGTGGCACTTATAGGGCGTGGGAACAGGGCCCGCCCCAGGGATGAGCCCGGACGCGGCGCGATGGCGAAATGCCGGCCGGGCCCCGCGTCCTCCACTCACCTGCAGCGTCCCCGCGGTGTGACCCCTGTGCCCTGTCCCCTTGGTCCCTTGTGGGCTGTCCCCGTGGTCCCCCGTGCCCTGTCCCCGCAGCACCGTGTGCCCGTGCCCCCGGGACCATGCCCGCTGGCCTCAGTGCCCCACGTGCGTTGTGCCCCTTGCCCCTGGCTCTGTCCCCACGGTCCCGTGTGCCCCCTGGTTTTTTGTGCCCTGTGGTCCCTTGAGCCCTGTCCCCATGGTCTTTTATGCCCTGTCCCCAGGGTCCCATGCGCCCTGTCCCCACTTTCCCGTGTCCCGCATCCCCACAGCCCTTTGTGCCCCCTCCCCATGGTCCTACACACCCTGCCCCCCCCCAGACACCCCCGGGTCCCCATCCCCAGCACCCCATGCACTGCACCACCCCATTCCCGTGCCGCCACCCCATTCCCACGCCGCCACCCTTCCCCGTCCCCGTTCCCGTTCCCATTCCCGTTCCCATTGCCGCGGGCGGGGGCCGTGCCGTGCGGGAGGCGTCCGCCAGCGCCGGATACGGGAAGGGGCCGTGCCCCGCCGGGGGCAGCCCCGCCGCCTGCGTCACCCCCACCCCGGGGACTCCCCGTCCCCGTCCCCGCCGAGGCCGTGGCGCAACGCCGGGCACCCCGGGGCGGTGACACAGGGGGGGGGTCACGGTGCCACCCACGGCGACGGCGATGTTGGGGAGCAAAGCGCCTTTATTGCCGGGGTGCCACTGTCCTCGGGGGGGGGTGCCACCGTCCCCAGGGGGGTGCCACCGTCCCCAGGGGGGTGTCACTGTCCCAGGGGGATGTCATCGTCCCCGGGGGGTGTCACCATCCTGGGGAGATGTCACCGTCCCCTGGGGGATGCCAGCGTCCCCGGGGGGGTGTCACCGTCCCCGGGGGGGTGTCACTGTCCCAGGGGGATGTCATCGTCCCCGGGGGGTGTCACCATCCTGGGGGGATGTCACCGTCCCCTGGGGGATGCCAGCATCCCCGGGGGGGTGTCACCGTCCCCGGGGGGTGCCACCGTCCCCGGGGGGCTCAGCAGAGCTGGAAGTAGAAGTCGAGGACGTGGCTGGCGTCGGGGTGCCGCGAGAGCCCCAGGGGCTCGTGTGCCCGCGCCGAGGTGCAGAGGAACCAGCCGGGGTTGGCGGCCGACTCGAAGCGCCAGAGCCCGTCCTTGTAGGAGCGGAAGAAGGTGAAGGGCGCCGAGGCCTCGCCGGCGCGGGGCAGCTCCGTGATGTTGGCGGCCTGCGGCGGTCACCGGTGTCACCGCCGGGGGCTGCGCCGGCTGACGGTGTCCCCCCAACCCCCCCCCAGATGCCACCATCCCCCCGGCACGGCCCCGTGAGTGTGGTCCCGGTGTGTCCCCGTCTCCTCGCTGTCACCTCCTTCCCCGTGTGGCCCCATCCTCACGTTGTCCCTGTCCCCATGGTGGTGCCATCCCCGATGTCCCCATCCTCGTGTTCCCCGTGGGTCTTGTCCCCATAGAGTCTCTGTCCCCATGGTGTCCCCAGCCCCGCAGTGCCCCCACCCCTGTGGTGTCCCCAAAGTGTCCCTGTTCTCACTGTGACCCCATCCCCATGGTGTCCCCATCCCCATGGTGTCCCCATGGTGTCCCCATTCCCACACTGTCCCCAAGGCTTCCCCATCCCCAAGATGTCCCCAACCCCATGGTGTCCCCAACGTGTCCCCAACTCCATGGTGTCCCCACGTCCCCATCCCCACAATGTCCCCATCCCCATGGTGTCCCCATCCCCATGGCATCCCCAAGCTATCCCCATCCCGGCGGTGCCCCCAGCCCCACAGTGTCCCCAACCCCACGGTGTCCCCACGGTGTCCCCATCCGTCACCTCGAGCCTCAGGGTGGGCTGGGGGGCGGCGGGGCTGGCGAGGCAGCGGGTGCCGTTCTGGATGCCCATGATGACGGGGAGCCGGGCGTGCTCGAAGGAGCGGTTGGGCACCCAAAAAACCTTCTCTGTGGGGACACCGGGGGGGGACGTGTCACACCGCCAGCCCCCCCCTATGTCCCCCCCGCGTGTCCCCAAGCCCCCGCTCACCTTCCAGCGCGGCGTTGGCGCCCTGCAGGTGCCCGGCCACCAGCTGGTCGTTGCGCAGGTACAGCGACTTCTGGTTCATGTCCCAGATCCTGCGGGGACACCGTCACCCCAACGTCCCCACCGGGACCCCCCGGCACCCCCGGGACCCCTCCGTGCCCCCCGCCCCTTACCGGTACTTGAAGACCTTGGTCTGCAGGGTGGGCGCGTGGCACGACGCCAAGCCTTCGGCCTCTGCACAGAGGATGAGGAGGGTGAGAGTGAGCGCTATGGGGCAGGCTATGGGGCTGGCCATGGGGCTGGCCATGGGGCTGGCTATGGGGCTGGCTATGGGGCAGGCTGTGGGGCACGCTGTGGGGCAGGCCGCCCCTCGCCTTTATAGCCCGCGGGCTCGGCGGCTCCCTCCCAAAATTGCCAGCCCGCGGAGGCGGGGATGGGGTGGGGGGCTGCCGGTGTTGCAAGCGCTCCCGGTTCCGCTTCCCCCCCCCTTCCCCAGCGCCCTCCCGGTGGCCCCGGTGCCGCTCACCCATGGGACGCCCCACGCCGCCCGCCCCGGCTGCGCTGCCCCGCTGGGGGAGGAAGGAAGGAAGGAAGGACGCGGGGGTGTTGCCACACTGCCAGCAGGGTGCGAAGGGCTCGCCCCACCCCCCCCCCACCCATGGGTGCTCCGTGGGGACAACGAAAACGCAGAGGAGGTTGGTGGTGGTGGTGGGGGGGGGAAACCACAGGGAGGCGGCGGCGGCGGGGATCGAACCCGCGACCTCCCCGCTGCGAGCGCGGCGCCCTCCCCGCTGCGCCACCTGGCGGCGCGCGCCACGGAGGCGGCGGCGCATGCGCAGCGCGCGGCCGGGGGAGCCGCGGCGTGGGGAGCGGTGAGTGGCCGCCGCGGGGGGCGGCGCATGCGCGGTGCGCGGGGTGGGGGGCGGGCGGCGCATGCGCGGTGCGCAGCGGGGAGGGGGCGGCCCGGGGAGGGCCATGGCGGGCGGCGGGGGGCTGCGGGCCGCGGTGGCCGCCCTGGTGCTGGCGGCCTGGGGCGCCCACGGGCTCTACTTCCACATCGGGGAGACCGAGAAGCGCTGCTTCATCGAGGAGATCCCCGACGAGACCATGGTCATCGGTGCGGGGCGGCGGGGAGGGCACCGGGGGATTTGGGGGGGGGGGGGGGAGGGGCAGCGGGGGTGAGGGGGGGGCACCGGGAATGGGGGAGGGGCGAGGGGGGGGCCTCGGTTTGTAAGGGGGGGCCTTGGGTTACCGGGGGGGGCCCCCAGGTTACCGGGGGGGGCCTCGGGTTACCGGGGGGGGGGGTCCCAGGGTACCGGAGGAGCAGCGGGGGGGGGGGTCCTGGGGGCACCGCGAGGCGCTGAGGAGGCCTCGGGGCTGAAGCGGTAACGGGAGAGACCCCCGGGAGTGGGGGGAGACCCCCGGGGACCGAGGTGGTGCTGGGGGAGAATACCGGGAATGGGGGGGGGGGGCAAAAGGAGGGACCCCCGTGCACCGGGGAGGGCCCCGGGGCTGAGGGGGCAACGGAGAGACCCCGGGAACGGGGCAGGGAGAGGGGGAGGGGGGGAGAGACCCCGAGGGGGCGTGAGGGGGAAGGGCCGGAGTAGGAAGGGGGGGGGAGACCCCCGGGAGTCGGGGGGGAGAGAGGAGAGAGCCCCGGGACGGGGAGAGGCAGCGGGGGGACCCCCGGGAATGGGGGGGGGGCAGGGGGAGAGACCCCCGGGGAGAGAGGTAGCAACGGGGGGGGGAACCCAGGGGATAGAGGGGGGGTGAGGAGAGAGACCCCCGGGAATGGGGACAGACAACGGGGAGACCCCGGGAATGGGGCAGGTGGGGGGGGGGAGAGCCTGGGGGGGACAGGGGTGAGAGACCCCCGGGGATGGGGGGTGACAGGAAAACCCCTGGGGAGTGAGGTAGCCACGGGGGGGGGCACAGGGAGTGGAGAGGGGGGCGAGGAGAGAGACCCCTGGGAGCAGGGGGGGGACACAGGGACACGGGGGAGCCCCCAGGGGACGAGGAGGGGAAAGGGGGAGACCCCCGGGGATGGGGCGAGGAAAGGGGGCGACCCCCTGTGGGATGGGGGGGGCTCTAGGGGGGTTGAGGGGACTCTGGGGGTGTTGGGGGGGCTCTAGGGGGATCGGGGGAGCTCTGGGGGGGTCGGGGGGGTTTTTGGGGGTGTCCGCGTCCCTGCTCCGACCCGCCGCCCCGCAGGGAACTACCGCACGCAGCTGTGGGACAAGCAGTCCGAGGCCTTCCTGCCCTCCACGCCGGGGCTGGGCATGCACGTGGAGGTGAAGGACCCCGACGGCAAGGTGGGCAGCACCTCGGGGGGGGGGGCTCAGGGCGGGTTTGGGGGGTCATGGGGGGGACAATAACGACGTGTGGGGCTGTGTGTCCCCCCCCCAGGTGGTGCTGTCGCGGCAGTACGGCTCCGAGGGCCGCTTCACCTTCACCTCGCACACGCCGGGCGAGCACCAGATCTGCCTGCACTCCAACTCCACGCGCATGGCGCTCTTCGCCGGCGGCAAGCTGGTAACGAGGGGGGGTCCCGGGATAACCGGGGGGGGTCTCACGGTGCCAGGAGGGGCGCGGGGAGGTCCCCCCCTAAACGCTGACCCCCCGTTTCCCCCCGCAGCGGGTGCACCTGGACATCCAGGTGGGCGAGCACACCAACAACTACCCCGAGATCGCCGCCAAGGACAAGCTGACGGAGCTGCAGCTCCGCGCCCGGCAGCTCCTGGACCAGGTGGAGCAGATCCAGAAGGAGCAGAACTACCAGCGGGTGAGGGGCCGCCCCACAACCGCACCCCAAAAACGGGGCTTTGGGGAGGGGGCTGCGCCCCGCTAACCCCCCCCCCGTCTCGATCCCGCAGTACCGCGAGGAGCGCTTCCGCATGACGAGCGAGAGCACCAACCAGCGCGTGCTCTGGTGGTCCATCGCCCAGACCGGCATCCTCATCCTCACCGGCATCTGGCAGATGCGGCACCTCAAGAGCTTCTTCGAGGCCAAGAAGCTGGTGTAGGAACCCCAAATCCTGGAGGGGACGCCCCAAAGCCCAGGGGGGCCGCCCCAAATCCTGGGGTGGTTCCCCCGGGCCCAGGGAGCCACGGCCCCGCAGCCCCCGCAGAACGCCGGGGGGCTGGGGGCGCGCTGCCTGCACCCACTGTGGGGTTTTTTTGGGGGATCAATAAAGGCTGTGGGGTCCCTGGGCGTGAGCTGGTGGTTATTGGGGTGTTGGAGGTAGGGTGGATTGGGGTGGGGGACGTTTTGGGGTGGATGGAAGGCCTTTTCAGGTGATCTTTGGGGGAGAGGGTGGTTTTGGGGGTATTTTAGGGTAGATGAGGAGCCTTTGGGGGGAGCCTCTGAGGAGTTGTGGGGCACTTCTTGGGGTATGAGGCTTTTGGGGATACTTTGGGGTGGCTGAAGGGCTTTTTTGGCGTGCTGTGTGCAGAGTACTTTTTGGGGTGGGGGGCTTTTTGGGGCAGTTTATGGCAGGTGGGGGCCTTTTTGGGGTCTTATGTGCAGGGCTACTTCGAGGCCAAGAAGCTGGTGTAGCCCACCCCAAATCCTGGAGGGGACGCCCCAAAGTCCAGGGGGGCCGCCCCAAACCTCGGGGTGGTTCCCCCGGGCCCAGGGAGCTGCGGCCCTGCAGCCCCCGCAGAACGCCGGGGGGCTGGGGGCGCGCTGCCTGCACCCACTGTGGGTTTTTTTTTGGGATCAATAAAGGCTGTGGGGTCCCTGGGCGTGAGCTGGTGGTTATTGGGGTGTTGGAGGTAGGGTGGATTGGGGTGGAGGGGGTTTGGGGTGGATGGAAGGCCATTTCGGGTGATTTTTGGGGAGAGGGTGATTTTTTGAAGTATTTTAAGGTAGATGAGGAGCCTTTGAGGGAGCCTTTGAGGAGTTGAGGGGGCACTTCATGGGGTATGGGGCTTTTGGGGATATTTTAGGGTGGGTAAAGGGCTTTTTTGGCATGCTGTGTGCAGGGTACTTTTTGGGGTGGGGGGCTTTTGGGGGCAGTTTATGGCAGGTGGGGGCCTTTCTGGGGTGTTACGTGCAGGGCTACTTCGAGGCCAAGAAGCTGGTGTAGCCACCCCAAAACCCAGGGGGGCCATCCCAAACCTCGGGGGTTCCCCCAAGCCCAGGGAGCCACGGCCCTGCAGAACGCCAGGGGGCTGGAGGGGGCTGGGGGCGCGCCGCCTGCACCCACTGTGTTTTTTTTTGGGATCAATAAAGGCTGTGGGGTCCCTGGGCGTGAGGTGGTGTTTATTGGGGTGTTGGAGGTAGGGTGGATTGGGGTGGGGGGCGTTTTGGGGTGGATGAAAGGCCGTTTTGGGTGATCTTTGGGGGAGAGGGTGGTTTTGGGGGTATTTTAGGGTAGATGAGGAGCCTTTGGGGGGAGCCTCTGAGGAGTTGTGGGGCACTTCTTGGGGTATGGGGCTTTTGGGGATACTTTGGGGTGGCTGAAGGGCTTTTTTGGCGTGCTGTGTGCAGAGTACTTTTTGGGGTAGGGGGCTTTTTGGGGCAGTTTATGGCAGGTGGGGGCCTTTTTGGGGTCTTATGTGCAGGGGCCAAGAAGCTGGTGTAGCCACCCCAAACCCCGGGGGGGTTCCCCCAAACCCGGGGGGCTGCCCCCGACCCCATAGAGCCACAGCCCTACAGCCCCCACAAAATGCCAGGGGGCTGGGGGCACGCTGCCCGCACCCACTCTGGGGTTTTGGGGGTGTTTTTTGGGGATCAGTAAAGGCTGTGGGGTCCCTGGGTGTGAGCTGGTGGTTATTGGGGTGCTGGAGGTGGGGTGGATTGAGTGGGGGGGCTTTTGGGGTTTCTTTAGGGTGGATGAGGGGCCTTTTTGGGGTGCTTTTTGGGGGAGGGGGTATTTTACTGTGGATGAGGGGCCTTTAGGGTCCTTTGTGCAGGGTGCTTTTTGGGGTCAGGAGGCTTTTTGGGGTAGTTTCTGGTGGATGGGGCCTTTTTGGGGTGCTGTGTGTGAGGTGCATTTTGGGATGGGGAGCTTTTTGGAGTACTTTATGGCGGATGATGAGCCTTTTTGGGGTGCTCGGTGCAGGGCTACATCTTTGAGGCCAAGAAGCTAGTGTAGCACCCCCAGGGGGTCACCCCAAACCCTGGGGGGGTTCCTCCCCAAACCTGGGGGGCCGCAGCCCCACAGAACACCGGGGCACTGGAGGGGGCTTGGGGCACGCTGCCTGCACCCGCTGTGAGGTTTTGAGGGGGACATTTTGGGATCAATAAAGGCTGTGGGGTCCCTGGGCATGCATTGGTGCTTTTTGGGGTGCTGGGGGGTGCTTTTGGGGTGGGGGGCTTTGAGGGATACTTGTGGGTGGATGGGGGCCTTTTTGGGGTGCTCTTTGTGGGGTGCAGGTACTTTTGGGGGTACTTTGGATGAGGACCTTTTTGGGGTGCTGTGGGGGGGTGCTTTTTGTGGTACTTTAGGGTGGATTGGGGGCCTTTTTGGGGTAGGGGTGTTTTTTGGGATCCTTTAGGGTGGATGAGGGGCTTCTTTTAGGGTGCTGTAAGTGGGATGCTTTTTGGGGTTGGGGTGCTTTTGGGGTTACTTTGAATGAGGGTCTTTTTGGGGTGCTGTGGGGGGGTGCTTTTTTGTGATACTTTAGGGTAGATGAGGGCTCTTTTGAGGTGGGGGTGCTTTTGGGGTACTTTAGAGTGGATGTGGTGCCTTTTGGGGGCAGGGGTACTTTAGGGCTGATTGGGGGCCTTTCTGGGGTGGGAGTGCTTTTTGTGGTCCTTTAGGGTGAATGAGGGCTTTTTTTTTTGGGTGCTGTAAGTGGGATGCTTTTTGGGGATGGGGTGCTTTTGGGGGTATTTTAGGGTAGATGAGGGGTCTTTTGGGGATGGGGGTGCTTTTTGGGGTACTTTAGGGCAGATTGGGGGCCTTTTTGGGGTAGGGGTGTTTTTTGGGATCCTTTAGGGTGGATGAGGGCCTTTCTTTTAGGATGCTGTAAGTGGGATGCTTTTGGGGGTACTTTGAATGAGGGCCTTTTTGGGGTGCTGCGGGGAGGGTGCTTTTGGGGATGGGGGTGCTTTTTTGTGATACTTTAGGATAGATGAGGGGTGTTTTTGAGGTGGGGGTGCTATTAGGGATACTTTAGAGGGGATGTGGTGCCTTTTGGGGGCGGGGGTGCTTTTTGGGGTACTTCAGAGTGGATGTGGTGCCTTTTGGGGATGGGGGGTGCTTTTTGGGGTACCTTAGGGCTGATTGGGGGTCTTTTTGGGGTAGGAGTGCTTTTTGGGAACCTTTAGGGTGAATGAGGGGCTTCTTTTAGGGTGCTGTAAGTGGGATGCTTTTGGGGTTGGGGTGCTTTTGGAGGTATTTTAGGGCAGATGAGGGGTATTTTGGGGGTGGGAGGGTATCTTTTGGGGATACTTTAGTGTGGATGTGGTGCCTTTTGAGGATGGGGGTGCTTTTTGGGGTACTTTAGAGTGGATGAGGGCCTTTCTTTTAGGGTGCTGTAAGTGGGATGCTTTTTGGGGTTGGGGTGCTTTTGGAGGTATTTGCAACACTTTTTGGAGTTGCTTTTTGAGGTGGGGGTGCTTTTGGGGGACACTTTAGAGTGGATGTGGTGCCTTGTGGTGGCGGGGCTGCTTTTTGGGGTACTTTAGGGCTGATTGGGGTGGCGGTGTTTTGGGGGTCCTGCAGTGTGGACGAGGCGCACTCTCCGCCCCAAACACCCCAAAACCCCTCCCTGGAATCGCGACCCCCTCGGGGGGGGGTTGCCCCCTTCTCCCCCAGCACCCAAGGGTGCCCCCGAGCCCCCCACACCGCCAGGGGGCGGCGGCGGGGCCTTTCCGGGCCGAAATGGCGGCGGCCTTCGAGCACCTGGGGCTGGACCCGCGGCTGCTGCGGGTACCGGGGGGGGACCGGGGGACACCGGGGGGGGTCCGGGGGGGGCTGTCCGGGCCCCCCCCGTGACTCTCCGTCCCCCCAGGCCGTGTCGGAGCTGGGCTGGGCCGCCCCCACCGCCATCCAGGCCCAGGCCATCCCCGCGGCGCTGGAGGGCCGCGACCTCCTGGCCCGGGCCCGCACCGGCTCCGGGAAGACGGCGGCCTACGGCCTGCCCCTGCTGCACCGCCTGCTGCGGGCCGCGGTGACGGGCGGGCACCGGGGGGTGGGGGGGCTCCATGGGGGGGGCCATGTGGGGGCCATGTGGGGGCCACGAGGTGTTTGGGGTCTGTGGGGTGGGGGCTGTGAGAGGGAGGGGGGCACCCTGGGGTGTTTGGGATCAATGGGGTGGGGGCTGTGGGGTGGGGGCACCCTGGGGGGGGCCGTGTGGGGGCCATGTGGGGTGTGTGCTCTGTGGGGTGGGGGCTGAGAGGGGCATGGGGGCACGCTGGGGTGTTTGGGATCAATGGGGTGGCGGCTGAGAGAGGGATGGGGGCACCATGGGGTGGGGGCACCCTGGGGTGTTTGGGATCCATGGGGTGGGGGCTGGGGGGGGGCACCCTGGGGGGGGGCTGGGAGAGAGATGGGGCCATGTGGGGGCCATGAGGTGTGTGGGTTTTGTGGGGTGGGGGCTGAGAGAGGGATGGGGGCACCCTAGGTTGGGGGGGGTGTGGTTGGGGGCTGAGAGGGGTATGGGGCACCTTGGGGTGGGGGCTGTGAGAGGGAGAGGGGCACCCTGGGGAAGGGGGCTCCATGGGGTGGGGGCTATGAGAGGGATGGGGGCCGTGTGGGGGCTCTGTGAGGTGTGGGCTCTGTGGGGTAGGGGCTGAGAGAGGGATGGGGGCCATGAGGTGTTTGGGTTCTATGGGGTGGGGGCTGAAGGGGCACCCTGGGGTGGGGGCCATGTGGGGGCCATGTGGGGTGTGGGCTCTGTGGGGTGGGGGCTGTGAGAGGGTATGGGGGCACCCTGGGGTGTTTGGGCTCCATGGGGTGGGGGCTATGAGAGGGATGGGGGCTGTGTGGGGGCTGTGTGGGGTGTCGGTTCTGTAGGGTGGGGGCTGTGAGGGGCATGGGGGCACCCTGGGGTGTTTGGGATCTGTGGGGTGGGGACTGTGAGAGGGATGGGGGCCATGTGGGCACCCTGGGGTGCGTGGGATCCATGGGGTGGGGGCTGACAGGGGTGGGGGCCATGAGGTGTTTGGGATCTGTGGGGTGGGGGCTGACAGGGGGGATGGGGGCACGCTGGGGTGTGTGGACTCCATGGGGTGAGGGCTGATAGGGACGGGGGCACCTTGGGGTGTGGGGGCTCCATGAGGTGGGGGCTGTGAGAGGGACGGGGGCACCCTGGGGTGGGTGGACTCCTTGGGGTGGGGGCTGAGAGGGATGGGGCCCATGAGGTGTGTGGGGTCTGTGGGGTGGGTGCTGGTGGGCGTGGGGGCACCCAGGGTTTGTGGGATCCTTGGGGTGGGGGCTGTGAGAGGGATGGGGGCCACGTGGGCACCCCCGGGGCGTGCGGGACCCATGGGGTGGGGGCTGATTGGAACAGGGGCGCTGTGGGGTGTTGGGAATTGGTGGGCACTGTGGGGTGTGGGTGCTCCAGGGGGTGTCCAGCACCGGGGGGGGGGGGGGAACTAGGGCATGTGGGCTTCTTAAAGCATCACATGGAGGGGGGGGGGAGTCTCTGTGGGGTTTGGGGGGCTCCATGGGGTGTCTGGGGGCTGTGGCCTTTGGGGGGACTCCATGGGGTGCCTGGGGGCTGTGGGGTTAGGGTTTTTTGGGGGCTTAGGGAGCTCCGTGGTGTGCCACGGGCTTTGGGGGACTCTATGGGGTGCCTGGGGCTCTGTGGGCTTTGGGGCTTTTGTGGGGTTTGGGGGGGCTCCATGGGGTGCCATGGGGTTTGGGGGACTCCATGGGGTGCCTGGGGGCTGTGGGCTTTGGGGGGACTCCATGGGGTGTCTGGGGGCTGTGGCCTTTGGGTTTTTTTGGGGGGCTTGGGGTGCTCCATGGGGTGCCACAGGCTTTGGGGCCTCCGCGGGGTCCCACGGCGCAGCTCCCCCAGCCCCGCTGCCACCATCCCCGCGGTCCCCGCCGCACCGGGGCCGGGTGGCGCTGACGGTGGCACCGTGGGGGGGTTGCAGGCACCCGGCGCGGCGGCGCAGGCGGTGCGGGCGCTGGTGCTGGTGCCCTCCAAGGAGCTGGGGCTGCAGGTGGTGCTGAGCCTGCGGCGCCTCGCCGCCTTCTGCGCCCGCCACGTGCGCGTCGCCGACATCTGCGCCCACACCGACCTCGCCGCCCAGAAGTGAGCAGCCCCCTCCCCTTGTCCCCTGCGTTTCCCCTTTCCCCGGGGGTGTCCCCCGAGCGGGGGTGACCCCCCCACCCTTTTTTTTTTTGTGCCTTGTCCCCGAGGCCGGTGCTGATGGAGCGGCCGGAGGTGGTGGTGGGCACGCCGGGCCGGGTGCTGGCGCACCTGGAGGCGCGCAGCCTGGTGCTGCGGCACTCGCTGGAGCTGCTGGTGCTGGACGAGGCCGACCTGCTGCTCTCCTTCGGCTTCGGAGACGACCTCAAGGCCCTGCTGTGGTGAGGGGGGGGGCCGGGGGGGCGCGGGGAAAGGGGTTATGGGGGTGAGGGAGGGGTTTTTGGGGGCGTTGGGGAGGTTTGGGGGCTCGTCCGGGACTGTGGGGGGTTGGGATGAGGGGAGGTTGTGGGGATATGGAGGGGGTTGGGGGGGCATTGGGGAAATTTGGGGGCACGTCCGGGACTGGGGGGGGTTGGGGTGTGGGCAGGGTTGTGGGGATATGGGGGGGGTTGGGGGGGCATTGGGGAGGTTTGAGGGCACATCCGTGACTGTGGGGGTGCTGCTGGGGTTAGGGGCTATGGGGACATGGGTGGGGGTTTTGGAGGGGGCATTGTAGAGTTTTGGGGGCACGGCCATGAGTGTGGGGTGTGGGTGGGGTGAGGGGAGGCCATTGGGGTGCAGGTGGGGGCTTGGGGGGGCACTGGGGAGGTTTGGGGCAAGTCCAGGACTGTGGGGTGCTGCTGGGGTGAGGGGAGGCTGTGGGGATGTGGGGGGGAAGGGGGTTAGGGGGGAATCGTGGAGGTTCAGGGGCACGTCCAGGACTGTGGGGTGATGGTGGGATTAGGGGAGGCAGTGGGGACACGGGTAGGGGTTGGGGGGGGGCACTGAGGAGGTTTGGGGGCACATCCAGAGCTGTGGGGTGCTGCTGGGCTGCGGGGACTTGGGGGTCCCATGGGATGCTCTGCGGGTTTTGGAGCACAACCAGTGCTGGGGGGGAGGTTGGGGTGCCCCCGCAGGCTGGGTGGGCACCGTCAGGCGAAGGGGAGGGGGGACCCCACTACGGGGCCAGCGCTGAGCCCCCCGTGCCCCCCCAGCCACCTCCCCAAGATCTACCAGGCGCTGCTCGTCTCGGCCACCTTCAACCCCGACGTGGAGGCGCTGAAGGAGCTGGTGCTGCACAACCCGGTGAGCGGGCGCGGCGGGGGGCTCGGGGTGGGCGCGGCAACCCCAGGGGCACCATTTAGGGGATGTGGGGGGGCTTCCCCCCGACCCCCCAGCCCTGATGGGGTGCTCGCAGGTGATAGTGCAGCCGCAGGAGCCCCGGCTGCCGGGCGGCGCGCAGCTGCAGCAGTGGGTGGTGCGCTGCGACACGGAGGAGGACAAATTCCTGCTGCTCTGCGCCCTGCTGAAGCTGGCGCTGCTGCGGGGCCGCGCGCTGCTCTTCGTGGGCGCCCTGGCCCGCTGCTACCGCCTCAAGCTCTTCCTCGAGCAGTTCGGCATCGCCGCCTGCGCCCTCAACTCCGAGCTGCCCGCGCGCTCCCGGTAACGCGCGGCGGGGACGGGGATGGGGTGCCCCGGAGGGAATTGGGGGGGGTTCGGGGAGCCAGGCTGCTGGAGGGAGGGGTATGGGGAGTGTGAGATGTGGTTTTGGGGGCACCCGTGGGGAACGGGGTGCTGCTGGGTGCCCCTAAAGGGCTGGGAGGGCGGTGGGGTGCTGAGGGATGGGGATTGCCCGCGGGGGACAGCCCCGTGCTCACGGGGTGCCGCGGGGTGTCTGGGGGATGTGGGGTGCGCTTGGGGTGCCCAGGGTAACGCCCGGGGGGGGCCTAGCGTTGGGGTGGTGGCGGGGGGGAGGTGGCGGTGCTGAGGGCCCCCCGCGTGTCCCCAGGTGCCACGTCATCACCCAGTTCAACCGCGGCCTCTACGACTACATCGTGGCCACGGACGAGGAGGCGCTGGAGGCGCCCGCGGGGCAGCCCCCCCAGAAGAAGCGCAAGGGCGCTGCCGACGGGTGAGCGGGCACCCGTGGGTGCCAGCAGGGCGATGCCCAGCGAACGGGGCCCAGGGTCTGCAGCAGCGTCCCTGTGTCCCCCCACAAGGTCCCCATGTCCCCCATGGGATCCCTGTGCCCCCCACGAGGTCCCCGTGTCCTCCCACGAGGTCCCTGTGCCCCCCACGGGATCCCTGTGCCCCCCACGATGTCCCCGTGCCCCACGGGGTCCCCATGCTGCAGGGACGTCCTTGCTCTGTCCGTCCCCATGCCCGGGGTGTCCCTGCGTTCCCCTGCTGGGGGATTTTCTCTTTTCTGGGGGATTTGTGCCAAGGGGAGGTCCCAGTGTCTATGCCCAGGGGTGTCCCTGTCCCCAGGCTGTCCCCTTGTTCATGGGGGGCTCTTTGCATCGGGATCTCATGTCCCCGTGGCCCCAGGGGTCCCCATAACCATGGGCATCGCTCAGGGGTGTCCCTATATGAGGGTGTCCTCATGCCCAGGGCGATCCTAAAGCCATGCCCACATGGGTGTCTGCCCCTGCTGTCCTCATCCCCATGGGGTGTCCCCTTATCCCCCCCACCTTCCCCTTCCCACCCCCCCATCACATTTTCCCCCCTCCCAGCAAAGGCAAGGACCCGGAGTACAGCGTCGCGCGGGGCATCGACTTCCAAAACGTGGCCGCTGTCATCAACTTCGACGTGCCGCCGACCGTCGAGTCCTACATCCACCGCGTGGGCAGGTCCGGGGGGCTTGGGTGCTCCGGGGGGGGGGGGCGTGGGGGCGGCCTTTTGGGGTTGCTTGGGCGGGCGCCCCACTGCTGCACCCCTCCGTGCCCGCAGGACGGCCCGCGCGGACAACCCCGGCACGGCGCTCACCTTCGTGCTGCCCGAGGAGCGGGACCGGCTGGCACAGATCGAGGACAGGCTCGCAGGAGGTCAGGGGGGGGGCTTTGTCACCGCGGGGTGGGGGGCACCGGGTGCCAAGGGACATCGTGGGGGTGTCCCCGAGGGCGCCGGGGGGCACGGGAGTGTCCCCAGGGAACGTCCCCGTGTGTGTCCGCAGAGAACGGCGGGTCCATGCTGCAGCCCTACAAGTTCTGCATGGAGGAGATCGAGGGCCTGCGGTACCGCTGCCGGGTGAGCGCGGGCAGGGACGGGGATGGGGACGGGGGGGTGGCGGCGGTGCCCCCTCCCCGGCTCTGACCCCGAGTCCCCCAGGACGCCATGCGCTCCGTCACCAAGCAGGCGGTGAAGGAGGCTCGGCTGCGGGAGATCAAGGAGGAGCTGCTCAACTCCGAGAAACTCAAGGTACCCCCGGCACCCCGAGGGGGCTGTGGGGTGGGCACGGGGGTGGGTGCGGGGTGCCAGGAGCCCCCCCCTGACGTCCCCTCCCCGTCCCCAGACGTACTTCGAGGACAACCCCCGCGACCTGCACGTCCTGCGCCACGACAAGCCGCTGCACCCCGCCATCGTCAAGCCTCACCTCCGCAACGTGCCCGACTACCTGGGTACGTCCCGCGCCCGACGGCGGCTTCGGGGTGGCGGGGAGGGGTGGGGACACAAGACCCCAAAACAGGGAGAGGGGTGCAAGGCCAGGGGGTGTCCCTGGAAAGCGCTTCACCCTCTGATGCCCCGCTCCATGCCCGCAGTGCCACCCAGCCTCCGCAGCATCGCCAAGCCCAACCTGAAGAAGCACAAGCGGCTGCGGCTGTCCCACGCCGGTGCCGGCCGCCGCGGCGGCCCCACGGTGAGTGCGGGACAGTTGTGACCCAAAACCCCCCGGGCACGGGGGGTACCCACCTGTCCCCTGCTTTTTCAGGGTCTGACGCCGCTTTTCTCTGCCCTTACAGGCACGCCGCAACGCCAACCCACTGCAGAGCTTCAAGTACACCCGCCAGCGCACCAAGCGCCGTGCCACGAAGTCCTCCTGAGCCCCCCCTGCCCCCCCGGGGGCTGTGCCTGGGACCACCACAGCTGCCTCGCAGCCCCCCTGGCGGATGGGGTGTCCCTGGGGTGTCCCCTGCGGGCGGCCGCGCGCAATAAAGGTGCCGCTGGGCTGTGCCAGCCGTGTGGTGGGGTGCTTCTCCTGCCGGGCAGCGCCGTGCCCGCGGGCTGCGTGACGGTGGCAGGGGCACAGGGGAGGGTTGGTGACGCAGGGGTGGGAAGCCTCAGATGCGGGACAAAGGTGCCAGCGCGTTATCACCCCCCCCCCCTTATCGATACCAAGGCTGTAAATGGGGCCAAGGGCACAGCACGCACAGCAGTGCCAGCTTTGGACCCCCCCATCCCCTCGAGGCACCCGTCACCCCCACCCCAGCACCACCACGGCACCACGGTGCCCGCCGCCCGCTGGCATCCGTCCTCCAGGGCTGGCAGGCGCTCGTCCCCCAGAGCCTGGCACCCGTGTGCCACCAGCACAGCGCCTTCGGGGCGCCCGAGTTCACCGTGTGCCCGCCTGCCCTGTGTGCCCGGCCCTGCCCGTGGCGTGCGAGACGGGTGGCAGCGCCGCGGTGCCCCTATCACCCGCCGTTGCCTCTTATCGGGGCCTTGGTCTCTTATCGGGGCCGACGCTTCTCCAAGGCTGCCCGGTGGCCCTGAACCTTCCTGGCAGCTTGGTGGGGCAGAGGACTCTGAGGTGGGCACGGCAGCCCCGTTTCTGTTAACAGAAGCAGTTTCAGCGCCCCGTGGGGCAGGCAGGGAGGCGAGCCCTGTTCCTCCTTGCCCTCGCTGACTGGGCACGTGCTGTGGGGTGCGCTTTGGCACCCCGGGGTGCCCGACGCTCCCTGTGCCAGGCAGAACGGGTTTCCCACGGCTGGCACAGCCTCGCCAGCGCCTCCTTGGGTGTTCCTGCAAACCCACGGGGACGTCCCCAGTGGGCACAGCCCTGCCAAAACACGTAGGCAACAGCGGTGCGAAACTCCCCGTGGGTGACTCAGGTGCCCACTCCCTTGGGCAGGGGGGCACCCAGGCACCCGGCAGTCGGGGCACCTCCCCGCCGGGATGCGCCAGCTGACAGTGCCGATCGATCCAGGTTAATGATCACTGCGCCTTTACAGCTCCGGCGCCGGCTGATTGGCCTCGGTGCCATCAGGCCAGAAGACCTCACAGGTGGCAGCCGCCCAAGGGATACGGGGTCTTATAGGGGCCGGGCAAAGCCGGCAGCACCCTTTTGCCCACGATGGCAGCGTCTCCGGCGCTGGCCAGCGCGGTGCTCGGCGCCCTCCTGGCGCTGGTAGGTGCTTGGGGGTGGCCGAGCGCGGTGAGGTTCGGAGGGGTGGTGACAGCAGGGGGACACCCATGGGTGTTGGGTGCCTGGCGTGTTTTGGGAGAGGCCGGGGGCACCGAAGCGAGCTGGCTCCCCATGGGTTGAGCCCCCACGCGCCCCTCTCCTCGCCCCGCAGGCCGCGCCGGAGCTGACGCCGATCCACCGCGCCGGCTACTGCGCTTTCTACGACGAATGCGGGCGCAACCCCGAGGTGAACGTCTCGCTGGTGTCCTCCAACGTGCCCTGCCTCTACAACAGGCCGGCGCATCTGGCCACGGGCCCGCTGCTGCAGCTGCTGCGCTCCGTCTGCCCCGAGCTGGTGCGCGGGGACAACGACACGCGGGTGTGCTGCACGGTGCGGCAGCTCACCGCCCTGCAGGTCAGCGTGGCCCTGTCCGGCACCGTGCTGGCCCGCTGCCCCTCCTGCTCCCGCAACTTCGCCAACCTCTACTGCAACAACATCTGCAGCCCCGACCAGAGCCTCTTCACCAACGTCACCCGCATGGTCAACCGCACCACGGTGCTGGGGGTGCAGCAGGAGGCCGTGGTGGAGTACCAGTGCTTCTACAGCCAGCGCTACGCTGACGCCGCCTTCAACTCCTGCAAGGACGTGCGGCTGCCGGCCACGGGCGGCTATGCCATCGACACCATGTGCGGCATCTACGGCGCCCGGCTCTGCACCACGCAGCGCTGGCTCGACTTCCAGGGCGACAAGAACAACGGGCTGGCCCCGCTGCAGATCGACTTCCAGCTGGTGCCCAACGGCACGCAGCCCGGCGACGGCATCGAGCCGCTGGATGAGCGGGTGTGGGGCTGCAGCGAGGCGCTCAGCGCCGACCAGCAGCCCTGCTCCTGCCAGGACTGCGCCGAGTCCTGCCCGGCCGTGCCCGCGCCGCCCGACCCCGCGCCACCTTTCCGCTTGGGCGCCGTCGACGGCGCTTTGGTCATCTGCGTGCTGCTCTTCGGCTTCTTCGCCCTCGTCTTCCTCACTGCCTTGATGTGCCGCAGGAAGAAGAAGAAGAAGAAGGCGGCGCCGGCTCCTCGTGAGGGCTGTGCGGTGCGTTTGGGCACCTACAGCCACCGCTTCCTGGCTGATGTTTTCCGCCGCTGGGGCACGCTGGTGGCCAGGCACCCGGTGCCGGTGCTGGTGGTGGCGGCGGTGGTGGCGGTCGGGCTGTCGGTCGGGATGATGACCCTGCAGCTCACCACCGACCCCGTGGAGCTGTGGTCAGCGCCGGGCAGCCAGGCGCGGCAGGAGAAGGCGTTTTACGACGAGCACTTCGGGCCCTTCCTGCGCACCTGCCAGGTGATTGTGACGGCGCGGGACCAGCGCCCGGGGGCCACCTACAACTCGGTGGTGCTGGGCGCCAAGAACTTCAGCGGGGTGCTGTCGGCCGAGGTGCTGGAGGCGCTGCTGGAGCTGCAGGATCAGCTGACGGGGGCGAGCGTCTGGATGGAGGAGGAGGGCAGGGAGGTGACGCTGAAGGACGTCTGCTACGCGCCCCTCAACCCCTCCGAGCCCAGCCTGGCCGACTGCTGCATCAACAGCGTGACCCAGTACTTCCAGAACAACCGCACCCACCTGGCCATGGAGGCCACCCAGACCGTGGGCAAGGAGACCGGCACCGTGGACTGGCACGATCACCTCATCTACTGCGTCAAGTGGGTGCCCACGGGGCTGCCTGCGGGGTGCTGGGCGCTGCGTGGGGTCGGGATGATGGCTGGGGGGTGATGGATGTTGGCATGGGGTTCGTAGGGTGATGGGCTATGGGGTCAGGGCGATGCTCATGGGGTGCTGGATGTTGGCATGGTGCTTGTGGGGTGCTGGGCTATGGGGTCAGGGTGATGCCCATGGGGTGCTGGGCTATGGGGTCAGGCTATGGCTGTGGGGTGCTGGATGTGGCACGGTGCTCGAGGGGTGCTCAGCTGTGGGGTCAAGGTGAGGTCTGTGGTGTTCTGGACACAGCACGATGCTCACAGTGTGCTCTGCTATAGGGTCAGGGTGATGCCTGTGGGGTGCTGGATATGGCACAGGGCTTATGAGGTGCTGGGCTGTGGGGTTGGAGTGATGCTTGTGGGGTGCTGGGGTATAGGGTGAGGGTGATGCCTATAGGGTTCTGGACATGGCATGGTGGGTGCTTGGGGGGGGGTCAACTATGGGGTCAGGGTGATGCCTGTGGGGTGCTGGATGTGGCATGGTGCTTGTGGGTTGCTGGGCTGTGGGGTGAGGGTGCTGGCTGTGGGTTGCTGTTGTGGTGTAGTGGCTGTGAGCTGTTGGGCTATGGGGTCGGGCTGATGACCATGGGGTGCTGGACATGGTGGGGTGCTCATAGGGTGCTGGGCTGTGGGGTCAGGGTGCTGCCCGTGGGGTGCTGGACGTGTCACACTGCCCATATGCCACCAGGCTACGGGGTCAGGGCGATGCCTGCCAGGAGCAGGGCTTGGTCACGGGCTGTGGGTGGTGGGGGGCACCGGGCGCAGCCCCCGCTCACTGGTGCCGTGTCCCCACCAGCTCCCCGCTCTCCTTCAAGGACATCACGACGCTGGAGCTGAGCTGCATGGCCGAGTACGGGGGGCCCGTCTTCCCCTACATTGCCCTCGGAGGCTACCCGGGTGAGTGGGTGGGTGCAGTGGGGTGGGATGGGGTGCGGTGGGGTGCAGTGGGGTGCGATGGGGTGCAGCGGGGTGCCATGGGTGCCGTGCCGTGCCGCAGACTCCGAGTACACGCAGGCGGAGGCGCTCATCGTCACCTACTCCCTCAACAACTTCCCGCGGAGCGACCCGCGGAACAAGTGGGTGCTGAGCTGGGAGCAGCGCTTCCTCGAGGTGGTCCGCGACTTCCAGCGCAACCACAGCCAGAACCTCTCCGTCTCCTTCATGGCTGAGGTACGGCGTGTGGCCGGTGGGGTGGGGGGCACCCAGAGGTGCCCCAGTGCCCCTGCTCACCTGCCCCGTGCCCGCAGCGCTCGCTGGAGGATGAGATCAACCGCACCACGGGCGAGGACATCCCCGTCTTCGCCGTCAGCTACCTGGTGGTCTTCGCCTACATCGCCCTGGCGCTGGGCGAGTACACGGCCTGGCGCCGCGTGCTGGTAACGGCCGGGGAGTCAGGGAAGGTGCTGGCACCCAAGGGTGCTCGCCGGGTGCTGAATGGGTGTCCCGGTCCTGCCGCAGGTGGAGTCGAAGGTGACGCTGGCGCTGGGCGGCATCGCCGTGGTGCTGGGCGCCGTCTTCGCCTCCATGGGCTTCCTGGCGCTGCTGGGGCTGCCTTCATCCCTCATCATCCTCGAGGTCGTGCCCTTCCTCGTCCTTGCTGTGGGTGCTGACAACATCTTCATCTTTGTGCAGGAGTACCAGGTCGGTGCCGCTGGGGGTCCCTGGAGGGTGCGGGAGCACCCATGGGTGTGGGGAGGTCCCTGTGGGACACCTCCGGGTGCAGGGATCCCTGCGGGGTACGTGAACATGGGGGCAGCCTTGGGTCCCCCTGGGGTGGGCTCAGGGGTTCTTTGGGTTCTGGGGTCCCCATGGGGCATGGCAGCACCCTTGGGTTGGAGGGTCCCAAAGGGGGAAGTAGGGGGCATGATTGAGCTCAAGGGATCCCCATAGGACAAAGGGCCACCCATGGGTGCAGGAGTCTCCAAGGGTCACAGTGGAGATCCCAACGGGGCTTGGGGACATGGGGATGTCTCCATGGGACCAAGGGCCACCCACGGGTGTAGGGGTCTCCAAGGGTCATGATGGGGATCCCAATGGGGCTTGGGGACATGGGGAGGTCCCCATGGGACAAAGGACCACCCATGGGTGCAGGGATCTCCCAGGAACATGGCTGGGATCCCAGTGGGACTTGGGGACATGGGAAGGTCCCCGGGGGACTCGTGGGTGTCCCGCTGTCCACGCGGCAGCACCCCCAGGCCGCCGGGTGCCCATATGCAGGGCGGGCACCCCAACCTCCCGTCCCGGCCAGCAGCAGTCGCAGCGGGAGCCGGGCGAGACGCGGGAGCAGCACATCGGGCGGGTGCTGGCGCAGGTGGCACCCAGCATGCTGCTGTGCAGCATCTCCGAGGTCATCTGCTTCCTCCTGGGTGAGTGGGACAGGGGTGCCCCCAGCATCACGCACCCAAGGGACCGCACGTGGCTGCAGGGCTGCGGTGCACCCCAACGGTGTCACCAGGGTGCTGACACCGGGGTGCTGACACCGGGGTGCTGACACCGGGGTGCCCGCAGGCGCCCTGTCCTCCATGCCCGCCGTCCGCACCTTCGCCCTCACGGCCTCGGTGGCCATCGCCTTCGACTTCCTCCTCCAGATGTCGGGCTTCGTCGCCCTGCTGGCCCTTGATGCCCGCCGGCAGGAGGTACGGCACCGGTGCCCCCGGGTGCAAGGGTGGGCACCCAAGGGTGTTTGGGGCATTGTGTGGGGTACCCGTGGGTATTTGGGTACCTGGGGTGGGTGCAGGGTGCCTCTGTACCCAATGTGTGTGGGGTTGGCATGGGGCACCCCTGGGTCTTTGGGTGCCTGGGGGAGGAAAAAATGGAGGGTGTGGGGTGCCCATGGGTGGGAGGGTGACTGGGGTGCAACTGGGGTGCCCGTGGGGTGCACCTGGGGTGCCCATGGGTATTTGGGTACCGTGGGTGGGCACGGGGTGCCTCTGTACCCAATGTGCATGGGGTTGGTGTGGGGCACCCATGGGTCTCTGGGTGCTTGGGGTGGGCAAAATGGAAGGCATGGGGTGCCTGTGGGTATTTTGAGTACCTTGGATGGGCGCAGGGTGCCCACAGGGTGCTTATGGGGCAGGGGGGTACCCAGGGAGGGCGCGGGGTGTCGCTGCACCCAGTCTGTTGGCATGGGGCACCCATGGGTCTTTGGGTGCCTGCAGTGGGCAAACTGGAGGGCGTGGGGTGCCCATGGGGTACCTGAAGATACCCGGGGTGCCCATGGGGTGCCCATGGGACACGAGGGTGCCCAGGGTGGGCATAGGGGTGCCTGTGTACCCAAGGGTGTTGGTGGGCTGGCGTGCGGTTCCTGTGGGTATCTGGGGGCCCGGGGGCACCCACCCACCCGGTGGCACCCTTAGGCTGCCCGCTTTGACATCTGCTGCTGCTGTGGGATGGAGAAGGGGGGCCCCACGGGGCCGGGCTTGAGGGTGCTGCGCCCCTTCCTGGACCACTTCTACACCCCGCTGCTGCTGCACCGCCTGATCCGGCCTCTGGTGGTCAGTGGGGGGCTGGGGGCGCAGGGGGATGTGGGGGGGGCTTTGGGGTATATGGGGGGACTGGGGGGTCCTGGGAGGTGGGGGGCACAGGGGGGGCTGGGGCATCTGGAGGTGTTCAGGAGTCTTGGAGAGAGGGGGATGTGGGGGCATTTGGGGGCAGGCTGGGGGGCTTTGGGGGTGTTTGGGGCTCTGGGGGCTCCTGGGGGTGCCCCGTGCCATGGGGTGCCCTCACGGGGCCGGGTGCTGCCCCCAGGTGCTGCTCTTCCTCTTCTTCTCCTTCGCCGGGCTCTACCTCACGCTGCACGTGACCGTGGGGCTGGACCAGGAGATCGCCATGCCCGAGGTGACACCCGGGGGACAGAGACATGTGGTGACAACAGGGTGCCCGGGGACGGGGACATGCGGGGATGGGATGGCTGCGTGCACGGCCCCATGTGGGGACAGCACTGGACGAGCGTGGCCCTGTATGGGAAGGGCACAACCCAACGTGGGGCCGTGCAGACGCAGCATGGCCAAGGGGACACCAAGCCCTGCTTTGGGGACACCTGGGGACAGCGAGCCCCTGTTTGGGGATGCGGGCAGGGCTGGGCGCCACCACCCTCGCTGAGCACAGCCCCTGCCACCGCCAGGACTCCTACATGCTGCAGTACTTCTCCGACATGAACCAGTACCTGCCCGTGGGGGTGCCCACCTACTTCGTCACCACCAGCGGCTACAACTTCTCCTCGACCGAGGGCACCAACGCCATCTGCTCCAGCGCCGGCTGCGACGACAACTCGCTGACGCAGATGATCCAGTACGCCACGCGCTTCCCCAACGTGTGAGTGGGGCGCGGGGCGTGGGGCGGGCAGCGGGGCACGGCCCCCCCAGCACCCTGCCAGCCCCACCTCTGCCCAGGTCCTACCTCGCCATCCCCGCCACCTCCTGGGTGGACGATTTCCTCGACTGGCTCAACCCCACCGGCCGCTGCTGCCGCATCCACCTCTTCGGGAACCTCAGCGGGCAGTTTTGCCCTTCCACCAGCAGTGAGTGGGCACTGGTGCTCGATGGGGGAGGGCTGCTGGGGTGGGGGGCACCGCGATGCCTGGTGGGTGGATGTTGGGTGCCCGCCGTGCTGCCCATTGGGATCCCATTGGGTGCCCGCTGGGCGTCAATTCGGTTCTCATTGGGTGCTGCAACGGTGCCCATCGGGTGCTGTGATGGTGCCCATTGGTTCCCACCATGAAGTCCATCGGGTGCCTATGGGGTCCCATTTGGTACCCACCAAGTTCCCATTGGGTGTTCACTGGAATGCCTCTGGGTGCCCATTGAGCTCCATTAGGATCCCATTGCGTTCCCATTGGGATCCCACTGAATTCCCACTGGGATCCCATTGAGTCCCCACTGGGTGCCCATTGAGTCTCCATTGGGATCACACTGAGTCTCTATTGGGATCCCATTGAATTCCCAGTGGGTGCCTACTGGGATCCCACTGAGTTCCCATCAGGATCCAACTGAGTTCCCACTTGGTGCCCATTGAGTTCCCAATGGGATCCCATTTAATTTCCATTGGGATCCCACTGAGTTCCCATTAGGGACCTGTGATGGAGCCCACTGGGTGCCCACCACGGGGCCAACTGGTTGACCATTGCGTGCCCTTGGGTGCCCCTTGGGTGCCCACCACGGGGGGTGTTGGGTGTCTACTGGGTTCCTCCTGGGTGCCTGCCACGGTGCCACTGGGTGCCCGTTGTTCCCACGGGGGATCCACGGGGTGCCTGCTGCGGCACCCTTGGGTGCTCACCCTGCTTCCCACTGGGTCCCCACGGCCGTGCCCACAGACGACATCAGCTGCCTGTTGGGGCAATGCCTGGACACCACGCGGCGGCCGACGGTGGAGGAGTTCGAGCGCTTCCTGCCCTGGTTCCTCCACGACCTCCCCACCCTGCAGTGCGCCAAGGGGTAGGTGCCACCCCAGGGTGCCACGGCGGGTCCCCAGGGTGGGGCTCAGCACCCTCCATGCAGCCACGGGTGACCCGTTGCCCCCTCCCCACAGCGGCCTGGGCGCCTACGACACGGCGGTGAGCATGGACGCCAACGGCACCATCATGGGTGAGTGCGGGGCGGGTGGCAGGGGCTGGGGGCACCCCGGGGTGCCCGGCTGAGCCCGCTGCCCCCCAGCCTCGCGGTTCATGGCGTACCAGCGGCCGCTGCGGACCTCGCAGGAGTACACGGCGGCGCTGCGGGCTGCCCGCGCCCTGGCTGAAAACATCACCGGCACCCTGCGCCAGGTGCCCGGCACCGACCCCGATTTCCGCGTCTTCCCCTACACGTAAGCCTCCTGGCAGGGGTCAGGAAAGGAGGGGGTGCCCCCCAGGTCGGGGGGGGGGCTCAGGGTGGGTGCCCAGTGCCCAGTTTGGGGTCAGGGTGGCCGGTGAGGATTCAGCATGGGTGCCCAGTTAGGGGTGCCCAGCCTGTGCCAGTGTGGGTGTCCCGGTTTGGGGTGCTCAGTTTGGGGTCACTGTGGGTGCCCCCTGTCCGGTCAGTGGTCAGGGTGCCCATTTATGGGTGCCCAGCCTGTGTCAGTGTGGGTGCCCTATTTTGGGGTGCCCCAGTTTGGGGTGCCCAGGTAAGGGCCAGGGTGGGTTCCCCCTGTCCAGCTAGGGATCAGCACGCCCAGCTAGGGGTGCGCAGTTGGGTGTCAATGTGGGTGCCCCACTTTGGGTGCCCCACTTTGGGGTGCCTGGTTCACGCTCCGCGTGGGCACCCCAGTTCCTTACTGGTGTTAACGTGGGAGCCCAATTCATGGCCGGGCTCCGGGGGTGTTGGCCCGGGACAGGGGTGCCCGGTGGCCACCCCGGGGTGCCAGCAGCGGTGACAATCCCGGCAGGGTGACGTACGTGTACTACGAGCAGTACCTGACGGTGGTGGGCGAGGGCCTGTTCACGCTGGCGCTGTGCCTGGTGCCCACCTTCCTCGTCTCCTTCGTGCTGCTGGGCATGGACCTGCGCTCCAGCATCGCCACCCTCATCACCATCACCATGATCCTGCTGGACACCGTGGGCATCATGGCCCTCTGGGACATCCCCTACAACGCCGTGGCCCTCATCAACCTCGTGGCGGTGCGGGGCATGCGGGGTGGCACGGGGACACGGGGCGCAGGAGGTGGCACGGGGATCTGGGGCACACGGGAGGTGGCACATGGGGACCTTGGGGAGCACAGGAGGTGGCACAAGTGACGTGGGGACACGGCACACAAGGTGGCATGAGGACCTTGGTGGCTTGGTGCTACCTGCGGTGGCACAGGGACCTGGGGACACCCGGGGACAACAGCTTGAGGACCTGGGGCACGTGGGGTGCACAAGCACCGTGGGTGCCCCACGCCTCCCCCCATCCCGCACCGTGCCAGCCCCGGGGAGCCACCCACGGGTGCCCTCCCCGGTGACACCGCTGTCCCCACAGGCCGTGGGCATCTCCGTGGAGTTCGTGTCCCACCTCACCTGCGCCTTCGCCCACAGCACCAAGCCCACCCGCGTGGAGCGCGCCGCCGAGGCCACCGTCACCATGGGCAGCAAGGTGGGGGCGGCACGGCCGCGGGGGCACCCCGGGGTGCTGCCGGTCACCCACGGGTGCGGGGAGGGGACAACCCGGTCACGATGACTGACCCTGTCGTGGCCGCAGGTGGTGGCCGGGGTGGCCATGACCAACCTGCCGGGCATCGTGGTGCTGGCCTTCGCCAAGGCGCAGCTCATCCAGATCTTCTTCTTCCGCCTCAACCTCATCATCACCCTCGCCGGCCTGGCGCACGGCCTCGTCTTCCTCCCCGTCCTCCTCAGCTACATGGGTAAGGCCCCGGGGGACGGTGCCATGACACCGGGGGGACAGCGGGGTGGTGGAGGGCACGGACACGGCACCGACCCCGTTATTTCCCTGCAGGACCCAGTCCCCAGGCGACAACGGGGGACAGCAAGGGCAGCGCGGGGCCGGACACGGGGCTGGCCCTGGGCAACCCCTGCTTCGAGGGCTCGGTGCGCCAGCGGTGCTGAGCCCCCGCCACCCCCCACCGTGCCCCGTCCTGCTGCTGCTTTTTATACCGCGGTCGTATTTAAACTGGTTTTCTCAGAGCCAGTGACTGGGTTTAACTGGGCAGGGCGTGGGCACGCAGCATACAGAAAGTGCATCGGCTTCTGCGGTGTCACCGCGTCTGTGCGGGGACGGGGACGGGCGCGCAGGGCACCGGTGGGGATGGGGACACGCGGGGTGGCACGGGGCATGATGGGGACGGGGTCCTGTGGGGCACACAGGTGGCACAGGGGTGGGGCAGTGTGGGGACAGGGCCACATGGGGACAGGACACGCGGGGATGGGACACACGGACGTGCTGGGGACACGGCCACATGGATATCTTGGGGACAGGACTTGTGGGGCACACGGGTGTGGTGGGGACGGGGCCACCTGGGATGCATGGAGATGTTGGGGACAACGCCACCTGGGGCACATGGATGTAACGGGGACAAGGACACAAGAATATTTTGGGGACAGGACACGCGAGTGTCCTGGGGACAGGGCTTCATGGGGCTGAAGGGCAGCGTGGGGACACAACCGTGCTGGGCACGTGGGCCACAGGAGGTCCCCATGAGATCGAGGCCCCGTGGGGCACACGGGCAAAATGGGGACAGGTCCCAGGAGATCAAGACCCCACAGGACACATGGCCATGGTAGAAACCAGACTTCCCAAAGACCCCAATCCTCAAAGACCCACACCGGGGGAGCACGAAGCCTCGTTTTATTCCTCCTCACCGCCCCCAACCCCACCCCGAGCCCCCCGGGGCCGGCCCTATAACCACTTGTAGACCACCTTGGCGGGCACCGTCTGCACCTCGAGGCGGACGGGGCACTTGTAGAGGTGTGACAGGAGGGTCTCGGCGTAGCCCACCAGGAAGCAGAGCTTGGCGGGGGCCAGGTGTGGCAGCAGCAGCAGGCAGCCCACCAGCGCGTTGGCGCGCCGCTTCAGCACCACCTCGTCGGCCAGGCAGCCGGGGAAGGTGCCGTGGAAGAATTTGCGCAGGAAGACGTCCTCCACCGTCCTCTCCGCCGCCCCCAGTTCCCCGTCCAGGTTTCCTACGAGGGAAGAGGGCGACGCGGTCGGACGTCCCGCTCCTCCTCCCCCCGCCCCCGGTCTCCAGCCCTGTCGCCCAAGGGTGCGGCGGTGACTTACCGGTGTGCAAGGACAGCCAGCCCTTGCGGTGGGCGATGTAGTGTGGCGGGTGCGCCTTCTCGTAGGTGACCGGCTTGTCCCCTTTCCCCACGCGCACCCGCGCCGCCCGCGTCTGCCGGGGGAGGTGGCATCAGAGCGGGGACGGTCCCCGAGGGCCGTGGGGTGGTCCCTGAGGGCCGTGGGGACGGGGACGCCACCGGCGGTGCTTACCTTGAGGCAGGCGGGGGTGGTGTGGAGGTGGCGGGCGGCGGTGAGGACGGGGACGTGGCTGAGGATGGGGACGCCGCGGGGCGCTGCCTGCTGGGGCAGGAGGGGGTGAGGGGCACAAGGTGGCCCCGGGGTCCCCCCAGTGTCCTGGGACAGCTCAGGCGGGGTCCCCAGGGCCACCACTACTCGTAGGTGGTGTCCCCGCAGGCTTCTGTGCACAGTGTCCCCTACACCTGGTGTCCCCTGAGCCACCATTCCTGGAGCACCCCGTACACGATGTCCCCACAGGCTCCTGTGCCTGTTGTCCCCTATACCCAGTGTCCCCTATACCTGTTGTCCCCAGAGCCCCAAGCGCTCAGTGCCCCGTGTGTGTTCCCTGTCCGCTGTCCCTACGCCCCATATCCCTGGTGTCCCCATACCCCTAAATGTCCCCGCACCTCATGTCCCCATGTCCCTGGTGTCCCCACACCCCTAAGTGTCCCATACCCCAACGTGTCCCCATGTCCCTGCTGTCCCCATACCCAGTGTCCCTGTACCCCTAAGTGTCCCCACGCCTCGTGTCCCCATGCCCCATGTCCCTGGTGTCCCCGTAACTGGTTTCTTCAGAACCCAAAGTGTCCCCATGCCCTGCACCCTATGTCCCCACACCCGGTGTCCCCATACCCGGTGTCCCCAGAGCCCCCAGTGTCCCCATCCCCAGTGTCCCCATCCCCGCTGTCCCCATCCCCGCTGTCCCCATGCCCCATGTCCCTGGTGTCCCCATACCTGGTGTCTCGAGCCCTAGGTGTCCCCACCCCCATGTCCCCGTGCCCCATCCCCGGTGTCCCCCCGAGTGTCCCCCCCCCGTGCCCCCCTCCCGTCCCCGCCGCGCTCACCCTCAGCGTCAGGGCGACCGCGGCCGCCGCCATCTTGGGAGGGGGCGGGGCCTGGGGAGGAGGCGGGGCCTGGGGAGGGGGCAGCGCCCCCTGGCGGCCGGGAGGGCACTGGGGGTACTGGGGGCACTGGGGGGTACTGGGAGAACTGGGGGTACTAGGGGTACTGGGGGGTACTGGGGGTACTGGGGGTACTGGAGGACACTGGGGGTACTGGGGGGTACTGGGGGTACTGGGGGTACTGGAGGACACTGGGGGTACTGGGGGGTACTGGGGGTACTGGGGGTACTGGAGGACACTGCGGGTACTGGGGGTACTGGAGACACTGAGGGTACTGGGGGTACTGGGGGCACTGGGGGTACTGGGGACACTGAGGGTACTGGCTACTGGGAGCACTGGGGGTGCTGGGAGCTGGGCACATGGAGCACTGGGGGCATTCGGGGCACTGGGAGCACTGAGGGCACTGGGAGAACTGGGAGCACTGGGGGCACTGTGGGTATGGAGAGCATGGGGGATACTGGGAGTACTGAGGGAACTGGGAGCACTGGGGGTACTGGGGACACTGGGGGCACTGGGGAGGTACTGGGAGCACTGCAGACACAGAGCACTGGGAGCTGGGGACACGGAGCACTGGGGGCACTGGGAGCACTGGGAGCTGGGGACACGGAGCACTGGGAGCACTGGGAGCACTGGGAGCTGGGGACACGGAGCACTGGGGGCACTGGGAGCACTGGGAGCTGGGGACACGGAGTACTGGGAGCACTGGGAGCTGGGGACACAGAGCACTGGGGGCACTGGGGGCACTGGGAGCTGGGGACACAGAGCACTGGGAGCACTGGGAGCACTGGGAGCACTGGGAGCTGGGGACATGGAGCACTGGGAGCACTGGGAGCACTGGGAGCACTGGGAGCTGGGGACAGAGCACTGGGAGCACTGGGAGCTGGGGACACAGAGCACTGGGAGCACTGGGAGCACTGGGAGCACTGGGAGCTGGGGACATGGAGCACTGGGAGCACTGGGAGCACTGGGAGCACTGGGAGCTGGGGACACAGAGCACTGGGAGCACTGGGAGCACTGGGAGCTGGGGACAGAGCACTGGGAGCACTGGGAGCTGGGGACACAGAGCACTGGGAGCACTGGGAGCACTGGGAGCACTGGGAGCACTGGGAGCACTGGGAGCACTGGGAGCTGGGGACATGGAGCACTGGGAGCACTGGGAGCACTGGGAGCACTGGGAGCTGGGGACACAGAGCACTGGGAGCACTGGGAGCACTGGGCTGCCCACAGGCCAGGTCCCCCCAGCACCCCGGAAGGCGGGGGGGGGGCCGGGGGGGGCTGAGGTTTGTGCCCGCAGGGGACAGGGACAGGAAGGGGGCGGCCCCCCCCCACCCCCCCCACCCCCTCCGTGCCCCCCTGCCCGTAACCCCCCCGCCCCCCCCCGCCCCGCGGTGGCTTCGGGCTCCGAGGGGACGTGACTGTGGGCAGCGGGGGGGGGGGACACTGCCCCCCCGGCACGTCCCGCGGTGTCCCCTTCCCCCCCCCATGTCCCCAACGTCTCCATCACTTCCCCTGCCCCCCCCCCCGCACACCAAAGTGCCCCCCCCTTGTCGCCCCAGTGCCCCCAACCCCCCCCATGCCCCCCTGGTGTCCCCTTGTGACCCCCCCCATGTCCCCCGGTGTCCCCTCGCCCCCCCCCCAAATTCCCCCCAGCCTCCCCATCACCGCCCCTCGTCCTCCCCCATCCCCCCCCAGTGCCCCCCCGGTCCCTCCATGTCCCCAGAGTGTCCCCTTGTCCCCCCCCAGTGCCCCCCATGTCCCCTTGACCCCCTCCAGGCCTCTCCCAGCCCCCCCAATGTCCCCATGCCCCCCCCCATCACCTCCCCTTGCCCCCCCCATGTCCCAAGGTCCCCAAAGCGCCCCCCCCATGTCCCCCTTCCGCCACCCCCGGTGCCCCCCATGTCCCCTTGACCCCCCCAGGCCTCTCCCAGCCCCCCCCCCCCACTGTCCCCTTGTGCCCTACCATGCCCCAAGGTCCCCAAAGTGTCCCCAAAACGCCCCCCCTTGTCCCCCCCATGTCCCCCTGCCCTCCCCTTGCCCCCCCCAGTGCCCCCACACCCCCATGTCCCTTGTCCCCCCCCAGCCCCCCCCAGCCCACCAGTGCCACGTCACCCCCCCCTTCCCGGACACCTCCACCCCCCCCCGTGGCTGCTGTGGTTTTGGGGGGGCCCTCCCGGGGGGGGGGAGCCCTCCCTGCTCCTTCCGGGGGGGGGACATAAAGCACCCCGGGGCGCGGGGACAGCCAGCCATGGCCCCACTGCTGCTGGCCCTGCTCCCCGTGGTCACTGGTGGGGACTGGGGGGCACTGGGGGGACTGGGGGGGACTTGGGGGGACAAGGGGGGGACAAGGGGACGGGGACATGGGGATGGGGACATGGGGACGGGGGGGGCTGGGGGTATGGAGAGATGGGGATGGGGGGGATGTGGGGGGACGGGGACACTGGGATGGGGAGGGTGGGGGCATGGTGGGGACAGGGACATGGGGACACAGGGGACATGGGGGACTTGGGGATGGGGACATGAGGGACATGGGGATGGGGACATGGGGACCAGAGGGATGGGGGGACATGGGGACATGGGGACATGGGGACATGGGGGACCTGGGGAATAGAGGGATGGGGACATGGGGATGGGGACACAGGGGACAGGGACATGGGGGATGTGGGGACAGGGACATGGGGACACAGGGGACATGGAGACCAGAGGGATGGGGACATGGGGACACGGTGGGGCTGGGGACTTAGGGGACAGCTGGGGCCAGGGCACTGGGGACAAGGCGGGGACAGGGGCACGGGGACATAAGGAGTAGGGTGACGGGGACACCGGGGATGTGAGGGGACAGGGAGGGGGGACGGGGACAGCGGGGCTGGGGCTGACGTCCCCGATGTGACCCAGCCCTGGTGCTGGTGGGGGCGGAGAGCCCCCCCTTGGGACACCAGACCCTGCCCGCGGGGGACACCGAGGATGGGCCCTGGCTGCAGCTGGGGGACGAGGACAGCGCGGTGAGGGGACACCGGGACACTGGGGGGACACTGGGGGGCACTGGGGGACACTGGGGGGCACTGGGGGGGCACGGGGGGGCACTGGGGGGCACCCAAGGGGCACTGGGGTGGAGACCAAGGGGGGCACCCCCAGGGCACTGGGAGGGCACTGGGAGGGCACTGGGAGGGCAGCCAGGGGGTACTGGGGCTCGGCCCCCTCCCGTGGCACCCATGGGTGCTACCTGAGGGCTCGCTGTGCGCAGGGCGGGGGGGGGCAGCTCCCCAGCAGCTGGCGCTGTTGGATCTGCCGGAGCACCGTGAAGTCCCTCGGCAAGGTGGCCCAGGACGTCAAGGACAAGGTGAGCGGCCCCGTCCCCGCACGGAGCGTCCCCACGGCCCCTGGGGTCCCCACACCAGGGGTCCCCGTGTCAGCTGTCCCCACGCACGGTGTCCCCACAAGGGGTGGCGCCATGCGAGGTGTCCCCATGCAAAGTGATGTCCCCGTGTGAGGTGTCCCCAGACGAGGTGTCCCCGTGCCAAGCGATGTCCCCATGTGGGGTGACCCCCATGCAAAGTGTCCCCATGCCAGGCGATGTCCCTATATGAGGTGTCCCCATGCAAGATGACATCCCCCTGCCAGGTGTCCCCATGTGAGGTGTCCCCATGCAAGGTGATGTCCCCATATGAGGTGGTGTCCCCATGCCAGGTGTCCCCTTATGAGGTGTCCCCATGCCAGCCAATGTCCCCATGTGAGGTGTCCCCATACAAGGTGTCCCCATGTGAGGTGTCCCCATACAAGGTGTCCCCACACCAGGTGCCATCCCCACGCCCCGTGTCCCCATAGGAGCTCCGTCCCCCACCCAAGCCATCCCCACGTGCGGTGTCCCCATACAAAGCCGCATCCCCCACCGCTCTCCCCCCTCTCCCCTTCCCCACCCCATATCCCCCCTCCCTGCCCCCTGGTGCCCCCCGGTGCCCCCGGTGCTGACGGGGGTCCCTCAGGACAAGGTGACCCGTGTCACCCAACGCGTCTGCGGCCGGCTGGGGCCGCTGAAGTCCCGGTGCCAGCGGCTGCTGCAGCGCTGGGTGACACCCATAGTGGACGCGCTGGCGCACCACGAGGCCCCCGACCGCGTCTGCACCCACCTGGGGCTGTGCCGCAAGGGGGTCTGAGCCAGGTGAGCCCCAAACCCGGCCCCAAAGCCGGCCCCGTGCGCCCTGCCCGCCTGGAGGGTCCTCGAGCCCCCCACGAGGGCTCTCGAGTCGAGGGCCGGGGCCGGAGCTTCAAAGAGCTGCCGGGAAGGCGCACCCATGGGTGCTGCCGGGGGGAGGGGGGCATGGGGCGTGGGAACACAGGGGTGTGGGGTGTGGGACATGGGGATAGAGGGACGTGGGGGGTGGGGATATGGGAGTTGGGGACACAGGGGTGTGGGGGTGTGGGGACATGGCAGGGGATGGGGACATGGGGGGCATGGGATTTGGGGACATTGGGGGTGGGCTTGGGGACATGGGGTGCGGGGGACAGGGTTTGGAGACATGGGGACATGGGGGTGGGGGACATAGGGGTGTGGGGACATGGGAGGGCTGGGGGACACGGGGGGGGCGTAAAAACTTGGGGACATGGGAGGTCACGGGGGAACTTGGGGCATGGGGGAGATGGGGATGTGGGGGGGACAGGGGGTGTGGGGCACGGGGACAGGGAGGCTGGGGACATGGGGACATGGCAGACAACTCGTGGACACGGAGCCATGAGGACACGGGGACACCACGTGGTGTCTCCTCCTCCCCTTCTCCCCCCAGGCATCAGCTGGCTCTGAGGACCCCCGATGGCACCCGTGTCCCCCTCATGTCCCCCTCGTGTCCCCAGCGCTGTGACCACCCCGTCCTTCCCAGCACAATAAAGCTTTGTCACCACAGGGGTGGCACCTGCCTGTCCTCTGCGGGGGTGGGATGGGGACACGGGGACCCCGATGGGGACATGGCTATGGGGGGGTGGGGGGGACACCTCCAGGGCCCTGTCCCTTGCTGTGAGCGGGGCTGGGGACAGGGACAACGTGTCCCCGTGGTGCTGGCACCGTCCCAGCGGCCACCTCCCGTCCCCACGGGGCTATAAGAGCCCGCGGGGCACGGCCCCAACACCGCCACCATGGCGCTGCCACCGTCCCCGTCCTCGTCCCCGTCCCTGGCACGGACGCTGCTCCTCGCCCTGCTCTGTGCCACCTCAGGTAGGGACCGTGAGCCCCCCCAGGGCTGGGCACCCCCCAACCCCAAATCTGGGTGCCCCCATAACCCCAAATCTGGGTGTGTTCCCCCTTGGGGACACGGCAGTGGATTGGGGGGGCCCTTCCCCATTATGGGATTTGGGGGTAGGGGGGGTCCTGGCCACCTGGGTCTGCCCCCACACCCAAAGAGCTGTAAGGGGGGAATTTGGGGGGGCTATGGGGGGGGGGTCCCAGCGCTGGTGCTGACGGTGGCCGCAGGGCTGGGGGGGCCGGCGGAGCGCTGCGGGGTCCCCCCCGACGCCTGGTGCCAGAGCTGGGGGACGGCGCTGCGCTGCGGGGCCCTGGGGCTCTGCACCCGCCGCGGCTGGGACCCCAGTGCCAAGGTGAGCGCCGCCACCGAGACACGGCCCCACGGCCCCACGGCCCCACGGCCCCACATCTCCACGGCCCCACGGCCCCACAGCCCCATGGCCCCACGGCCCCACGGCCCCACATCTCCATGTCCTATTCCCCATCCACCCCGTCCCCACTCCCTGTGTCCCCCCCACCCCATATCCCATGCCCTATGACCCTGTGTCCTTGTGACCCCCTCCCCGTGTTCCCATGTCCCCCTCCCCCGTCCCCTGTGCCCCCCGTGTCCCCCTGCCCCATGCCCCATACCCTATGTCCCATGGCCCGCGCCGTGTCCCTCTGTCCCCACATTCCCACGCCCCGCGCCCCTTGTCCCCATGCCCCATCTCCACGTTCCCACGCCACATGTTTGTGTGTCCCCCACTCCACCTCCCCATATAATGATGCCCCACGTCCCCACACCCCATTGCCATGTCCCCAAGTCCATTTCTCCATGTCCCCATGTCCCCAAGTCCACTTTCCCATGTCCCTACCCTCCATACTATATGTCCCCATATCCCCAAGTCCTTTTTCCCGTGTCCCCACGTCATATGTCCCCAAGTCTGCTTCCCCATGCCCCCATCCTCCATGTCATATGTCCCCATGTCCCCAAGTCCATTCCCATGTCCTATACCCCATCCTATATGTCCCAAGTCCTTTTTCCCGTGTCCCCATGCTATATGTCCCCAAGTCCTTCTCCCCAAGTCCCCAACTCCATTTCCCCGTGCCCCCATACCCCACACCACATGTCCCCATGTCCCCAAGCCCCTTTCCCCGTGCCCTGTACCCCTCGTCCCCGTGCCCCCCGTCCCCACACGCCTCCGTCCCGGTGTGGGTGCCCCCCCCTCGCAGGAGGACATGTGCGCCGACTGCCAGGAGGTCGTCACCCTGCTCATCCGCATGGCCAACGAGTCGGCCACCAAGGTGCTGAGGGACACGGGGGGGACACCAAGGGGGGGGGACACACGAGGTGCGGGTGCCCCCGCGGGTGCCATCGTGGCTGTGGGTGCAGGTGGCCGTGGAGGGATTTCTGCGCCGGGAGTGCACGGCGCTGCCGGTGCCCACCATGGTGACCCCCTGCCAGAACCTGGTGCACGAGTACCTCGCCCTCCTCGTCACCCACCTGGAGGAGCACCTCGTGAGTGGCACCCATGGGTGCTGTGAGGGGTGGGCAGGGGAGCCCGGGGGTGCTGGGGGGGGACTCGGTGCCGTTTGGGAACACCTTGGGGTGTGGGGTAGGTTGGGGTCACTGTGCCATTTGGGGGACATTTGGGGGTGATGGGGATACTGGGGACACTGTGCCATTTGGGGACACCTCAGGGTGCTGGGAAGATTGGGGACCCCATGCCGTTTGGGGACACAGCAAGGTGCTGTGGGGGGATTAGGGACGCCGTACCATTTGGGGACATTATGCCACCTGGGGACAGCTTGGGGTGGGGGAAAGACTGGGGTCACTTTGGGGTTCCGGGTATACTGGGGACCCCATGCCATTTGGGGACATCTCAGGGTGCTGGGAAGATTGGGGACACCGTGCCACCTGGGGACACCTTGGGGTGCTGGGGACCCTGTGCCACTGGGGGGCACCTCGGGGTGCCAGGTGCCCCACGCTGGGGAGCAAACCCAGGCGTTGGGGCCCCCCCAACCTGCGCCACCCCATCCCTCCCCGTCGGGGGGTGCCCTCACCGTGTCCCCCCAGAAGCCCTCGGCCGTCTGCGCCCGGCTGGAGCTGTGCCCGGGGGAGCCCGGGGGGGTCCTGGCCGTGCCCCCCCAACTCAGGGCACCCAGCGCCCGCCCGCAGGTAGGAGCTGCTGGGGGCATCTGTGGGGTGTCTGCAGGGGGGATTTGGGGGCATCTGTATAGGGTTCTATATGGGCATCTGGGGGCATCTGGGGGCATCTACAGGGGTCTATATGGGCATCTGGGGGCATCTATGGGGTATCTGGGGGCATCCATATAGGCTTCTGTATGGGTGTCTTGGGGGACATCTAAGTGGGCATCTATATAGGGTTCTATATGGGCATCTTGGGGGCACGTATGTGGTCTTCTGTATGGACACCTGTGGGCACCTATATGGGCACCTATATGGGCATCTGTATGGGCATCTGTGGGCATCTACATGGGCTTCTACATGGGCATCTGCACAGGCTTTTATAGGGGCAGCTGTGGGCACCTATGTGGTCTTTTATATGGGCACCTGTGGGTATCCATATAGGCTTCTATATGGGCACCTACAGGGGCATCTGGGGGCGTCTGTATGGCCTGTGTGGGATCTGTGGGCACCCGTCTGGGCTTCTGTCTGGGCACAACTCCCACCCCGTCCCCAGGGCCAGGACCTCCCGATGCCGCTGCCGCTGTGCTGGCTGTGCCGCAACTTCATCAGCCGCCTCGAGGCCTCCATCCCCAAGGTGCCGGGGGGGCGGGTGGGACGCTAACGGGGGGGGGGGGGGGGGGTGCCGAAGCCGGGGTGACCCCCAAATGACGGGGACGGCGCCCGCAGGAGGCGGCGGCGGCGGCGGTGTCGCGGTTGTGCCGGGTGCTGCCGGTGGCGGTGGCGGGCACGTGCCAGTGCCTGGCCGAGCGCTACACCGTGCTGCTGCTGGAGGCGGTGCTGGGGCGCCTGGGCCCCCGCCTGCTGTGCCGCCTGCTCCTCGCCTGCCACCCCGAGGACGACGGTTGTGCCCCCCTGGCACCGCCGCGGCCCCCCGGGGACCAGGAGGATGCGGCGCTGCGTGCGGGGCACGAGGTGAGGGTGGGAGTTGGGGCAGGGGTGAAAGGCTGGGGGGTGAGCCCAGGGTGTGGAGGGGCACCCAAGGGTGGCACAGGGCCCGGTGAGGTGATCGTGGGTGGCACGGCACCAGGGGACGTGCCGGGGACACCAAGGGTCAGCGTGGGCCCAAGGGACGCGTCGCAAGGTGTCACGGTGCCAAGGGACATGCCAGGAACCCAAAAGGTTGTCATGGCCCCAAGGGACACGCCCCACGGTGTCACCATCCCACAGGAGGTGCCAGGAACCCACAAGGTTGTCATGGCCCCGGGGGACACATCCCATGGTTTCACAATCCCAAGGGACACACCCCAGGGTGTCACCACCCCACAGGACATGCCAGGAACCCAGAAAGTTGTCATGGCCCCAAGGGACACATCCCAGGGCGTCACCACCCCAACGAACACACCCCAGGGTGTCACAGCCCCAGGGGACACTCCAGGAGCATTAAGGGGACTTCACGGCCCCAGGGGATGCACCCCAGGGTGCCTCAGGCCAACGTCCCCGTGCCACAGCCCCAGAAGGTGCCCCAGCTCCAAGGGCTGTGGCACTGTCCCCAAGGGGGACACCACGGGGCACGCCAGGACCCCTCCAAACGTGTCACCTCCACAAGGGACAACCCTGGGGCTGCTGCCACCCGTGTCCCCTCCTTGCAGGACCTGGAGCTGTCCCCAAAGCCAGGACCCTGCGCCCTGGGCCCGGCCTATTGGTGCTCCAGCCCCGAGGCCGCCCGGAGCTGCAAGGTGAGTAGGGGCAGGGTAACAAGGGACACGGAGGGACACAGAGGGGACATGCAGCCCCCAACGTGCCCCCCGTGCTCCCTGCCAGGCCCTGCGGTACTGCCAGGACCACGCCGGGCTGTAGGGGGACAGGAGGAGCCTGCAGCGTGCCCGGCCCCGCAGCGACCCCAAATAAAGCTTGGATGCCAGCACCCCCAGCACCCCGCTCGCCTCCGTCTGGTTTTTCTGGGGTTCTTTTTTCTTTGAAGCGGGGGCGGGCGGGTTCTCACACCTCCCCCGGCCACCTCAAAGCTGCGAAAACCACGAGGCACCTCTTGCGGCGAAACTGGGGCAACAGAGAGCGGAAAAAGGTTTTTTTAAAAAAATACAAGTGGAGTCCTTTAATGGGCGGCCCCGCGGGGCTCAGGCGCCTTGCTGGTTGGTCTCATCCTCCTCGCGCCGCTTCCAGATCTGAGGGGGGGAGGAAAACCAGGGGGGTGAGCAACGTGGGGGGGGGATTTTGGAGTGGGAGAGGTGTCCCCGTGTCCCCTCACCTGGATGTAGGCCTCGGACAGCGTGATCATCTGCGGCAGGATGTCGGTGACCTGCAGGTCCTGCAGCTCGTACCACTTCCCGGTGCCCTGCGAGGGGACACGAGGGGACGGCGGTGACGCCGGGGGGCTCCTTTTTGTGGGTCCCCCCCTCACCCCCCCGGAGGGCCACTCACGTGGTGCAGCACGTGGATGCGGTAGGAGCCCTCGGAGGGTTTCCCGTCGTGCACGATGTTGGCGATGAGGTCGTAGGTGGTGTTGGTGTGCACCGCCTGCACCTCCTCCGACAGGTACTCCCGCAGGTCCACGTTGCTGTGGGGACGTGCCGTGGGCACCCACGCCACCCCAAAACCCCCCCCGGGGATCCCCGCCCACACCCCACTTTGCAAAGGACAGGTTTGGGCACCGGGGGAGATCCCAAAGGCACCCCAAACATGGGAGCAGTCCCGTTTGTAAAGGATGGGTTTGAGCACCGGGGCAGATCCCAAAAGAACTCCAAAAGTGAGCATCTTGCTCTGCAAAACCCAGGTTTAGGCAGCAGGGGAGATCCCAAAGGCACCCCAAAAACCTGAGCATCCTGGTTTGCAAAGGGTGGGTTCAGACACTAGGGCAGATCTCAAAGGCACCCCAAAAATGTGTGTACTCCACTTGGCGAAGGGTGGGTTTGGGCACTGGGGGATATCCTAAAGGCACCCCAAAAACCTGAGCACCCCACTTTGCAAAGGACAGGTTTGAGCACCAGGGGAGATCCCAAAGGCACCCCAAAAACACACACACAGCTTTGCAAAGCCCGAATTTAGGCACCAGGGGAGATCTCAAATCTACCCTAAAAATGTGTGCACCTCGCTTTGCAAAGGACGGGTTTGGGCACGAGGGGAGATCCCAAAAGCACCCCAAAAACCTGCGCACCCCAGCTTGCCAAGGACAGGTTCAGGCACCGGGGGAGACCCTTTTGAGGCCTTGGGGCACCCCAAAACCCCCCGGGGGGCACTCACGTGATGGGGAAGTTGACGATGGTGGGGTTTTTCTCCACGAAGAAGTTGTTCTTGGTGAAGCGCTTGATGCAGAAGATGAGGTAGGGCGGCAGCCTGGTGAGCTGGAAGCGCTTGAGGAAGTTCTCCTTGTAGGTCTTGTACTCCTTCTCGGTGGCGCCGTTGAATTTGGCCAGGATGCTGAAGAGGGGCACCTGGGGGATGATGAGCTGCTCCTTCTCGTCCTTGTAGAGCGGCGCCGTGGGCAGGTCCAGCGTCAGGTACATGAAGGTGGACTCCACCATCGTCTCCTGGTACTCGGCGTTCTGCAGCAGCTGCGCCTTCTCCTCGGCCGGCTGCGGGACCGGGCTTGGGGATCAGCGTGGGGCTGGGGGGGGGCGGTGGGAAGCCCCCTCCCAGGCTGTGGAAGCCCCCCCAAGCCCCAGGGGACACTCACCAGGTCGGGGTGAGGCAGCTTTTTGGTGAAGATGCGCATGGAGCCTTGGAAAACGTCGGTGACGATGGCTGCGGGCACGGAACGGGGACGTTGGGGGCCAACCCCAGCTTAAAAAGGGGGTGGCGAGCACCACCTGTGGCCATGACCCCCCATGGGGGGATGCCACCCCCCCAAAAACCCCCCCCTCTCACTTTTTTTCTTCTTCTTGGTGCCGCCCAGGGCCGAGTGCAGCGCGTTGAGGAACCAGGAGAGGAAATCAACCCCATCCCCTGCAAGGCAGGGGGCGAAATCAGAGCCGTGCCCGCGGCGGCGGTGCCTCCCCACCGCCCCCCACGTCGCGCCGCCCCGCACCCTGCTTGGTGATCTGGAAGTTCTTCTTGCTGCACAGCACCACGGCCTGCAGCATCTCGTGGGGCGAGACGTGCGCCTTGAAGTTGCGGGGGTTCCACAGCTTCCTCATCAGCTCCCCGAAGCGCTGCACCAGCAGGAACATGATGTCCCCCGGCGGGCGCTTGATGCTCTTGTAGTTGTCCTCCTCCAGGAAGTAATTCCGCAGCGGGGGGACGTTGGACAGAGCCTGGGGGCGGGAACAGGGTTGGACACAGCCCCCTTAAGGTTTTTTTTTCCTTTTTTTTGGGCATGCAGCCCCAAAAAACCCAAGCCGGGGGCCGTACCTGCAGCACGGCGTTGGCGTAGTCGTTGGCCTTGATGTTGTTGAGCCCCACGATGCCGGGCAGGTAGGTGGTGCCGTCGTAGGCGCGCGACAGCTTGGCCTGCTTGTCCAGGTTGGAGATGTGCTGCGCCGTGAAGGTGGGCTTCAGCACGTACTGCAGGGACGGGGAGGGGGAAACGGCCTCAGCGGGGGGCTCCCGGGGGCAGCCCCGGGGCCGGGAAGGTGGCGGGGGGCCGCGGGGGGGCCGCACCGTGATGTCCTCGAGAGAGGAGTCGATGATCTCGTAGTTGTCGGGCAGGCAGTAGAACTTGAGGGTGTGCAGGTTGAGGAAGACGTGGTGGCTGAGCTGCACGCTGTGGATGTAGGCGTGGGACTTCAGCCCCCGGCCTGGCAGAGAGAGGGAGGAAAGCGTCAGGGGTGGGGGGGGCAGGAGGGGAAGGGAAAGGGCTCAGGGTGCCCCAAAAAGCCCCAAAACCAGAGGGAAAAGGGACAGGAGGGATGAGGGATGAGTGGAGAGCTCAGAGCACCCCAAAAAGCCCCGAAACTGCAGGGGTGAGGAAAAGGAGGGATGGGAAAAGGACTCAGGGTGCCCTCAAAACCTCGGGAGCAGGGACCAGAGGGATAGGGAAAGGGCTGGGGCCACCCCAAAACCACGAGAACAGGGGCAGGAGGGATGGAGAAAGGGCTTGGGGATCCCTAAAAAAAAAAAAAAAAAAAAAAAAAAAAAAAAAAAAAAACAGGAAAAAGGGACAGGAAGGATGGGGAAAGGGCTCAAAAAAGAACTGCGGAGGGGGGGGAGGCTGGGATGCTGCCCCCGGTGCTCACCCTGGAAGTACTTCCCGCAGACCAGGCAGGCGTAGACGTTGATGTGTGACAGGGAGATGGAGCACAGCTTCTCAAAGTCGAAGTCCAGCACGCTCCTGGGGGGGGGCAGAGCCGTGGGGTGGCCGCGGGACTCCCCCCCCCGGTGCGCCCGGTGCCCCCTCCCGGTGCCCGTTCCCCCCCCGTCCCCTCCTCACTTGTTGATGGTGTCCAGGTAGGGGCAGTGGCGGCTGCGCTGGTCCTCGGGGTCGAAGCGGCCATAGCGCACTGCGGGGCACCGGGCTCATTAGCGAGGGGCTCGTTAACGAGGGGGTGGCGGGAAACGGTGCCCGGGGTGGTGCCAACCCCCCCCCGGTGCCCCCCGATCCCATCCCGGTACCCCCAGATCCCAACGTGGTGCCCCCAAATTGAGCCCTGGGGCCCCCCAATCCCCCCCCCGGTTCCCGGTGTCCCCGGATCCAGCCCCGGTGTCCCCCAGATCCCACCCCAACGCCCCCCCCCGTTCCCGGTGCCCCCCCAGATCCCTCCCCGGTAGCCCCCAGACCCCTCCCGGTGCCCTCTCGGTGCTCCCCGGTTCCCGGTGTCCCCCCCGATCCAGCCCCGGTGTCCCCCAGATCCCACCCCAACGCCCCCCGGTTCCCGGTGCCCCCCCCAGCCCCCCCCCGTTCCCCCCCTCGCCCACCGGCGGGCTCCGGCTCGGGGTCCGACTCCCCCTCGGGCTCCCTCTCGCGTTTCACCCTCACGGGCCCGCTCCCGGCCGCAGCCGCGGGCCCGGCCCAGGCCCCGCCGCCTCCCCCCGGCTCCTTCTTGATGCGCGCGGGGCCCCCCGCCAGGCCCAGGCCCAGCCCCGGCCCGGAGCCGCCGCCGCCGCCGCTCTCCGCCGCCTCCCGCTTGTCCCGGCCCCGCTCCGCCTCCCGCCGGCCCCGGCCCCGCTCCCCCTCCCCCTCCCGGCGGCTCCGCGCCGAGCCCCGCGCCGAGCCCGAGCCCGAGCCGGAGCCGGAGCCGGAGCCGGAGCCGGAGCCGCCCCCCCCCCCCCCCCCGCTCCCTGTCCCGGTCCCGCTCCCGGTCCCGCTTCCCGCGGCTGGACATGGCCGCGCACTGCGCATGCGCCGCGGCGCCACCGCGCAAGCGCGGCGAGAGGCGGGGCTTCGTTTTGCCCACTGCGCACGCGCAACGCCCTGCCCGGTTCTGCCCCTCCCTCCTCCCCGCGCATGCGCGTTGGCGCGCCCCCGCGGCGGCCGGCGGGGATTTTAAAGGGGCCGCGGCCCCGGTACCGGCGGCGCCTCCCGCAGCTCCCGGCGCCGCTTCATGGAGGCGGCCGCGGGGTGGCGCTGCCGCCGGCCGGGCGGGCGGCTCGATATGAGCCACGGCTTCGTGCGGCACATCCGCCGCAACCAGCTCGCCAGGTACCGGCACCGCCCACCCCGCCCCCCTCAACCGGATCCCACCCCCTGCGGTCCCGGGACCCCGATGCCACCGGCTGGGCCCCCCCCGGAGCCCCAATAACCCCCCGATACCCCCCCGGTACCCCAATACCGCCCCCGGTACCCTCCCGGGACACCCCCCGGTACCCCAATGACCCCCCCGGTGTCCCGGGACCCCTCCGTGTCTCCCCCGGTGCCCCAATGCCCCCCCTCGGTGTCCCAATACCCCCCCGGTACCATCCCATACCCTCCCGGTACCCCAAATACCCCCCCCGGTACCCCCCTGGTTCCCTCCGCAGCTCCCGTGCCCCCCCCGGTACCCCAGTAACCCCCCCGGTAGCCCCCCGGTGCCCCAACACCCTCCCGGTGCCCGCCCCCGGTACCCCAATACCCCCCCCGTACCCCCCGGGTACCCCCCCGGTGCTCCCGTGCCCCCCCCCGGTACCCTAACACCCCCCCGGTACCCTCCCGTACCCCCCGGTGCCCCCCCCGGTGCCCCCCGGTACCGGTGGGTGCTGAGGTGCCGCTGCCCCAGGGATGCCTACGAGCGCTCGGTGCGGCAGGCGCGGGGGCGGGCGAGGGGGCGGCACACCGCGACCCCCCCCCGGCCCCGCCGCCCCGACCAGCCGGTGTACCGGCCACGGCGGCCCGGTGAGAGGGGGGGGGCACCCAAGGGTGGGGGTCCAGGGGGCTTTGGGGGGGGGCTGGGGGGCACCCAAAGGTGGGCACGGGCATGGGGGGGGCACCCAATGGGTGGGGGTCCAGGGGGCTTCGGGAGGGGTGGGGAGCACCCATGGGTGGGCATGGGGGGGGGACCCAATAAGGGGAGGGGTCCAGGGGGCTTGGGGGGGGGGCTGGTGAAGTGGGGGGGGCACCTAAAGGTGGGGGGGGCTTGGGGGGACCCCTGGTAAGCTGGGGGGGCACCCAAGGGTGGGCACAGGCAGGGGGGGCACCCAAGGGGGGGGTTAGGGGAGGGGTGGGAGGGGTCCCTGGTGAGTCGGGGGGGGGGCACCCAATAATTGGGGGGGTGTGGGGGGGTCCCCAGGTGGGTGTGGGGTTCGGGGGGGGCACCCCCAGTGAGCTGGGGGGCACCCAGGGGTGGGCGTGGGGGGCACCCAGTAATGGGGGTTCCCTAGGGTGGGCACCCAAGGGTGGGCTGGGGTGGGGGGGGGCACCCCCAGAGACCTGGGGGGGCACCCAGGGGTGGGGGTGGGGGGCACCCAGGGGTGGTGACGGTGCTGGGGGGGAGGGGGACACGGGGGAGGGGGGGGGCACCACCCTCGGTGACCCCCTCCCCCCACCCCGGGGTGGCCCGCAGGGGGGGGGGGGGCGCCTCCGGTGAGGGGTCCCCGCCCCCCCCCGCGGCACCCGCCCCCCCGGAGCCCCGCGGCCCCCGGCTCTTCTGCCTGGACTTCGAGGGGGACGACGGGCGCGTCACCAGCGTCATCGTGCACCAGGTGAGGACACGGGGGGGGGGGGACACGGGGACACACGGGGACACCCCCCCGGGGATTTTGTGTCCCCCCCCCCCCAGCCCCGCGGTGACCCCGGGTGCCGCAGGGGGACAGCGCCGAGGAGGTGACGCGCCGGGTGTGTGCCCGCAGCCCCCTGGAGCCCCCCCTGCGGCGCGCCCTGTGCCAGCGGGTGCAGGATGAGCTCAGCAAGCGCGGGGGGGCGCGGTGACACCCCCGGGGGGACAACGGGGACGACGGGACGGCTGCTGGCACCCCCCCGGTCCTCATTGTTGGAGGGGGGGGGGCAGTAAACAGGATCGAGGCCCCCCCCTGCGTGTGGCTGTGTCTGGGGAAACTGAGGCACGGGGCGGGGGTGCTACCGTGTCGCTGTCACCCCCCCCCGAGTGTCACCGGGTCCCCGAGGTCCCCGTCCCCTCCCCATCGTGCCACCAGGGCCGTGTCCCCAGATTAGGGGGGGACAGGACAGGATCGCCCCCCCACCCCCAGCCGTAGGTCGCGCTGTGTTGTTATTGTAGGGTCTCCTCCAGGTGGGCTGTGATGGTTTATTGTGGTAGGGGCTCCCCCAATCAGGCCCTGCAGGGTTGTTATTGTAGGGTCTCCTGGGGGTGAGGCAGGGATGTTTGTTATTGTAGGGTCTCCCTGGAGCAAGTCCTGCTGGTGTATTATTGTAGGGTCTTCTTGGAGCATGCCGTGCTGGTTTGTTATTGTAGGGTCTCCCTGCAGCGGATCCCACAGGCCTGTTATTGTAGGGTCTCCCCACATCAGGCCCCGCAGGTTTGTTATTGATGGGTCACCCTGGTGCAAGGCACAGTGGTTTGTTATTGTAGGGTCTCCCAACAACGAGTCCTGGTGGGTTGTTGTCACCGGACCTTCATAAAGCAGATCCTGCAGCCTTATTTACTGTAGGGTCTCCCAGAGAGAGTCCTGCTGGTTTGTTATTGTAGGGTGTCCCCGGAGCAGCTCCTGGTAGTTTGTTATTGTAGGGTCTCCCGGTGCTTGTTGCGCTGGCTTATTTTTATAGGGTCTCCCCAAGCAGGTCCTGATGTTTGTTTATTGTAGGGTCATCCCGGAGCAGCTCCTGGTGGTTTGTTATTGTAGGGTCTCACAGAGGGGGTTCCTGCTGGCTTGTTACTGTAGGGTCTCCCCAAGCAGCTCCTGGTGGTGTGTTACTGTAGTGTCTCCCAGTATTTGTTGTGATAGCTTATTTTTGTAGGGTCTCCCCAAGCAGCTCCTAGTGGTTTGTTATTGTAGGGTCTCCCATCACTGTCTTATTTACCGTAGGGTCTCCCGGAGCATCTCCAGGCGCTTTGTTATTGTAGGGTCTCCCAGCACTCACCACAACGCCTTACTGACCGCCGGGTCCCCGGGGGCCGTGTCAGGGCGGGGTGGGGGGGCTGCCGGTGGCCGGGGGGGCCGGGCCGGGGCCGGGGGGCGCGGGGGAGCCGCGGGGGGCGAGCCCCAGCCCCAGGGCGATGGCCACCAGCAGCAGCAGCCCCACGGCCACCGCCCCCCCCAGCACCAGCTGCCACCGCCGGTGCCCCGCGCGCTGCTTCCGAGCCACCGCCCGCGTGCTGCGCGTGAACGTCTCGCCCTGAGGGGGGGGCGGCGAGATTAGGGGGGGGGCGGCGAGGTTATCTGTCCATACTGTCCCTATAATGTCCCCCCCCCAAGGCCATGACCCCCCCAGGATCCATGTCCCTATACTGTCCCCACAGTGTCCCCACCATGCCCCCCCCCCCCCCCCCCCAGGGCCAACCCCGGGGCTCTGTCCCCATATTTTCCCCCAAGGGCCATGCCCCCCTCCCCCCTGGGCCATATGTCCCCATAATGTCCCCTCAGGATATATGTCCCCACAGTGTCCCCCCTGGGTTGCATGTCCCCATAAATCCCTCCAAATGCCATGTCCCCCCTGGGCCATGTGTCCCCATAGTGTGGCCCCTTGGCTGCATGGCCCCACAGTGTCCCCATAATGTCCCTCCAAATGCTGTGCCTCCCCCCCCAAGCCATATGTCCCCATAGTGTCCCCCTTAGGCTGTATGTCCCCATAGTGTCCCCATAATGTCCCTCCTGGGCCATATGTCCCCACAATGTCCCCCAAGTGCCACACCCCCCCCCGGCTGTAATCCCCCCCCTGTGCTCCCCAAGTGCCACATCCCCAGAGGCCATATGTCCCTACAGTGTCCCCTTTAGGCTGGATGTCCCCATAGTGTCCCCATAACATCCCCCCAGATGCCATGTCCCCCCCCAGCCATGTGTCCCCCCAGTGCCACATCCCCCTGGGCTGTAAATCCCCCTTGTGCTCCCCAGGTGCCACATCCCCACAGGCCATATGTCCCCATAGTGTCCCCATAATGTACCCTCAGGATATATGTCCCCATAGTGTCTCCCTAGGCTGCATGTCCCCACAGTGTCCCCATAATGTCCCTCTAAACGCTGTGCCCCCCCCCAAGCCATATGTCCCCATAAATCCCTCCAAGTGCCCTGTCCCCCCAGGCCATATGTCCCCATAGTGTCCCCATAACATCCCTCCAGGCCATATGTCCCCACAGTGTCCCCCAAGTGCCCCTCCCCCCTGGCTGTAATCCCCCCCCTGTGCTCCCCAAGTGCCACATCCCCAGAGGCCATATGTCCCCATAGTGTCCCCTTTAGGCTAGATGTCCCCATAGTGTCCCCATAACATCCCCCCAGGCCATATGTCCCTATAATGTCCCCCTAGGCTGTATGTCCCCATAACATCCCCCCAAATGCTGTGTCCCCCCCCCAGCCACGTGTCCCCCCAGTGCCACATCCCCCTGGGCTGTAATTCCCCCTTGTGCTCCCCAAGTGCCACATCCCCCCAGGCCATATGTCCCCATAGTGTCCCCTTAGGCTGGATGTCCCCAAATGCCATGTCCCCCCCAGCCATGTGTCCCCGTGTCCCCGTGCCCACCATGGCCCGCAGCTCCTGCGCGCGGCTGTCCAGGTCGCTGAGGCGCCCCTCGCGCTCCAGCGCCTTGGCGAAGTTTTGCTTCATCAGCTCCGTCACCTCCTCCGCCTCGCGCTGGCACTGCGCCAGCCCCGCCTGCGGGACCCCCAGGGTCACCGGGGGGGCGCTGGGGACATGGGGACCTCGGGGACCCTGCGGTCGTGGGGGACTTGGGGATCTTGGGGATGTGGGGACCGTGGGGATGCGGGGACCTCAGGGACACAGGGACCTTGGGGACGTGGAGACCTTGGGGATATGAGGACCTCGGGGGCATGGGGATCTGGGGGATGCGGGGACTATGGGGATCTTGGGGACACAGGGACCTTGGGGACATGGGGACCATGGGGACACAGGGACCTCAGGGACCTTGGGGACATGGAGCACTTGGGGGATCTTGGGGACATGGGGACCCTGAGGACATGGTGACCTTGGGGACATGGAGACCTTTGGGATATGAGGACCTCAGGGACATGGGGACCTTGGGGACACAGGGGTCTCAGGGATGTGGGGACCTTGGGGACATGGAGACCTTGGGGATCTTGGGGACAGGGCCTATGGGGACCTCAGGGACATGGGGACCTTGGTGTCATGGGGACCTTGGTGTCATGGGGACCCTGGAGATACCGAGACCTTGGGGGTCTTGGGAGATGTGGGCACCTTGGGGACATGGGGACCTTGAGGACATGGGGACCTTGGGGACATGAGGACCCTGGGGATGGGGTATGTGGGGACAAGGAGAGGGGAGGACATGGGGACACGGGGGCCATTGGGTCAGGAGGGTCACGAGGACCCTGGGGACGTGGGGACCAAGGGGATGGGGCATGTGGGACACCGGGATGGAGGACACGGGGACTGTGGGGACATGGGGACCACAGGGACCAGGGGACACGGGGAACATGGGATGGGACCCATGGGAACAGTGGGGACAGGACATGGGGTGGGGACAGGGCACAAGGGGACCATGGGGACATTGGGACTGCGGGGACAGGGCGTGTGGGAACGGGGATGGGACACAGGGACCGTGGGCATGAGGGGACAGGGAAACGGGGGGACAAGACCCACGGGGACAGGGGGACACCGGGACGGGAACCGTGGGGACCACGGGGACCCTATGAAGTGGGAATGGGGCACACGGGGATGGGGGGACGTGGGGAGCAGGGGGATGCGGGGACTGGGGGGGGCATGGGGACACTGGGGGGGGTATGGGGACACAAGACCCGTGGGAACAGGGGATAGGAAACGGGGACAGGGGGACATGGGGACAGGGCACAGGGGGGTCGGGTGCCACGGGGACCCCAGGAAACGGGGACGGGGCGTGTGGGGCCACGGGGACACGGCCTATGGGGGCGCGGGGACGCGGCGGGGACAGATCCGGCCCCCCCCGGCTCCCACCCCCCCGGGAACCGAAAGCGAAAGCGGCGGCGGCGCTCACCATGCTCCGGGCGGCACCGGGACGGGGACGGGGACAGGGACAGGGACAGGACCGGCACCGGCACCGGCCGGGGACAGGGACCGGGACCGGGACCGGAGCAGCCGCGCCCGTCCCGGCCCCCAGCCCCGCCCCCCGTGGGGGCGCCCCCGGACACCCGTGACCCCCCCGTGGGGCCGCTCCCACGAGCCGTGTCCCCGCCCCCCCCCCGTGTCCCCGTAACCCCACGGCTGTGGGTCCGCCCCCCCCAACCCCATAAGTAGGCGGCCCGCCCTGGACCCCCCCGGCCCCGTAAGTTTGGGTCCCCCCCCCCGGGACCTCCCCTCAAGCCCTGGGTTCTCCCCAGAGCCCCCCCAAAGTGTCAGCCCCCCCCCCCCAGGAGACCCCAAAGGGTGGCGTCCTCCCAGAACCCCCCCCCCCCAAAAGCATGGGTCCCACCCAGGACCCCCTCAAATTGTGGGGTCCCCCCAGAACTCCCCCCAAAGCCATGGGTCCCCTCAGGACCCCCCCCCAGATGAGGATCCCACCCAGTACCCCCAAGCCCTGTGTCCCCCCCCAAGCCATGGGTCCCCCAGGACCCCCCCAAAAGTGTGGGCTTCCCCCAGAACTCCCCCCAAAATGCTGATCCCACCCAGGACCCCCCCAAAAGCGTGGGATCCCCCAGGACCCCCAAGCCCTGTGTCCCCCCTCAAGCCCTGGGTCCCAACAAGCCCCCCCCAAAGTGTGGGGTCCCCCCCGAACCCTCCCAAGCCCTGGGTCCCACCAAGACCCCCCCGAAGTGTGGGATCCCTCCAGCACTGTCCCCAAACCCATGGGTCCCCCAAGACCTCCCCAAGCCCTGTGTCCTCCCCCCCCAGGCCATGGGTTCCCCAGGACCCCCCCCCAAAATATGGGGCCCCCCCTGAACCCCCCCAAGCCCTGGGTCCCACCAAGACCCCCCCCAAAATGTGGGATCCCTCCAGAACTCCCTCCCAACCCACGGACCCCCCCAGGAGCCCCCCCAAGGCGCGGGTCCCCCCCCCCCAGCCGCGGCCCCCCCCGTGTGTCACACGGCGCCTTTTGTCCCCAGGCGCCAGGCACCCGCCTGGCACCGCTCCCCCCGTGTCCCCCCCCCGTGTCCCCCCCCCGTGTCCCACACACGGCCACACAGCTCCTCGGCACTGCCTTTATGGGGCCGCTGCATCTTGGGGGGGGGGTCCCCAAGCTGGGGGAAAGGGGGGTGGGGGTGTGGGGGGGTCCCCTATGTGGGGATGACGCCCGCGGCCAGGAGGATGATGAGGATGAGGATGATGGCGCCCAGCAGCCCGAGGATGAGGAGCAGCTTCGTGTTCTTCCACCAGTACTTGCGCGCCATCTTCTGCGACGTCGTCTTGAAGTGCTCCGACTGCGGGGACGGGGGGCTCAGGGGGGGGCACCGGGGGGACCCCGCACCCACCTGGGGACCCCGCACCCAACTGGGAACCCCGCTGCCACCACAGGGACCCCGCACCCGCCTGGGGACCCCGCAGCTGAAACCTCTCAGGGAGCCGGTGTCACCCTGGGGACCCCGTGCCCCACACCTGGGACCCCTTGGGGACCTGGGACCCTACATCTGGGACCCCTTGGGGACCCAGTGTCACCCTGGGGACCCGATGTCCCATATCTAATGACCCCCTGGGGACCCGGTGTCACCTTGGGGACCCAGTGCCCCAATTCTAAGGACCCCCTGGGGACCTGTTGCCACCTTGGGGACCTGGTGCCCCACACCTAAAGACCCCCTGGGGACCTGATGTCACCTGTAGGGACCCCAATGCCCCAATTTTAAGGACCCCTTGGGGACTCGGTCCCACACATTTAGGGATCCCATGGGGACCCAGTGCCACCTTGAGGACCTCATGGCCCACATCTGGGGACCTGGTGCCCCCTTCAGGACCCAGTGCCCCAGACACATCTGGGACCCCTTGGAGACCTTGGTGCCACCTTGGGGACCCCTGGGGACACAGTGCCACCTCTGGGACCTGGTGCCACCTCGGGGACCCGGCGCCCCGCACCTGGGGACCCTTGGGGACGCGGTGCCACACCGGGGGTACCCCAGGTCCCACGCGCCCATCCCCACCTGGGGTCCCGGTGCCACCCTGGGGACCACGTGGCCAAATAGGGACCCTGGAACCCCCCCTGCTCCCACAGACGCGTGTCCCCGCGATGTCCCCAGTGTCCCCGCAGTGTCCCCGCACCGTGGCCTCCAGGTCCTCGGTCTTGTTGCGGAGGTGCTCGAGGTTCTCCCCCCGCGCCAGGATGCGCTCCACGTTCTGGCTCATGATGCTCTTCACGCCCTCCACCTCCCGCTGCAGGTCCCGCACGCGCTCGCTGCCCCCCGGGGCGTCCGCCTGCGCCCGGCACCGCCTCGGTGGGTGGGGGGCACCCCCATGCCCACCCCACACAGCCCCCGAGGAGCCCCCCCAGCACCCAAGAGGCCCCCAAGAAGCTGGAGCTGCCCCACGCCCACCCCAAGCGCCCCCCCAGCACCCCACTGGGGCTCTGAACACCCCCAGGCACCCCATAAGCTCCCCGTAACCCCTTGGGCGCCCCATAGGGGCCCCATATACCCCTCCAAGCACCCACAGGTGGCCTATAAGCGCCCCCCCAAGCACCCATAGGTGCCCCATACCTCCCCTCAAGAACTCATAGATGGCACTCAACTGCACATAGGTGCTCCGTATACTCACCCAAGCACCCGTAGGTGCCCTCAAGCACCCATAGGCACCCCATACACCACCCCAAGCACCCACAGGTGCCCCATATACCCCCCAAGCACCAATAAGTGTCTCATAACCCCCCCAAGCACCCCATAGGCACCTCATATACCCCCCTCCAAGTACCCACAGGTACCTCATAACCTCCCACAGGTACCCCATATACCCCTGCAAGCACCCATACCTTATATATAGCCCTATAACCCCCACAGGTACCCCCCCAAGCACCCATAGGCACCCCATACACCCCCCAAACACCCAGAGGTGCCCTATAACCCCCCCTATACACCCCCTCAAGCACCTGTAAGCGCCCTATAGCCCCCCCATACACCCTCCAAGCACCCATAGGTGCCCTATAGCCCCCACATACACCCCACAAGCACCCATAGGTACTCCCCAAGAACCCCACAGGAACCCCATACACCCCCACAAGCACCCATAGGTGCTCTATAACCCCCACAGGTATCCCCAAAGCACCCATAGGCACCCAAAACACCCTCACAAGCACCCAAAGGTGCCCTATAACCCCCTATAGCCCCCCCCCATGCACCCACAGGGACCCCCCAAGCACCCAGAGGTGCCCTGTAACCCCCCCATACACCCCCTCAAGCACTCGTAAGTGCCTTATAGCTCCCCCATACACCCCCCAAGCCCCTATAGGTGCCCTTCAAGTACTCACAGGTGCCCTGTAGCCCCCCTATACACCCCCCCAAGCCCCCATAGGTGCCCTATAGCCCCCCTATACACCCCCCCAAGCCCCCATAGATGCTCCTCAAGCCCCCACAGGTGCCCTATAGCCCCCCCCCCGCACCCTTCAAGCCCCCATAGGTGCCCCCCAAGCCCCCACAGGTGCCCTGTAGCTCCCCCCATACACCCCCCAAGCCCCCCTAGACCCCCCCGACCCCCCACGCCCCCCCCCCAGAGGCTCCCCATGGGGCCCCCAGCCCCGCCCCCCGGTGGCAGCCGCAGCCCAACGGCCCCGGGGCACTTCCCCATTTCCCCATTTCCCCATTTCCCCATTTCCCGGTCCCGGTCCCGGTCCCGGTCCCGGTCCGGTGCCGGCCCCCCCGCCCCCCCCTCACCATGGCCGCAGCCGCTGCCCGGTGCCGCTCCCGGTGCCGGTCCCGTTCCCGCCCGGGGCTTCCGGGAGCGGCGGCGGCGGCACCGCCCGGGGCAGGGGCGGGGGCAGGGGGCGGGGGCGCGGGGGGGTCAGGGGGCGTGGTCAACACAAAACGGGCGTGGCCAGGCGCGGGGGGCGTGGCCAGGTTAAGGGGGCGGGGTCAGGGAGCCCCGAGGGGTCACCGTGGGGTGAAGGGGAGGGGAGAGCGGCAGGGGTCAAGGGTCAAAGGTCACGGAGGGGGGGCAGGGGTCAGAGGGGGGTTGGGGGGGGCAGGGGGCCTGGGGTCAGAGGTCACGGGGCTGGGAGGGGCCTCGGGGGGGGGCAGCGAGCGGGGGGGGGGGAGGGGAAAGCGGGGGGAGGGTCGGGTCGGTGACCGCAGCGGGGTCAGAGGTCAGCGGGGTCAGAGGTCAGGGGGCGGGGCCTCGCCTCGCCCCCCTCGCTCCTCATTGGCCGCCGGGCGGTGTGGTGGCGGTGACGTGGCGGGGGGGGGGCGGGCACCGGCCATGGCGGCGGCGGCGGCGGCGATGGGTGCGGGCAGCGGGCGGCACCGGGAGGGCAACGGGAGCCCCCCAGCGCCCCCTGACCCCCTGACCCCTGACCCTTGACCTCTGCCCCTCCAGGCCCAGCCCGGCGGCGGCGAGCGGGACGCGGGGCGGACGAGACGGCGGCGGCACCACCGCTACCGGAGGAGCCCCCGGTGCCTTGCGGGGACCCCCCCGGTGGGCGCCCCCCGGGCCGTGCCCGGCGCCTGCTGGGCTTCGAGCCCCGGGAGCTGGCGAGCTGGGGGCGCCTCGTGCGGCTGCTGCATCGCCCCCGCGACCCCGCCGCCCTCGGGGCCTTCCGGGCAGCTTTCGGTGAGCGGCGCCGCCGCGACGGGAGCGGGACCCCCGGCACCGCGGCCCCCGGTGGCTCACGGTGTCCCCGCCGCGCCCCCAGGGCTGCTGATGGCGCTGGACGTGCCGCAGGAGCGGGGGCTGGCGCGGTTGGATCACCGGTACCTGGACGGGCTGGAGGTCTGCCGCTTCCCACTGCTGCCCGGCCTGCGGCCGCTGCCGCTCGACTGGATGTACCTGGTGTACGGCGTCATGCTGCTGGGTACGGGGCACGGGGACACGGGGACAGGGACATGGGGACAGGGACACGGGGACACGGGGACGGGGATGGGGACACGGGGAGAGCAGGACGGCGGGACAGGAGCAGAGGGCACGGGGACAGCAGGACGCAGGGCATGGGGACACGGGAACAGCAGGACAGGGGAACATGGGGACAGCAGGAGGCAGGGACATCAGGATATGGGGACATGGGGACAGCAGGACGAGAGGACAGGGACACGGGGACATCAGAACATAGGGACATGGGGACGGGGACAGCAGGAGGCAGGGACATGGGGCACGGGGACAGGGACATCCAGACATGGAGCAGGGGGACGCAGGGACAGCATGACATGGGGACACGAGGACAGGGACATCAGGAGACAGGGACATAGGGCACAGGGACACAGGGACATCGGGACATGGGGGTGGGGACAGCAGGACGCAGGGACATGGGGACAAAAGTGCATGGGGACGTGGGGGTGGGGACAGCAGGACGCAGGGACATGGGGACAAAAGTGCATGGGGATGTGGGGGTGGGGACAGCAGGACACGGGGACGTGGAGGCACAGGGACAGAGGGGCCTGGGGACATGGGGACATCAGGACATGGGGGGGATATAGGGACATGGGGATGGGCACATCAGGACACGGGGAAACGGGGACATCAGGATGTGGGGACATGGGGACGTCAGGGGGGGATACAGGGACACGGGGATGGGCGCTTCAGGACATGGGGACGTGGATCGGGGTGGGATGGGGACAAGCACGCGGGAACATGGGGGTGGATGGCCACTGTGTTGGGGACAGGGACATGGGGACACTGGGACACGGCGACAGCTGGGTGGCACCGGGGTGGGCGCAGCACACATGAGGGTGGCCACCACGATGGGGGACAATGGGGACAGGGGCACGGGGCTGGGTGCCACAGGACCCCATGGGGAGCGTGCGCTGGGGCAGGATGGGGCCAGACGCCGTGGCAGCAAGGGGGACGGGCGGTGACGGGAGGTGACAGGGGGGTGACAGTGGGTGACAGCGGGTGACAGCGGGTGACGACAGGCGCGCTGGGCATCATGGTGGGGTTCTGCTACCGGCTGAGCACCCTGGCCTTCCTGGGGCCCTACTGGTACCTGCTGCTGCTGGACAAGACGACGTGGAACAACCACTCCTACCTCTACGGGCTGCTGGCCTTCCAGCTCGCCCTGGTGGGCGCCGACCGCTACTGGTGGGCACGGGGACACTTGGGGACACTTGGGGACATGGGGGGGACAGGGGGATGCCGCCGGGTGGTGGGGTAAGGGGGAAAAGGGATGGGGGTGCTGGGGGTAATGGGGTGATGGGGAGGGTGTGGGGTGCTGAGGTGGTGGGAGGGGGTGGCAGGGGGTCACCTGGGGGTGGCACTGGTCTTGGTGTCCCCAAGGGGGTGGGGTGGGCTCTGGTGTCCATCTGGGACATCAGGGTCCCTATGGTTAGGGGACCCTAAGGGGTGGCACAAGCCCTGGTGTCCTCTTGGGGACAAGGTCCCCTAATGGGTGACACAAAGCGCGGTGTCCCCGTGGTTCCCTGTGGTTTGGGGTCCCCTCAGGGTGACACAAACCCCGGTGTCCCCATGGCTCAGGGGACCCAAACAGGTGACACAAACCTGGGTATCCCCATGGCTCGAGGTCCTCCCATGGTGTCACAAGCCCTGGTGTCCCCGTGGTGTCCCCTGCCCCCCCGCAGGTCCATCGATGGCCTCCTGCGCCCGCAGAAGCGCAACGCCCACGTGCCGCTGTGGAACTACACCCTGCTGCGCGCCCAGGTGGGTGCCGGGGGGGGGGACACAGGTGACAGTGGGACATCCCTGTGCGTGTCACCCCCCCCCCATCCTCACCCCCCCATCCTGCAGATCTTCATCGTCTACTTCATCGCGGGGCTGAAGAAGCTGGACGCCGACTGGGTGGGCGGCTACTCCATGAGCTCCCTGGGGCGCCACTGGCTCTTCGCGCCCTTTCGGTGAGCAGGGAGGGCACCGGGGGGGGGGGACTGAGGGGAGTTTGGGGTGACAACGGCAGTGACAGTGATGTCCTGGCAGGCTGGTGCTGTCGGAGGAGATGACCAGCCTGCTGGTGGTGCACGGCGGGGGGCTGGCGCTCGACCTCTCCGCCGGCTTCTTGCTCTTCTTCGACGCCACGCGGCCGCTCGCCCTCGTCTTCGTCACCTACTTCCACTGCATGAACTCGCAGCTCTTCAGCATCGGTGAGGGGATGGGGGGGGCAGCACCCCGGGGACGGCCTGGGGGGGTCTGGGGGTCCCTAATAATGCGTCCCGTCCCCCCCCCAGGCATGTTCTCCTACACCATGCTGGCCAGCAGCGGGCTCTTCTGCGACGCCAGCTGGCCCCGGAGCCTCTGCGCCCGCTGCCCGCGGTGGCTTCGGGGGGGGCTGCCCAGCACCGAGCCCCCCCAGCGCAGCCCCGATTGTCACTACGGGGAAGGGGCTGCTGAGGGGGCGCGGGGGGGGCTTCGTCTCCGGCAGCACCTGGCGGCCGCCTTCACGCTGCTCTACGTGGCGGAGCAGCTCTTCCTGCCCTACTCCCACTTCATCACCCAGGTGGGGGCGGTTTGGGGGCGTTTTGGGGGGGTTTGGTGAAGGGGGAGTGTTGGGGGGGACATGGGGGGCATTGCTTGGGGGCATGTGGGAGTGCTACTGGGGGTGGCGGGGGGTGTGGGGGTACTGGGGGGGGCACGGGGACAGTGCTGGGGGGGAATTGGGGGTACAGGGACACTGCTGGGGGGTGTGGGGACACTGGTGGGGGGCACATGGGTATGGGGGCAGTTCTGGGGGGGGAATAGGGGCACAGGGACAGTGGTGGGGGGCACATAGGGGCATGGGGACACTGCTGAGTGGCATGGGGACATTGCTGGGGGGCACACAGACCTACAGGGACACTGCTGGGGGGGCACGGAGGGGTACGGGGACACTGATGGGGGTCACACCCCGACCCCTTCTGCCACCCCCACCCCCCCAGGGCTACAACAACTGGACCAACGGGCTGTACGGCTACTCGTGGGACATGATGGTGCACTCGCGCTTCCACCAGCACGTCAAGATCACGTACCGCGACGGGCTCACCGGGGAGGTGGGCTACCTCAAGCCGGGGGTGAGCGGCGGGGTCCAGGGGCGGGTAAAAGGGGGAAGAGGAGGCCAGCCGGTGATATTTTTTTTTGGGGGGGGGGTCCCCGAGAAGGTGTTCACGCAGAGCCGGCGCTGGAAGGACCACGCGGACATGCTGAAGCAGTACTCGACGTGCCTCAGCGCCATCCTGCCGCGCTACAACATCTCCCAGCCCCAGCTCTACTTCGACATCTGGGTCTCCATCAACGAGCGCTTCCAGCAGAGGTGGGGGCCCAGGATTTGGGGGGGGGGGCTGCGTGTTGGTGGGGGGGGCTTTGTGGGGTCTGGGGGGGTTTTAACAGCGCCGTGCCGCAGGCTGGTGGACCCGCGGGTGGACCTGGTGCGCGCCGAGTGGTCCCCGTGGCGCCGCACGCCCTGGCTGCTGCCGCTGCTGCTGGAGCTGTCGCCGTGGCGCGAGCGGCTGCAGGAGCTGGAGAGCGGCCTGGACGGACACACGGACGTCGTCTTCATTGCCGACTTCCCCGGTGAGGGCACGGGGAGCAGGGCAGGATGGTCTTGAGCCCCCCTCCCCAAGCACCTTAAAAAAAAACAACCCAACCTGGCGGGGTGCAGGCTTGCACTTGGAGAACTTCGTCAGCGAGGATTTGGGCAACACCAGCCTGCGGGTGCTGCGCGGCGAGGTGCTGGTGGAGCTGGTGGAGCAGCGCCGCAACCACAGCCTGCGGGAGGGCGAGGGGCTGCAGGTGAGTGGGGAGGGGTCCCGGGGGTGCTGGGGGGGCTGACAGCCCCATGCTGTGTCCCCCCCCGTGGAAGGTGCCCCCCGGGGAGTACCACAAGGTGCACACGGTGTCGCCGGAGCCCTCCTGCTACATGTACACCTACGTCAACACCACAGCGCTGGCGCTGGAGAAGAACCTGACGCGGCTGCAGGAGCTGCGAGAGCGGGTGCAGAACGGCACCGGTGAGCCCTGGCCCCCCCCAAAACCTGCGTGGGGAGCTCCCCAAATCCTCACAGACCCCAAATCTGAGCCCCACATCCCCCTAAACCAGGGCAGGGAGCCCCCTGAATCCTCACAGACTCCAAAACTGAGCCCTGCATCCCACAAAGCTGGGGTGGGGAGCCCCCTAAAACTCCACATGCACCCCCAAACTGAGCCCCTCATCCCCCACAGAGACGGAGCCGCTGCCCCCCGAGCTGCGGCCCATCCTGGGGGAGCCGCTGGCGGCAGGGACCCCGACCGACCCGGTGGTGGCCGCGTTCCTGCGGCGGCAGCGGCGCCTGGAGGAGCTGGGGCGGCGGCGGGAGGCCAGCCTCGGCCAGCGCCTCCACCGCTTCCTCCGCAAGAAGTACTACCTCTTCCGGCGCAGGTGAGCCCCAAAATCAGCCTTTTTGGTGCTTTTTTTTTGTGTCAACCCCTCCTTGATTCTTCCTTTCTGCCCCCCGCAGCGCGCTGATGACCCTCATCTCCCTGCGCAACCTGGCGCTGGGCCGGCCGCCCCTGGAGCAGCTGGCGCAGGAGGTGGCCTTCGCCAACTGGCGCGGCGAGGAAGAGGAGGGGACGCGGCCCGAGGGCGAGGGGCAGGCGTCCCCCGAGCTCTGAGCGCCCCCAATAAAGTCTCCTTTTTTAAACTCACCCCTCCCCGCACTCTTTTTTCCCCCCCCCCGCAGGCAGAGGCTGAGGCAGGCAGGTAGAACCTAGCAGTTTTATTGAGTCGGTTTTCGTGTTCTTTTTGGAATCGGTGAAATTGAAACAAATGTAATAAAACCTCCAGAAAAAATATGAAGAGAGGAAAAAAAAAAAAAAAAAAAAAAAGAGAGAAAAAGAGAGAAAGCCCCCCCCAAAACCACCCCCACCCCACTAAGGCAGGAGCTGGGGCGCGGGCCCCGGGGCGGGCAGGTAAACAAGCCGGCTTCTCTGTACCACACCGGCCAAATGCGCCGCGCTCCCGGGGGCAGCCGCCCCAAGCTGCCTGCCCCCATCCATCTCCCCCAGGACGACCCAAACCCCTCCTTTTTCACCCCGTTTCGGAGGCCGTGGCGGCCTCCCCGGGGTGGGGGAAAGGCGGGGTCGGGGTGCAGGGGGGGCTTTCAGGAAAATCAAGAGCTGCCGTCTGAGCCCGGGGGCTTCTCTGTACTCACGCCCCGCGCCTCAGCACACAATAAATACACCATTAGAAAAACGTTCAAGTATGAAGGGCCTATTTCCCCCCCCCTCCCCAAAAAAAAGCTCGGCCGAGCCCCCCCAGCGCAGAGCTCGGGCAGGAGGAGGGGGTTGTGCAGTTGTGGGTTCAACTTCAGCTTTCTTATAAAGAAAAGGAAAAAGAAAAAAAGGAAAAGAAAGACAAAATTTCCTCTGGTACCAGACCCGCACGTGGGACGGGGGTGGGCTCGGCTTTAACGCCTGTCCCACCCCCCCCCCCAGCCCCGTGTCACGTACGTCCTCCGAGAGGGAAAGAGAGAAAGAGGTGGGAGCAGAGAGGTTAAAATCCGGTTAAGAACAAAACCAGCACCAGCGAGGTCCCGGCGGGACCGGGGGGCGCGGGGAAGCCCCCGTGGGACAGCGAGAGTTTGGGGGGCACCGTCTCGGAGCTCAGACGTCACGAGATTAAAAAGAAGCCAAAGGAGGGGGGCACGGCGGCTGTGGGGCGGGCAGGGGGCTCGCCCCCGCGGGCCGGGGGGGGCCCGGGGAGAGGCACGAGGCCGCGTGTGGTCCCCACGCAACCGAAATCCTGGCGACAGACAGCGGTGGGCGAGAGCAGAGGGAGGACAGGAGAGCTGAGGGCAGAGGAGCTCTTTCCCCCAGAGCCTGAAAGCTTCTCTGTAGCCTACGCCAACAGGAGTGGGGAAAAAAGCCTAACACTTATTTTTTTTTTAGTACTTTAGCTTTTTGGGAACTTCCCAGGGGAAACTGTCCCTACCAAAGTGGCCATAGGCTGCAGTCCTCTGATAAATGGGCTTCTTCAGATCCAGATCCCTGGAATATACAAGTCCCGCGCTCAGTGAGAGGTCCAGGCACCGCCACGCTCACACCTCCCTGCCTGCGGGGCCGGGCGCCGCCTGCCCTGTCCTGCTCCCCCTGCCCGGGGCGGTTGCAGCTTCCCCCGGCCGCCCCCAACAAGGCGGAGAAGCTGCAAGCGCGCGGCGCTCAGCTGCCGCCGGATACTTACCCCTCAGCAGCACCCGGTCCGCCCGAAAAAGCACTTATCTTCCGGCTGAGGCGGCTCGCGTCCCAGCCCAAAGGCTGCTCCTGGCCCTTTACCTCGGCCGTTTTCCAGGTGCGGAAGAGGCGGCGCCGACGGCACGAGGCGGTGCCCGCGAGGCGGCCGGCTCCAATTCTGCTCGGGCACCCGCGGCCGCGCCACTCGGAGCCGCTCTCGGAGGGGACCGCGCGCGCTCGGTGCCAACGCCACCCGCCCCGCCGCCACCCCCCTCGCCCACCCTACGGTGCCCGCCGCCCGCGCGTTACCTGACGATCACCCCGGGGCGGAGGTCGAAGTTTTTCTTGACGATCTCCAGCAGCTCCCGCTCGCTCTTCTGGGACGTGCCGTAGTGGAAGATGGAGATGGAGAGCGGGTGGGACACGCCGATGGCGTAGGAGACCTGACGGGGGGGGGACACAAAACGATGGGAATCAAGGCCCGGGCAGCACCAGGAGCCTTCCCCGGGGCACGGGGCCGTGGCGGCACCCACCTGCACCAGCACCCTGCGGCACAGCCCGGCCTTGATCAGGGATTTGGCCACCCAGCGCGCGGCGTAGGCGGCCGAGCGATCCACCTTGGTGTAGTCCTTCCCGGAGAAGGCGCCGCCGCCGTGGGCCCCCCAGCCCCCGTAGGTGTCCACGATGATCTTGCGGCCGGTGAGGCCGGCGTCACCCTGCGGGGGAGAGCGGCGTCACCGGCACGGCACCGCGCCGGCGTGGGGAGAGGCCCCCCCGGGACGCCACCGTACCTGGGGGCCGCCGATGACGAAGCGGCCGCTGGGCTGCAGGTGGTAGATGGTGTCGTCGTCCAGGTACTTGGCCGGCACCACGGCCTTGATCACCTTCTCCTTCAGGGCGTCGCGCATCTCGTCCAGGCACACCTCCTCGTCGTGCTGCACCGAGATGACGATGGTGTGCACGCGGATGGGGATGACGGCGCCGCGGTCCTGCATGTACTGAACCGTCACCTGCCACGAGATGCCGGAGCCTCAGGGGACGCGGAGCAGCCCCAAAGGTCCCCGGTGGGTGAGGCAGCTCCGCGGGGCCGGCCGCAGCGGGGCCGTCGTAGGGCCCTGACCTGCGTCTTGGAGTCGGGGCGCAGCCAGGGCAGGGTGCCGTTGCGCCGCAGCTCGGCCAGCTTGGCGTTCAGCTTGTGGGCCAGCACGATGGTGAGGGGCATGCACTCCTCCGTCTCGTCCGTGGCGTACCCGAACATCAGCCCCTGCGGGAGAGGCGTGCTCCAGCTCGGCGCCCCCGGCTCAGCGCGGGCACCAGGAGGCGGCCCCGAGCCTCACCTGGTCACCAGCCCCGATGTCCTCCTCGCTGCGGTCCAGGTGGACGCCCTGAGCGATGTCCGGGGACTGCTGCTCCAGGGCCACCAGCACGTTGCACGTCTTGTAGTCGAAGCCTGAGTGGGGGGAAAAAAATGTTTGAGCGGGGCCGCCGGAACCGCCAGCTGCGAGGGAACATCCCCAGCACGCACCTTTGGAGGAGTCGTCGTAGCCGATGTGCCGGATCGTGTCCCGAACCACCTTCTGGTAGTCCACGGCAGCTCGGGAGGTGATCTCTCCTGCCAGCAGGATCATCCCCGTCTTCGCAACCGTTTCTGCGGGGAAAGGAAGAGGAAGGGAGGGGAGGGGAGGTCAGCCCCAGCCCTGCCCACCCCGCGCTGCCTCCCCGGGCGGGCACTGACTCACCGCAGGCCACCTTGGCGTCAGGGTCCTGCTTGAGGTGCGCGTCCAGCACGGCATCGCTGATCTGGTCGCAGATCTTATCTGGGGGGAAGGCACGGGGCCGTCAGCGCGGCGCGGCCCTTCCTGCCGCAGCTTCCACCACCCTAAGCTGCCAGCGCTGCCCGAGCTGGGCACGGGCCTCCCATTAAGCCGCTGAACACAGCGTTCTCCTTGTCCCCGCTGCGGGTTATTAGCGTGGAATTTCAGGCATTTGCCCATTAAACCCTCGGAGCTCGAGTTACATTTGGGTCAGGGCTTAGGTTCAGCCACCTACAGCACTGCCGAGAGGGAAACGGCACCGTGGGGCCAGGCAGCAGCACCCTGGCGGCCCTAATCCTGCCCCATGCGCTGCTCTCAATGGGTTCTCTGGTGCCTGCGGCGGCCCCCAGGTGTGCCCTGCCAGGCGAGAGGGTCCCAGTGGCTGTCCAGCCCCCCCAGCACCCAGGATGCTTTATTTGGGGCCAGGAGCCCCCACTTCCCTTGCAGGGCGTCCCAAGGGCCCTACAGCAAGCAGGCAGCTTCACCGTCCTTGGCGGCGACCTTTCGGGGCGGATTTAGGAGAGGAGGAGAGGCCAGCGCCGCGCCACAGCGGGGAGGGGGCTGCAGGAGGCTCCCCTCGCCCCTGCCCGGGGTGAAAGGGCAGCGGGACGGGGACGGACCTTCACCCGCGGGGCGATAAGAGGGGCACGCGTGCCTTGTGCCTGCCTTGCTTCATCGCCCCCGCTGCTGGCACGTGACGGCCCCGGCAGCTCCGGTGCTGGGCGAGTAAAGGAGCACGAGGGCGGCTGCGGGGGGGGGGGATGGAAAACGACGACAACAGGATCTGAGGGGGGGGGGCAGAGCTCCGAAAACGGAGAGCACAAAGGGACGGCACCGGGGGCAGCCCGGGAGGATGCCGAAGGGCCGAGAACGAGGGATGAGGGGGGTGGAGGCGGAATGAGGCGGGAGGGGGGGGGGGGCACACACCGGGGTCCGCCCGGTGCTCAGGGCGGCCCGGAAGCTGCTTAGTCACGGCGGTGACTCACGGCCCCGGGGGTGGGTACGGAGCCCCCCCTGAATGGGGGGGGGGCACAAAACCTCCCCCTCCCCCTTTTTTTCTCACCCCCCCCCCCCCGCCCTCCCCACGCGGGAACCACGTGCGCGCCGGGCCCGCAATGCGGCGCGCGCCGCCCCGCCACTGCGCGCGCGCCCGGTGGCGTCATCGCCTCCCCCCTCCCCTCCCCGAGCCGGGAGCGCGCGCGACCCCCCCCCCTTTATCCTCCTCCTCCTCCTCCTCTCCCCCTCCCCTCGCTGAAGCGGCCTCGCGCCTGCGCGCTGCCCGCCTCGGCCCGGCCCGGCGCGGCCCGCACCTGGGTGCCCCTCGCCCACGGACTCGGAGGTGAAGAGGAAGGTGCCCTCCTCGATGAACACCTCGTGGAAGCCGTTGAGCTGCCCGTTCATGGCGGCGGGGAGGCGGGCGGGCGGCGAGCGGAGCGCGGGGCGGTGCCGGCGGGCGGAGCGGGGGAGCAGCAGCTGCGGCGGCCGCGGCGGACTGAGCAGGGCGCCCGCCGCCCCGCCTCTATTTATACCCTCCTCGCCCCGCCCCTCCCGGCGACGCCGGCCAATGGCGCGCGCAGCCCGCGCCGCGGGGCGGGGAGGCGGGACCACGAGGGGCGGGCGGGGGGGGGCGGGTTACGTAACGCCGAGCGCTGCCCCGAGCGGTGCCGCCGCCCCGAGCAGCCCGCGGGGAAGCGAGCCGTTAGCTCGGTGTGTAACGAAACCGGGACGCCCCTCCGTGCCCTCGCCCCGCGGCGCAGCGGGCACCGAGCGGCTCCCCCCGGCGCGCTCCCCCCCCCGCGCGGCCTCATGGACCCGCCCGCTGTGCCCGGCGGCGGGAGGCGCGGGGGACGCATGCGCACAGCCCCGAAGCCGGGAAGGGGCGCGGGGCCGCGCAGGCGCAGTGCGGCGGCGGCGGGCGGGCGGCGAGGACGGCCCCTCCCGGGCGCCGCCATCTTGCGCGCCTCAGGCGCCGCCATTGTGCGGCCCGCGGCGCCCCCCCCGGCGCCCCCCTCCCCTCGGGGCCCCTCCGCCGCACCGGGGCCTCGCCCCCCGCCCTCCCGCCCCGCCCCCGCCCTCCCCGGTTCCCCCCCACCCCCTCCCGCCCTAGGCCCGGCGCCTCCCGCCGCCATCTTGTGCCGGGCCGCGGGCCTGACGCAAGGGGCCGCGGGGGTTGCAGCGCTGGGGCCGGGCCCGGGGCGGGGACAGGCGGACGGGGGGGAGGGGGGGGGGGACAGACAGACAGCGGGAACCCCGCACGGGACAGGCGGACACCGGGAACACCCGCTGCAGACAGACGGACGCCCCAAATGCCAGGACAGACGGACAGATCCCGAGATAGGCGCACAGACGGACAGGCAGGACCCACAGCGCTGGGACAGACGGACACACCCGGGACAGACAGACATCTCGGAGCACGTGCCTAGGACAGACGGACACCCCAAAGCCACATGTTTAGGACAAACAGACGCCCTGAACCCACATGTTTAGGATAAACAGACAACCCCAACCCGCATATTTAGGACAGACAGCCTGGACCTACGGATGTAGGACAGACGGACACCCCAACCCTCATATTTAGGACAGACAGACACTCTGCACCCCTTGTACTTAGGGCAGATGGACACCCCAAGCCTCATATTTAGGGCAGACATCCTGGACCCATGGATGTAGGACAGACAGACTTCCTGAACCCACACGTTTAGGACAGACAGACACCCCAAGCCTCATTTTTAGGACAGACAGACACTCCCCAACCCGCATATTTAGGACAGACAGACACCCTGGACCCCCTGTACTTAGGGCAGATGGACACCCCAAGCCTCATATTTAGGGCAGACTCCCTGAACCCACACATTTAGGACAGACAGACACCCCCAACCCATGTATTCAGGACAGACAGACACCCCAGGCCAGTTCTCGCCCCACCCCACCAGCTGCAGGGGCTGTGGGCGGAGCCCCTTTGCCCCCCCTGTTTGCATAGGGGCGGGGCCAGCCCTATTTGCATTTGGGGTGGGAGCACACCGCACCCAGACCTCCACCCAGGGCCTGGGGGGGCCCCTGGAGGCCCCAGTGGAGGGGGAAAATTTGGGGGCACAGGGGTGCGGGGTGCCCAGGACCCAAAGTTTTGGGGTGCACAAGGGGCTGGGGGCTGCCAGCGCCGTGGTTTTTGGGGTATGGGAGGCCCCAAGAGGAGGCCGGGAGCTTGGTGGAAGTGGAGGCCACGCGGGGGGGAGGCTGTAGCAATTTTTAGGGGTGCTGCCCCTTTTTGGGACCCGACCCTGCTGCCCCTTACCTCCGGGGGTGCGGGGGGAGCCCTGGGTGGTTCCTGGCAGGACTTGGCCCCGTGTCCCGCTCCTCAGCGCCTTCCTCCAGCTGCGAGATAACGCTGTGGGGGCGCGGCGTTATCTCCTGCGGAAACAGCCCCACCTAAACCCCCCCTCCGGGCCCCCAACACCACAGGCCGACAGCGGGTTTTTGTAAAAAATGGTTTATCCGTTCCATTTTTGTATAAAACACACGGGAGAAACCTAGCCAATCAACACACGAATCGCTGCCACGTGACAAGGTAACTTTTTGTCAAAAAACTTGGAACCTAAAGACCATACAAATGTTTGCTCCTGCCTACGGTCAATTGTCTATGCTCTGCCATCGAACTATGCCTTAAAAAAATTCCACATATCCCCGGCTTTCTTCTGTCCCGGTTACAGTACAACGACAGGGAGGACGCGGGCTGGGTTCGACTCCTTTACGCGGTTTTCTGCTGTCCCTTCTTCCCGATCAGAGACTTGTGGATGTGGGGGATGACGCCTGCGGGGAGAAGGAGGCGTCAGCGCTCCGCGGGCACCGCCACGTGCTCGCCTGCTGGGAATTCCAGCCTCCCTCCCGCCCTGCCAGAAATCTGCCAGCCTCAGCGCTGCTCCGGGCTGGAATCCGCAGCCACGGGCGACCTCGCTCGCTAATCAGGCTGAATTCCACCCAAAATCACCCTCCTGCCTCTCCGCGCGGCCCCACTCACCTCCCCCAGCGATGGTGGCTTTGATGAGGGAGTCCAGCTCTTCGTCGCCACGGATGGCGAGCTGCAAGTGACGGGGAGTGATGCGCTTCACCTTCAGGTCCTTCGAAGCGTTGCCTGCCAGCTCCAGCACCTGGCGAGAGACCCGCGGCGCCGTGAGCATCTCCCCAAATTTCCTTTTCCCTTCCCCCCCACAGCCTCCCCCTTTATAAATCCACCAGAAACCCAAGCAGCCTTCCCAACGCTAAAACCAACTGGACAAAAGAACTGATGGGGAATAAAACCAGAGCAAACCCCAACAGTTTGGGGCCTTTCTGGGCCGCTGCTCGCGCCGCGCCTCACCTCGGCGGTGAGGTACTCGAGGATGGCGGCGCTGTACACGGCCGCGGTGGCTCCCACTCGCCCGTGGCTCGTAGTGCGGGTCTTCAAGTGCCTGTGGATGCGGCCCACCGGGAACTGCAGAGGAAGCAACGCAGACGGGGTGAGCACCGGGCACCTGCAGAGCCCCACAGCCCCCAGGCGATGCCCGCAGCCTTCAGGCCAGCCCCGGGACGGATGCTTCCCGCTGAGAGCCAGGAGCAAACACTTCCCCTTCCCCTTTATTCCCCATGATTGTTTTGCCAAAACAGGGGAAACAAACAATGTTGTGGCACCCCGCCCCTCGGGAGCAGGAGGTTTGTCACCTCCGCGATGTTTTACAGCCCGGGAGCGCGAGGCAGCCGCCCGTTACCTGCAGCCCGGCTCTCTGGGAGCGGGACACCGCCTTGGCCTTGGCCTTGCCGCTGTCCTTGCCAGCTTTACCTCCAGCCTGCGGAGACAGAGCCCTCGTTAGTCCTGCCCCTCTGACGAAGCCACCTCGGTTCTCACCCCCCCGTGATAATTTTCGGTGCTCGCTGCCGGGCCTGCTGCCTTCAGAGCAGCCCCAGGCGCGTTTCCGCTACCAGGCCAGCGGAATTTTTACGTTTCCTGTTCCCACTATTTCCATTATTTTCCAGAAGGCGGCAAACGGGGGGAAACCAGCGGAGAGCAGGAGGTGTCGTGCAGCAGCTGGGAGGAATCTGGGTGTGGGGTTGGCTCCTGCAGGCACACAGCAGCTCCCCCTCTGAACGCCAGGATCCGTGGGTCACGCGGGTTTCCAGGGCGCTCCCTTTCCCTGCCACCAGCGTCCCGCAAAGCCCCGCGTGCGGCTCTGGGAGCCACAGGGGGATGAGGAGGAAGCTGCCACGTGTGGGCGGCTCTCTGACATCCACCTAAAAGGGATCACGGGAGCGAGGCACTAATTAAAGCCCGAAGTCATTAATTCTGACAGGAAGAGCCTCCTGGAGGCTGCGAGGGGTGCAGGAGAGGCAATTTGTACCTAAGGTGCGGGCAGGCCGGGCTGTCCTGACCCCGACACCATCCCAGTCCAAAGGGGATGGGCACAGCCAGCCAGCAGCCGCCCCTCCTGCTCTGCCAGAAGCAGCCACGGGATCCGCAGCTCCCCAGGAGACGAAGGCACGGCCAGCTGAGCTAATCCCCAAAGCAAGGCGCTGCCTCACCGCGGGAAAGGCTTCGCTGTGCAGCACACCCAAGGCCCGTGTCCCTGCGCAGCACGGACAGTGTCCGAGCAGCTCCTTTAGGCCCCGAGCTGCACGGGAAGGTGTCTAAGCTGGAAGCGGAGCGGTGCTGGGCGAGGTGGTGGAGCTGGGGCCAGCTTCCTGCAGCGTGAAGCACGAGGGTGGCACGCAGGGAAGGCCGGCACCTGGGAAGAGCACGGCTCTTCGGCAGCCGGAACCTCAACGGGGCTTCCTTTGGGACTGGCCGGCCCCGGTTCCTTTGGGACGGCAGCGAGGGTGAGATCCCCTACACCCAGGGAGCTCGGGGAGACCCATGAGAAGCTTTGTGAGGTGCCACACTTGAGGATCCCGAGCAGGAAGCGGAGCTCCTCGTGTCAGTGCAAAGCTTCCAAGTTCAGGGCCAAAGAGTCAGGGCGGGATATTTTCAGCCGGGCTTCTCTTTCCTGGCGAGGCAGCTTTGGCACAGAGCGCTGGGTGCTCGCCCCACGAGCTGTTATTGGCCAGCTTTGTGACTTCCCTCTCAGGTCCCCCAGCTGGCAGCTTCCTGCTCGCTCCATATTGGAGCAAAGAGGAAGGGGTTGGACACCAGGGGCTGGGAGTCCCGGGCTGTCCCCATCCCGGGAAGGAGAAGCCCCTCACCGCAGCTCGTCCCAGCCTTCCTCCTGAGCCCGGGGATTTCTTCCTCTGCTTGGGAAGCGAGGCTGGGAGAGGCCGGCAGGTTAAGCTGCCCAGCACGCACTGACCAGAAACTCCCAGGAATTAACACCTGCGGTGCATTCAGTTCTCACTCAAGTCTCGCACCCCACGCTAACCTGGTTTTCCACCCCCAAAAGGAAGCTGTGTGGCCAGAGGCCGAGCTGTCAGCCCCTACCCACCTGGGGACAGCACGCTGGCCATTGACATCCCTGAACCCTGGTGTTTTCCCGAGGAAAAGCTGTGCAGCAGGCTGCAGCACTCATAACCCAGCGCAGGAGCAAGGCAGAGAAACACAGTTCTGCTAGTTTACTAGCAGAGAACCAGTTTAATGAAATCTCTCACCACTGCCTTTCCCTCCAGAGTCAGGGCCTGTTCAATCCAGGCCAAGCCCTGGCTCCAGCGAGCAGGGAGCACAGGTCCCTGTCACCATGAGGAGCTGCTTGCTGGGAGCCCCCACACACCTCGCTCTGTTTCCGAGGCAGCGGGGAGCTGCTTCCATCACTTCTATAAACACGTGCCTCCGCATTTGCGTTTTCAAGGAGAAAAACAAACTTTGGCAGCTGTTTACTGGCAATATTTACTGACAGCACCGGGCGGGACACCCGGCCCCGCAGCTCTCCCTGCTGACACCACAGTGAGCTGCTCTCAGAGAGTGTTCCCCTACCCAAACTTGCTAAAAAAAAAAACCAAGTTTTTCATCCGCAGCCACCAGCTCCAGGGCGCCCAGCAACGCAGCGAGGCGATGGTTGCATAATTTCGCCCGGCACTTCCACCTCAGCCAGCACAGGCTCCTCCTAGCCTAAGCTGCTCTCGAAGTTACAGACCCCGGCACCGCGAGGAGAAAAGGGAGGAAAAAAAACAAACGCGGCGACCTCCAGGCCGGAGCTGCCACCCCTGCGTGTGCTCCGGGAAGAGACAAAAATCAGAAAAATCTGCACGAGCTCCAGCAGCCGGCTGTAAACCCGGCAGCAGCACGGCCCCGCGAGGAGTAAACAAGCACCAGGAGCGGCGCAAGCGGGGCCTGCCCCCCAAGTTTCGGGTGCCGCAGGGGGTCAGACCCCCGGTTCCTTCCCCAAAGCCCCCCTCAGGAAGCCCCCGCGGAGGACGAAGGGGCCCAAAGCCCGGCAACCAGCGGGGGCGGCAGGGCCGGGGCCGCGCGGGTCTCCCCTCGGTGTGACGCAGCCCGGGGCAACGCGCGGGGCCTCTTCACGGGGCCGCGGCGGGCAGGGAGCGGCCAGGAGCCCGTACGGGACCGGGGGCAGGCCGCTGCCGGGCCGGTGTCCCCGCGACTCCAACCGGGAGCGGACCGGGGGGGTGCGAGCGGCAGCGGGGGCGGGGCCCGGAGGCCGTGACAGGGCCCGGGGCCTCCTGACAGGGCCTGACCCCCCCCCCACAGGGCCCGGCCCCGCCGCCGGTCCCCCTGCGGCTCCTCCCCGGTCCCCCCCCGCCACCCCCGGTCCCACCGGGCCCCCCCCGGAGCCTCCCCGGGTCCCCCCGGAGGGGGCCGAGCCCGGCAGCCGCCGCCGCCCCTCACCATGGTGCCGCCGCCCGAGTCCGCGCTGGAGCCGCCTCAGGAGCCGCCAGACAATGACCCGCCCGAGCGCGACGCCCGCCGCCGAGACCCCCGCAGCCAATCACGGCGCGCCGTGCTTATTTGAACGGCCCGCTCGGGCCAATCGGCGAGCGGCTTCTTGCTACCCCCCTCTCTCCAGCTCCCTCCGCTGGCCCCGCCCCTCGGCCCGTTTAACGGCCGGTGGGGTTTTTTTTTTGGCTTTGCACACGGCACGCAGGGCCGAGGGGAGGGGGCGGTGCGGAGGAGTGACGCAGCGGAGAGCCAATAGAAAGAGAGGATCGCGCTGGGGGAGGCGGGGTTGAGAAGATAGACAGGCGGCGGAGCCAATGGGAGGCGAGAAGAGGCTTTCCCGCCCATTCTCTCTCCCCGCCCCCCGGGTTGTTTGTTTGTGAGGCGAGGGGGGAGGGGGCGGCTGCGGGGCCCTGAGGGGAACCGGGGACGGGAACCGGGCACCGGGGGCGGCCTCGGGAGGGCTCCCGGTTGTGATCCAGGCCCCGAGGCCGTCGTCTGTCCGCCCGCCCGTCCCCCTGAGGGGCCCCAGCGCCGCCCCCTGAGGAGAGGCCGCGGCTCCCAGCCTGGCCTGAGGGGAATTCACCCCCAGGACGCCGAGGGGGCGCCCTTGTGTGGTGTTTTTTTATTTTTTTTCGCAGGAAATTCCCCTAATAAAGGCCGCTGATGCCCTAAAGGGGAGCACGGAGGGGCTGGAGTGGCCCCGGTGCCCCCCCGGTGCGGGTTTCGGTCGGGGCCGGGGGGCTGAGGGCAGCTTTTCGCCCAGGGGCTTGGAGGGGAAGGCCGCAGGTAACGGCCTTGGTCAAATAGTGCGGAAAAAGCCCCAAAATCCCTCCCGGGGGCCGCTGCAGGTCTTTGGGGTGGCTGTGATGGTAGGTGGGAAAAAAAACTTCCCTGCTCCGCTGCGAAGCCAAGCTCGGGGCACACACCGAGAGGCGGGGAGGGGAATTTTGGGGAGGAAATTTGGATTTTAGTGAGCAGGGATTGGGACAGAAATCAGGGAAGCTGCGCTGGGAGCACAGCACAAGGCCCTTTTGCAGAGGAGCTCTGCGTTGGGCTGGCCGTGGCTGTGAACTCTACAAAGGGGAAAAAAAAGAAAAATGGAAAGAGATGAAAAAAAAAAAAAAAAACATGGAAGGAGCTGCGGAGCCAGACCTGCCCTCACAACAGGGGGCGCCCCGGCTGCTGCCTCAGGATGCGTGGGACGGACACTGCCAGGGAGGAGGCGATGGAGGAGAGGTAGGGGAGTGTGGGCTGGGGAGGAGGAGGGGGAGGAGGAGGAGGAGGAGGAGGAGAGGCCCCCTGATGCCTCATTTCCCCACCAACCCCCCCAGCACCAAGCACCGTGCCTATTAATGCACCCACAGCATTTTTGGGGTGTGGGGCGAGCTCAGCAGTGGATCTGCCCCCCCCAACCCCACTGCCTGCACCTGCCCCGCAGGCAACAACTGCTGCCGGCGCCTGCAGCCCCCGCAGCTGTCCCTGGGGCTCACTGCAGCCCCCCTCAGCCCCCTCAGCCTTCCCCCGGCCCCCACCGCAGCAGCTGGCACCCGGGGGGAGCGCCAACCGCTTCGTTTTTACGAGGCAGCAGCACGGATCCGGCTCTGGGGATGGGGTCACGCCAGGTCCCCGAGCCCAGGGGCTGCGTGCGGTGGTGGCGGCGGCGGCGACGGCCACGGCTCGCAGTGCGCAGGCGGCTGCCGCCCGTGTCCTCAGATGAGCCCGCGCCCGCAGGGAGCCGCAGAGCTAAATGCGGCGCGGGCTGCGGCGCCTGCGTCACCGCGTGCGGGCCCGGCGTGGGCTGCAGCGCTGCTTGGGAGGGGGGGGGGGGGCGAAAACAGGGGGGGGAACACGGCCGTGGGCACCCGCACGTGCCACACGTATGCACCGAGCTTTGCACCAAACCCTTTCTGCCCTCCCCCTCCCTCGACGGGGGCGATTTCTCGCACTTGCGCCCGCCAGCTGCACGCGATGCCCCCCCCGCAGCCCACCCCAGCTGTCCCCACGCCTCAGGGGGGCCCCCCAAGGGGCTGCGCTGTCCCCAGAGCCCAACTGGGGGACGAGGTGGCCCTCGGGGCGCTTCCACCAGCACCAGGGCCCCCACAGCAATTCCGGGAGGATCCCACAGCGATCAGAAGCCCCCCACACCGACCCCCAACACCCCCCCAAAAAAAAAAAAAAAAAAGCGAGACCGGGGCCGGGTGGGTTTTTCATTCACTTTTCCGCATACTTTTTTATTTGTTACAAACATACAATTCTTTAAATATAGACTGTAAAACTCCATTTGCAAAAATCTGCTACGGTAAGGAGTGCTCGCTAGCATGAGGAGTTCGTCACGTCGGGCGTCATCTTTGCTAGTGGTAAATCCAGGACCTGCCTTCGGCAACCGCCGGCCGCTCCCCGGCGCCTCCCGAAGCCGCCCCGCCGGCCGCAGAGGAAGGGAATGAGAATCGGCCCCGCTGCCGTGGGAGAGGGGGACGGGGCCCCTCCGGGCGCCGGCAGCCCCCGCGCTGGGCCGCGTAAAGTGCATGGTTTGCTTTTATTTTTTTTTTTCTTTCATTAAAAAAATAAGAGGAATAAAACTTTCTTCTTTTCGTCAAGGTACTTCGGGGTGAACGTTTTGGGCTCTCAGCAGATATTGCGGAAGCCAGGCCCGGCCCTGGTGCCTCTCTCTTTTCTCTCTCTCTTTCAGCCTCCAGCTCTCGCCGAGGCTCTGCCTCGCCCTGCGCCGATGTTTCACCTCCTCAGCTCTGCCCCGGGGACGAGAGCACTCCCCGTGCAGGACAGACCCGCGGTCGTCCCTTCTGGTGGCCTCGTGCCTCCCGACGCATTTTTGAGGCTGGTAACGCGGCCTCGAGCCTCGCGGCCACCAGCAGCACCGCCAGCTCCCCAAAACCGCGCTGCCCCGGGCGCGGGGGGAGCTCGGCGGGGGCCGCGAGCCCGCCGCCCTCTGTCCCCCTCTGTCCCGGCTCTCCGCTCCCGTCCGTCCGAGCGGGTGCCTTCCCGAGCGCCGCTCCCCAGCAGCTGGGAAGCCGGACGGGAGCTTCCAGCAACACAAACCCCGAGCAAACATCCAGCTCCGGGAGGAGGAGGAGGGAGCCTTCCTCCCGCCGCCTCGTCCTCGCGGCACGCCTGGCGCTCCCGTTGGAACCCCGCGTGGGAAACCGCTCCCGGCCCCGCGGCGCGAGCCGAGGCCGCGCTCCTCGGGCGAATATCTGCTGAGAGATTCCTTTGTGCATCTGAAGTACCGTCATCACTCGCTCACGGTTCTTTTTTTTTTTTTCTTTTTTCTTTTTTTTTTTTTTTTCTTTTCTAAAAGAAGTTGGCGAGGCTTTCGCCAACGAGAGGAACCGCCCCTCTCCGGAGAGCTCCGTCCTCGCGAGTCGTCCTGCGGGCCGCTCGGCGTGGGGACGGCGGCCACCGGCCTCGTGCGCCCGGCCGGGAGCACGGCAGGGACGCTCCGTGGTTTTTCCTTTTCTCTCAGGAGGGAGCGGGGAAATTGAAGCAGTTTTGACTGTAGTGGAGCCGCGGGGTTGGGTTTGTTTTGTTTTTTTTGGGGGGTGATCCCCGCGGGGACCCCTCTGCGGCCGCCTCGGGCTCCGGGCGATCGGCCCAGACGTCTCGGGTATTTACATTAAGTTTTTTTTGGGGTGCTATACAAGATTTACATTGCCTTTTGTACAGCAGATGCTCTGATAGAGTTGCGCTCTCAAACCGTCCCTTCTGGGGCAACAGAAATCTGGAAGCTCCAACCATTTGGGATTTCCCCCTTCCGGCATAAAACATTAAAAGAAAACACAAACAACATTTTGCCCGTTTTCTACCGAATCCGAACCGTAAAGGAAAAAAGAAACAACCCCCAGCCTCCTGCGCGCACCCCTACAGGTGCACACATCGCACAGCCACCGGCCGACCCGCCCGCCACGGGGGCGATTTTGGGATCGAGCTCCCGGAGCACGAAGCGACCGCTGAAGCCCACCGCGAGGAGCACCTCCTCGCCCGCCCACCTCTCCGAAAATCGCTCTCGCCGGCCGCTGGCAGGGTTATAAAAAATAAAAATAAAAAAAAACTAATTTCTGTTAATCGTTTTGTTTTTCCTTTTTTTTTTTTTTTTTTTTTTGCTGCGAGATTTCTTCCCCCGACGCGCTCTGCTCTTCTCACCTGTGTGCTGGAAGGTCAAATGGAGCTGCGGAAGGTTTCTGTACATAGATACATCGCTCGGCCGGCCTGGCGCCGGCGGGAGAAAGGTTTCTGGTTGCCAAAGCGAACGCCGTCTGCGGCAGTGGGTTGGACATTTTTTTTTTTTTTGGCGGACGTGATCTTTGCCTCTTTGCCTCTTCCACGTGTTTTCCTAGGCAGCTATCGACAGCGTAGCCGGGCCCGCGAAGCCCGCGCCGCTACCACAGAGTAGAAAGGTAAGGCTAGTTACTGCAATTTCAGCCAAAAAAAAAAAAAAAAAAAAAAAAAGAAAAAAAAGAATATATATATTTATATATATATATATATAATCCTCTTCAAAAGGAGAGGTACCGCCTGCATCTTTGCAAGAACCGAACTGGCTCACAGCAGCTGAGCAACAGAAAGTCCATCACCACCGAAGCGAGGGGACGAGATGCTGGTCTGCGCGCGGAGCCGGCGTCCTGGGCGGCGAGCGGGGCCGGGGCCGCCTTCGTCCTCCTCCTCCTCCTCCTCGCCGCCGGCCCGCGGCGCTGCGTTCTCCGCGGCAAAGAACTGAACGCGTGTGAACAAAACACATCGGTAAATACAGCAGGACATTACTGGAAACAGCTGCCTTACAGTACAAAATACAGTACAAGTGTACGGATGTGATTCGGACATCGAGAAATACTATTGCTCCCGTTAGGATTTTAGGAAACCGAGTTCTTTGCGACGGAGAAGAATTAAAAAACGGGGGAAAACGGAAGGAAAAGGAAAAAAAAAAAATAAGTTCTCGTTAAAAATCCCTTAAAAAGACCTACGGACAACGGGAGGGCGGCGAGAGGTGGTGGCGGGCGGCCGCGTGGGGCTGTCCCCGTGGCTCGGGGCGGGGGACGGAGCCGGTGCCCCCCCGGCCGGCCGCGTGGGGAGTCGCTGCGGGGCCGTTCCTCGCCTTCCAATAAATACGGAGCGAACAGAGAGCGCGGAGAGGGGGATGCCAGCAGAAGGGTTCGCAACAATAAATTAACAAGGCAGCTCAGAGGGCAGGCATGCACAGTTTCCAAAAAGAGAAAAAAAAAAATTAAAAAAATCATGAGAGGAAAAAATTAAAAAGTCCTAGAGACTCTAGAAGGTGTCACACAATGATACCTGAAACTTTGGAATGAACAGCGGGCTCCCCATTCAGTTCAAAGTTACTAGGATAATGTGGCTAAAAAAATACCTTTCTGGAGGGGCAGGACTGACCCGATCAGCTAAAAAAAAAGACCATTTGAGAGTGAAAATCCATTTAATAACAGAGGTGATCGCTGAAAGGACCCCACTTTTATTCCGGAGCAGCTGGACGAGTTGTTGGCAGGAGCCAGTCTCTGGTGAAAACGGCGAGGTGGTTAAAAAAAAAAAAAAAAAAAAGAGAGAGAAAAAAGAGAAAAAAATAAAAATCCAACGCCCCGGCCGCCGGGGTGCGCGGTCCCAGCGCTCGTCGGAGCTCCCACAGGTTGCGTCGCGCTAACGAGCCGGCCGGCGCCGGCCCCGCCGCTCGCACGGCGTGAGGTACTGAGGAAACGCATCGAGTTCGTGTTAAAAATCCGCGGGCGAAGACCAACGGGTTGGGTTTCTGCACCTGAGGTCGCCGGCGTCGCGCGGGCGCGTGCCCGCCGAGGCCTCCGAGTCCCGCGCGCGGCGCCGGGCGCTCCTCCTGGCCGCCGGTCCTCCCGGCCGAGCCAGGGCTTGGAAAAATTCATCCGACGGCGGCGGCCCCGCTCGCGGCCGCCCGGGGAATCCTGCCTGGCCTTCCCGCTGCCAACCCGGCGCTCGCTCGAGCCCACCTTATTTGGAGAGGAGGGGAAGATCTCCAGCGAGCAGCAGCCGATCCGTCGAGCTTGCCTTGTGCTTTGTGCCTGCTTTTTTCTCTAGCCTACCTCTCTTTGCAACCCCCATGTTAAAAAGAAGGGAGGAGGGGGGGAAAAACTAATAATAATCCAAAAAAAAAAAAAATCAGAACAGGAGAAGTGTTCCTTTATCTTCAGAAACCTGCCAGCTTTGCACTAGCTCAGTTACGGGTTCCAGTTCAGGCGCCTGGAGTTTAGCAGTTCGCATCCCAGAAAACAAAACGATTCCGCAAAGGGGGGAGGAAAAAAAAAAAAAAAAAAAAAAGAAGAAAAAAATAAGAGACAATGGACGTTGGTCCAGAGACGGCCCCCCCGCATGGCATCTGGCTGCCGAAAGCTCGCCGGCTCCTTCGCTCCCCCCCAGCCGGCGTGCGGCGGCTCCCCGGGGGGCGCCGGGCTGCTGGTTTCGGTGGTGGCGGGGGGCACGACGCCGACACGGGCAGAGGGGGTCGGGGCGGGACGGGAGAGGAGAGAGGATCCAGGCACCCCCGGCCCCAAAAAAGCGCGGAGTCCTCGGGCTGCAGCAGGCGGGGGGGGGGGGGATGAAGGGAGGAGGGGGGGGGCCGGGCGCTCGTCCCCGGGGGGACGCCGGTGGCTCGTCCCGGTGGCGCGGGTCGGGGCGTGCGCGGAGGAGGGAGGGACGCGGTCGGTGGCTGCGGTCGGGCCGGTTTCTCTCTCCTCTCGCCGGTGGCAGAGCCGGGGGCCAGGGAGGGGGACTCGGAGGCGGGCTCGGGGCCCCCTTCTCCCCGTCGCGGCGAGGAGGGGAAGGGGGGTCCGGGGAGGGCAGGGAGGGAAGAGGAGGGGGGAGGCCGGCGGGCGCTGGCGGCGGGGGGCTCAGTCGTCGTCCACGTCGTCGCCGTCGGAGTCGTCGCCAGCGCCGCTGCCGCTGCCGGGACCGGGGGGCCCGGCGCGGCGGTCGTAGAGCTTGTCCCGCTGGCGCTCCTGGATGTCGCGCATCTCCTCGGCGTAGCGGCAGAAGGCGCCGCCGAACTTGGCCCAGGCCTTGTAGGGGACGGTGATGGCGTTGCGGTAGGACGGCTTCACCTCGCTCACCCGCAGGAAGACGCCGTACTTGTTGCAGCCCACGTCGAAGAAGAAGCGCTTGGAGTCCACGGTGATGGAGGTGCCCTCGGGCAGCTCCCCGTAGAGCCCCCCGCCGCCCGGCCCGCCGCCCCCGGGGCCGCCCAGCTCGTCCTCCTCGCCCCCGTAGTCGTCGATCAGCTTGGCCAGGGCGTCGCGGAACTCGATCAGCCCCTGGGCGGGCAGCGCGATGGTCTGCCCGCTCTGCAGCCCGGGGGGGCCGCCGGGGAAGCCGCCGGGCCCGCCGGGGCCGCGGTTGACGGTCTGGCGGATGCGGAGGAAGCGCCCGCGCTGGTTCTCCTTCAGGTCCAGGTAGTACTTGCGGTTCTCCCGCACCAGGAACTCGCTCTTCAGGGCCCGCCGCGGCCCGGGCCCGCCGCCCTCGTCGCCGCCGGGGCCGGCGGCCTGCGCCAGCTGCTCGGGGCTGGAGGGCCCCAGCTGCGCGTAGTGCTCGATGAAGTCGCCCAGGTAGTCGCGGAACTCGGCGGCCACGGCCATGGACAGCGTCAGGCGGCTCTTGGAGCCCCCGGCGCCCACCTCGGCGATCTTCAGGAAGCGCCCCTTGGCGTTCTGCTTCACGTCCAGGTAGAAGCGCTTGTTCTGGATGTCCAGCCGCTTCGACGCCAGCTCCTGCGTCTCCTGCTCGGGGCCGGCCCCGCCGCCGCCTCCGCCGCCTCCTCCGCCGCCGCCGCCGGCCCCGCTCCCTCCTCCGCCGCCTCCCCGGGGCGCCGCGAAGCCTCCCCCGCCGCCCCCCCCGCCGCTGCCGCTGCCGCTGCCGCCGCGCTCGCTGCCGCTGTCGCCGTCCGCCATCTTGGCCGCCCGCCCCGCGCCCGCCCTTCCTTCCGCGCGCGCCGCCCGCCCCGCTTCCGGCGCGCGGCCCCGCCCCTCTGCGACAGGGGTGACGTCACCGCCGCACTCCGCCGCGCCCCACGTGGGGCCGTTGGGGGGGAAGAGGGGGGGGGGAGCGGCTCCGCCCGCCGCGTCCCCGCGCGCCCTCTGCCGCCGAGAGGCCACGCCCCCCAGCGCGAGGCCACGCCCACTGCCCCGCCCCCGGCTCCGCCCTGAGGCCCGCGCGTGACGTCACCGCCCCGCTCGTCCCGCCCGCCTCCCCGCTGTCAATCACGCCCGGCGGCGGCTCCCATTGGAGGACGCGGCGCCGCGCTGCGTCAAAGCAACGTGACGTCATCGGCGGCGCGCGTGACGTCACGGACAGGGAGCGCAGCGTCTGGGGGGGAGCCCAGCAGGGTGGGGGAGGGGGCTGGGAGCCCCTGGGCCTGCACCACCCCCACCCTTGGGGCCCAAACCTGTGGCCAGGGGGAGGCCGGGGGAGGCCCCGCTCCCGGGGTCGGTGGCAGGGGGGGCACTGGGGCTATGGGGACCCCCCCCCCCGGCAGCCCCCCCAGCTCCTCGCTGTCCTTGGCCCCTTCTGGAGGCTGGGAGGGGCGGCACGGCACTGGGGCACAGCGCGGTGACCCCCGTAGAGCATGCAGCAGCCTCACCTCCATCCTCCCTGGGGGGCTGCTGGAGGAAACCCACCCCTGGGAAGCGCCTCTGCCAAGGGCAGGAGCCGCCCTGGTGAAATAACGGCTGCAGGGACGCATTCCTGGGAGTCTGGGGACAGTGACACGGCGCTGTCACCCCCCCACAACCCCAAGTGTCACCTCTCTGGCAACCAGCACCAGAGAGTGCCCTTCCCGCCATCCCCCTCGCAAGGGGAGCACCCAAGGGTGAGCAACACCCCCTCAGTGCCCCCACCCCACCGCCTTGCAGCACCCTCCAGCACCGCACCCATGGGTGCTGCCCCCACCTCCCCGGTACAGAACCACCAGGGCCAGGTCTCCACACACAACTCGTTTTTATACGAGGGGGGAACACAAACAACACAACGAGCGCCGCAGCGGCACGGCGCGGCTCTGAAAACTCCAGATGGGTGCTGGGAGGGGGGGTCCTCAGGGTGCTGAGGCGGGTCCGGTGTGGCCCCCCCTGGGCCGGACCCTCAGTGGGGCAGCTCGTGGGGGATCAGCTTGTAGTGGGCGCCGCAGGAGGGGCAGCGCTGAGCCTCCCCCTTGTGCAGCCAGAACCAGATGACGCAGCTGTTGTCCTCTTCACCTGGGGGGGGGAACAGAAAGCAGCTGGGATGGACGGACAGGGACAGAGGGACGGGGACAAGGGCACGAGAAAAGGGGGAGGGGGCAAGGGGGTGAGGAAGGGGGGGGTGCTTACAGACGCAGCCCACGATGCGCTTGTCACCGATGGAGGGCACGAGGTTGGGGTCCTCCTTGGTCCCCGCGTAGCGCTTGGGCCGGAACATGCTGTAGGGGTCCTGGGGGGGAGGGACAGAGATGGGGGGAGCACAAAGAGGGGGGAGGGGACAGAAAATGGGGGAGGGGCACAGAGGGTGAGCCCCCAGCCCTTGAGCCCCCCCCAGGCACTCCGCCCCCCTCCCCCGCCCCTCATCACGGTGCCCCCCGCTCTGATCCCTCCCCCCGAGCCCCCCCCACACTGGGCGCGGCCCCCCCGCTCCTTTCCCAGCCCCCCCAAACCGGCCTCTCCCATCCCCCCCTCCCCCCCCCCGGTCCCGGTCCCGCCCCGCCCCCCACTCACCAGCCCCTTGTTCATGGCCTCCAGCACTTTCCGCTCCAGCCCCGTCGCCTGCTCCTGGTCGCTGGCGAGGCCTCCTGCGGGAGGGGCGGCGCCGTCAGACCGGGAACCCGCGGCCTCCCCCCCGCACCCCCCCCGGTTCCCGTTCCCGCTCCCCGTTCCCGGTGCCCGTTCCCTGCCCGGTTCCCTCCCCGTCCCCGCTCACCGGGCGTGGCGAGGTGCCGGACGGGCGCGGCGCGGGCGGTGGCGGCGGGCAGGAGGCGCAGGGCCGCGCTCACCCGCAGTAACCTTGAGGCCATGGCGGCGGCGACAGCGGCGGCACCCGGCACTTCCGGAGGCGGCGGCGGAAGCGGAAGTGGCGGCGCGGCGGAAGTGGCCGCAGGGCGCGAGTTGCCCGGGGCAACGAGCCCCGCCCTCAGTGTCCGGACACGCCCTTGAGATCGAGGCCTCGCCCCCTAACAACTGGTCACGCCCCCTAGCAACTGGCCACGCCCTCCGTGTGAGGCCACGCCCCTAGCAACGGGGCCTGGCCTTAGCAACGGGCCCTGTGCGGGTGAAGGCGGCCATGGGGCTGCTTGAGGCCAGGCCCCATGGCGGTGGGGACGCGTCCCCAGGGCCATGGGGACATCGTGGCTGGCCCGCAACCATGGGGACAGGTCCCCATAACCCCAGTGACGTGGTGGCATGGTCCTGGTGCCGGACAGATGGACAGACACAGCCAAAGTCCCCACAAACACACCGTGCCTCAGTTTCCCCATGTCTCAGTTTCCCCATAACTCAGTGCCCCCATAACTCAGTTTCCCCATAACTCAGTTTCCCCCCATAACTCAGTGCCCCCCCCAGCACAGCCCAGGCCCAGTGCCAGCGGCCGCTACCTGCGCTGCTTACTCATCCCCATCGCTCCCCCATCAGGGCTCGTTAGCCCTCGCCGCGCTAATTGCGTGTTGGCAACTTGGTGCTTGCCAAGTTGGCTCCCCCTTCATCCTTGGGGGTCCCATGGGGACACGAAGCCCTGGCCCCGTGGCGGGGGTGGCCGCGCTTTGCTGAGCACAGGCTGCGCTCATCGCACCCGCGGGAGCGGCGGTAATGGCTCGCCCTCGTTAATATTGCAGGCAGGGATCGATGCCTGCTGGCAGCCATCGGGCTGTGAAGGGGGGCTGTTAATTACCCTGCTGGGGGGTAATTACTGCCCGCCTCAGTCTGCTGGGGGGGTAAAGGAACCTTTTTTTTGGTGTGTTTTTAATGGGGGGGGGGATGTCAAGGCAAAGGGGACACCCATGGGTGATGTGTGGGGGGAGACAGGAAGCACCCATTTTGCCCCCCAGCTGTGTTTTGAAGGAAGAAAGGAGAAAGTATTGGAAATATGAGAAAATGCAGAAAAAAAAAAAAAAAAGAGAGAGAGGAAATATTGGGAAAGAATAAAAAGAGAAAAAATATGGGAAAAAAAAAAAAAGAGAAAATATGGGGGAAAAGGTGGAAAGATGGACAAAACGAGGAGCTATTGGGGAAAAAAAAAAAAGGAGAAATTGCTGGCAAAAAGGAGAAAACATTGGAAACAGGGAGAAAAAATGGGAAATAATGAGAAACTGTTAGAAGGAAGAGAAAGCATTGGGAAAAAGGGGAAGTTATTGGAAAAAGAATGAGGAAAAAAGGAGAAGCTATTGGAAAAAGAATGAGGAAAAAAGGAGAAGCTATTGGGAAAAAAAGGAGAAGCTATTGGGAAAAAAAAATGAGAAACTATTGAGAGAATGATAAAATATTGGAAAATAATGTGAAATTACAGGAAAAAATAGGAATTACTGGGAAAAAAAAGAGAAACTATTGGAAAAAAATGAGAAAGTATTGGAAAAAAAGAGAAGCTATTGGAAAAAAAAGGGGAAAGTATAGGGAAAAAGGGGAAACTATTAGATAAAAAGAGAAATTATTGGGAAAAAGAGGAGAAAGTATAGGAAAAAAGGAGAAAGTATTGGGGAAAAGGGAGAAAGTATTGGAAAAAGCGAGAGACTGTTGGAAAAAAGGGCGAGCACCGTGTCCGAAGGCGTGGGTGCGTGCCAAGGGAGGAGGGCAGGGCCGGGGGGGCGGAGGGCAGGGGACGGCCCCGCCGCAGCACCCGAAGGCGCCGCCGCTGCCGCCGCCACCCCGGGGTGCCCCCGGCCCAGCATGGCCATGCAGGGCATGGAGCTGTGCGCTGTGGCCGTGGTCATCCTCCTCTTCATCGCCGTCCTCAAGCAGTTCGGCATCCTGGAGCCCATCTCTGCCGAAGGTAACCCCCGGCCCCCTCCCCGGGCTGGGGCTGGACGTGGTTTGGGGTGCCCACGGTGGGGACGTGACCCCGGGGATGCTCCTCGTGGAGGGGCTGCTGGTGGTGTGGGTGCCTCTCCGGGAACCTCCGTGGTGAACCCCGAAGGTTTTGGGGTGTCCTTCACCACCACGTCACAGCCCCGTTGAGCATGCTGCGGCCCTGGTCTCCCCTTGAGCACCCCAAAATGGGCTGCTGGGGGGCTCTGAGCACACACCGCCCCGCAAAACCCTCCCAAATGGGGTGCTGGGGAGCTCTGAGCCTGTACTAACCTATAGCCCATGGGGCAGGGTGCTGGGGAAGCCCCCTCAGATTCCCAAACCTGCCCAAGATGGGGTGCTGGGGACCTCCCAAGCCCACCTTGACCCCTGAAACCCCCCAAGATGGCAGATTGGGGACCACCAAGCCTGCAGGGTCCCCTAAAATCCCCCTGAGATGGGGTGCTGAGGATCCCCAATCCCGCACTGACCCCTCGAACCTCTCTAAAATGTCTCTCTGAGGACTCCCAAGTCCGATCCCACCCCAGCCAGGAGGACAGGGGGCTCCACACTGCCCCTCTACACCCCAACCCCAGCCCGGCAGCCCAGTAACCCCCAGTGCAGCCCATTGGGGGTCCCCAGGGTGTCCCCCCCCAGTCTGGGGACACGCGGCATGACCGGGGCTCTCCCCAACCCCATCCCACCTTCCCCATCCCGAAGTTCCTGCTGACTCCACTCAGCATCGAACGGCTCCGCGGGGGCTTCCCGGGCTGGAAACATTAACGAGGCATCATTTATTAATTACCTTCCGGCAGCACGGACGGCGCAGAGAGCCGGGGAGGGGGGAGAGGGACGTGAGAGGCAGACGCGGTGCGGGTGGGAGCCTGGGCAGGGGATGCTCCGGGATGGTTTGGGATGCTCCAGGGTGGTTTGGGATGTTCTGGGATCCTCTGGGATGCCCGGGGATGCTCCAAGATGGTCTGGGACACATGGGGATGCTCTGAGAAGCTCCAAGATGCTTTGGGATGCCTGGGGAGGCTGCAGGATGCTCGGAGATGCTCCGGGATGCTCTGGGATGCCCGGGGATGCTCCAGGATGCTTTGGGGTGCTCTGGGATCACGCTGCCGGAGCGGGCACAGTCCAGCAGCTCCTGGGAAGCCCTCCAAGCGCTGACAGAGCCGTTTCCTCACCCGGGCGGTGAAACCCGGAGCTAGCAGCCGATGGAGCCGCCCCGGGTGAGTTCCTCATCGCAACGGGGAGAGCTGCCGGGTTTTGCCAGGTTTGGGGGATTCCAGGTTTGTTCCCGAGCACAGCCAGGTCCAGGCGGGTAAGGTGCGGGGTGCCGCGATGCTCTCGCCATCACATCCCCTCCCTGGGGACCACGGGGGTCCCGGCGCTCACCCCCAAAGCTGGGGAGGCCCCGCTCAGCCCCGCACGTCCCCGCAGACAGCAGCGATGGCGACCTGGAGCTCTCGGCCGTGCGGCACCAACCCGAGGGGCTGGAGCAGCTGCAGGCGCAGACCAAGTTCACCAAAAAGGAGCTGCAGTCCCTCTACCGCGGCTTCAAGAGCGTGAGTGCCCAGGGAAGGGTCTCAGGGAGCGGCCGCAGCCCCATGGGGCTCACCTGGTGCCCCTTCTGCCCCCCCAGGAGTGCCCCAGTGGCCGGGTGGACGAGGAGACCTTCACGCTCATCTACGCGCAATTCTTCCCGCAGGGCGGTGAGTGGGGGCACCCCGGGGTGGCGTCACCCCCCCAAAAAAAAAATACGGGGTGCTCCCACACCCCCACTTCCCCTGTCTCTCCTCCGCAGACGCCAGCGCCTACGCTCACTTCTTGTTCACCGCCTTCGACGCCGACGGCAGCGGGGCGCTCTGCTTCGAGGTGAGCAGTGGGGGGACACCAGTGCCGCAGGGGGACACCGGTGCCACCACCCTCGGCGGTGCTGAGGATGCTGGGCTCGATGCGAGTGTGCCCAGCAGCGTGATTCATCAGATAGGAGTCCCGGGGAGGGCCGTGTGAGGAGGGATGCTTGGGTAGGGGCTCGGCGAGGCTTTGCATGGTCGGGATCAGCCGGTCCAAATGGTGGTGCCCCCCGAAAATCTGCAGCCCCGTTGCCAGCAGGTGCCGGGGGGCTGCGGGGAGCCTGCGGCAGCGGCTGGCGCATCCCAGGCGATTAAAAATAGATAGGAGCCAGAATAGCAGCGGGATCGATAGGAGAAGTCCCCGCGGTCGATGGCCGCGCTGCGGAGCCTTTTGTGGGGTCTGGAAGGGGGTCACTGCAGGTGGGACGTGTCCCGGTGTGGGGACCGCTCATGGCCACTGTCCCTCGGGCAGGATTTCGTCGGTGGCCTCTCCGTTTTGCTGCGGGGGACGGTGCAGGAGAAGCTGAACTGGGCTTTCAACCTCTACGACATTAATAAGGACGGCTTCATCACCAAGGAGGTGCCCCGGGGGACGAGGAGGGGGCGGCGGGGGTGGTGGCACCCATAGGGACATCCAGAGAGGGACAAAACCAAGGGAGACAGGGCTGGGGGATGGAGGTGGCCTCCTTGGGAAGGAGCATGGGGGGGGATTGGGGAGGTTTTTGTCACCCCGGTCCCGCTCTGTGCCCTCCCCAGGAGATGCTGGAGATCATGAAGTCCATCTACGACATGATGGGGCGCTGCACCCTGCCCGCCCTGAGGGACAGTGCGCCCGCCGAGCACGTGGAGCTCTTCTTCCAGGTGAGCCTGGCCTCTCCCCCGGCACACTGCCGACAGGGACGGGGACGGCCCCCGCTGAGCTCTTCCCTTACAGAAGATGGACAGGAACGGGGACGGCGTGGTGACCTTCGAGGAGTTCCTGGAGACGTGCCAGCAGGTGGGGCACCTGGGGGGGCTTCAGTGCCACCTCCTCCTCCTCACCCCCTGGCCTCATCCCCTCCAAAGGGACGTCCCTATGGGTTTGGGGGGAGAGGAGGCTGCACCCTTTAGGTCTCTGGGGGGCGACACAAAAGCGCAGGTCCCAGCAGGGGGTCTGGGGGCTGCGACCTGTCCCTCTCGCCCCTCGCAGGACGAGGACATCATGAGCTCCATGCAGATCTTTGAGAACACCATCTAGAGCCGCTGCCGTGGGGTGCAGGGGAGGATCGGTTTTGACCCCTTCAAGACACAACGCGAGGCTCCTAATGCTCAAGGTGCAAGAAACACTCGAAATAAGCAGGAAACGTTAAAAGTGAGAACGTTGCTGGCTTGTCCACCTGAGCAGCCAGAGCCGCCCCTGCCAGCCACTTTTGGGGCAGAACTCCCCAAAGCAGGGTCTCCCTGCCCCAGGGGACGGCCAGGGGTGCAGAAGACCTTGTCACAGCACCGGAACTGACACCTCGAGGATTTACAGAAAAAAAATAAAAGTGACTTTGGGGACGGGGCGGTGGGGAGGGCCCCGGGGAAGGGATGGGGGCGAAAACCCCAAAATGTCCTGGTGAGGGCGGGAACCCTCTGCAAATCCACCTGGGCTGATTGTTTCTTTTTGTTTGTTCGCTTTCTTTAAATAAACCAACGGGTGACCACTGAGGGACCCAGCACCCAGCCGCATGCCTCCACCACCACCAGGGGCGGCTCTCACACGGAGGCGAAGCCATTTTCCGGCTTTTTTCCCCCAAAAGATGGGGCTGGCAAGTGGACACCTACACCGAAGCGGGGCTGTCTGGGAAGGGCGACAGGGGGGTCTCTGGGTGGGTGGGAAACGGACATTTTATTGGTGATGGTGGTGGAGGAGGAGGAGGAGGAGGAGGAGGAGAAGGAAGGCCAAGCCCTCCATGGAGCCTGGCTCCATCATGGAGCCCGGCCCCAGCACTGCGCATGCGCAAGGGGAGGGGGTGCAAAGGAAGGGGGAGCAGAGGGAGCGGGCAGAGGCAGCTGCGCATGCGCACAGGGCGAAGTGAGCACAGGGAGGGGAACGAAGCGATTGCGCATGCGCAAAGCGAGCCGCGCACACTCACGCCCCCCAGCACATGCGCGCAGACGCGCGGCTCGCTTGCCGCGCATGCGCACCTCCTCTCCCCGCCGTCGCGCCGCGCATGCGCAGAGCCCGCGGGGCCATGGCCGCCTCCGGCCGTTGCTGAGGCGCCGCCGCCGCCCGGCCGCCATGAGGAGGAGGCGGCGGCGGAGCGGCCATGGGCTCGCTGAGCAGCCGGGTGCTGAGGCGGCGGCGGGGCGGCGGCTCCTCCTCCTCCTCCTCGTCGCCGGGGGCCGGGGACGGCGGCGGAGGGGGCCGAGGGGGGAAGAGGAAGCGCGGCGGGGCCGAGGGGGCCGGGGACAGCGACAGCGAGGGGGAGGCCGAGCGGGAGGAGCGGCTGCTCAACGCCCCTCGCAGGTCCGGGGGGGTTTGGGGGGCTCGGGGAGGTTCTGGGGGGCCTGGGGGTTTTTTGGGGGGTCTGGGGGCTCTTTGGGGGGGATCTGGGAGGTTATGGGGTCTTTGAGGTGTTTTTTGGGGTGTAGGGGAGGTTTAGGGAGGTTTTGAGGGTCTTTGGGGGGGTGTCCAGGGGTTTTGGGGTCTTTGAGGTGTTCTGGGAGGGTTTGGGGGGTTCTCAGGGGTTTTGGGGGCTTTGGGGGCGTTCTGAGGTCCTTTGGGGGCGTTCTGAGGTCCTTTGGGGGCGTTCTGAGGTCCTTTGGGGGCATTCTGGGGGGGTTGGGGAATTTTGGGGAGGTTTTGGGGCTTTTTTGGTGGGTTGGGGGGCGTTTGGGGGGTCAGAAATTCGGGGGTGGGTTTTGTGGGGGATTTTGAGGCCTTTTAAAGCGGCCCTCTGCAGCCTGTTTGGAGGTTTTGGGGTGTTTGAGGGTTTTGGAGGGGATCTGGGGGTATTTGGGGGGGTTCTGGGGATTTTTTTGGTGGGTTGGGGGGCCTTTTGGGGGTCCAAAGTTCAGGGGGACTTTTGGGGGGGACTTTTAAAGGGGGTTCTGGGGCATTTGTGGGGAAGGTGGGAAGGGCTCAGGGCTTCTTGGAGGAGTCTGGGGCCCTTGGGGGGGCTCTGGGGGCGTTTTAAAGGGGGGGGGGTTCTGGGGCCTTTTAAAGGTTTCCTTCTGGGGGTTGCTGCTGCAGGAACTGGAGGTGGGGGGCGCAGGGGCTGCTGCAGGGTTTGGGGCTGAGGGGCTGTGGTTGGGGGGCGTGTGGGGACCTAGTGAGGCTGCGGGGAGGTTATGCAAAAAGGGGGGGTAGGGAAAAGGGCTGGGGGAGGTTGTTGGGGAGCACCTGGGGGCAGGGACAAACTGGGGTAGGGTCAAGCTTTTTGGGAAGAAAAAAGCCCAAACTGTGAAGTGCTCTGCTTAGTGTTGTTGTGTAACAGGGGGTTTTCAAGGAGCGTGCCTCTGTCTGCTTTTCCGAGCAGGAAGAAGCTGAAAAGCACCTCCAAGTACATCTATCAGACGCTGTTCCTCAACGGCGAGAACAGTGACATCAAGATCTGCGCGCTGGGGGAGGAGTGGAACTTGCACAAGATCTATCTGTGCCAGGTGAGCTGCTGGCTTACAGCAAGGTGCGATAAAGGCGGCTAATGAAACAGTACCCAAATAACCCCCAAAATAATAGCAGTCCACACGGATGGAGGTTTTCCTGCTCCTGTCTGTTTTCCTGTGTTTCCCACTCCGCTCTCGTTGTGTGGTGGCCCCGAGCACTGTTTGTTGGGCTTTGGGAAGCAACCTCAGGGAGCGTGGCTGTGGCTCCGTGCCTGCAAACGGCTTCTTCAGCTCCCTTCTGCTGTTAGTTTTCGAACCTGCTTGCTTTAACCACGGCCTGGCCTTTGTGAAAACTGCTGGGAGTTGTCTCTTGGCGTCTGGAGAACCTGTTCTTGTCTGTTAGACGAGCAGCTGGGGGGCTCCCGTGAGGCTGCTGTCACTGCAGAGCAAGCAAAGCGCCTCCAGGAGGGGTTTGTTCGTGGAGCCCCCGCCTCGATTTGGCTTCCCTCGGGGAGGGACCCGCAGGGGCTCTGCTGTGGCTGCGTCTCCAGAGCAGCCCTCGAGCAACCTGTGGAGGTCTGTGTGAACGCCGCACGTGCTGTGCCCTGCTCTGGGTTTTGGTACGAATCGCCCAGGTTTTCTCTGTGCAGTGCTTCCTTGGCTGCTTCTCCTGGGACAGAAGTGGGGGCAAAGCTTGGAGCCTCTCGCTTGGCTGCGGCACCTGTAAAGCAGGAGTCTGGCCTCGGGAGCAATTTATTTGGAGCCAGAAGAGGAAACAGCTCCAGGTGCTCTACCTGAAGATGTGTGTGCCTCTCTGCTAGCTGCAGCCAAACAGTGCAGGGCTCTGAGCTACGAGGAGGTGTCAGGGTGAGACACTCAGTGGCTGGGTGCAGTTTTCCTGGTGTCACAAATGACAGCAGGAGTGAATTCTGGCTTTTTTTTGCTTTTATTAACCAAATATGGTGCAGGTACAACAATTCCTTACATCAGCCATGGTGGGAAAGTTCCACTGTGCTCTTCTAGGAGAAAGCCTTTAGTTTTGCACATGTTAGAGTGTTTTAAAGAGCATGAATGAGGGAGGAGAGCCCCAATCTCTGGATGGAAGAGAGGGTGTGCTTTGTCAGGGTGCACACAGCCCCGATTGCCAGCTCCCTTTTGATCTACAGCCAACAAAGGGAGGATGTGAGCGTGCTGAGCAGGCAGACTCAAACAGGATAGACACACTGCTGGTTAGTCCTTTGATAGTTATGGGTGGTTTTAATTGTTGTTGTGGTTCTGTTGGTGCTATAGCACAAATCCATGAAGCTGCTCCTCAAAACCTGGTGTGAGTGGCTGCTGGTGATGTTAAACCACGTCCTGGGTGCTTCTACCAGGCTTTGAAAGCAGCAGTGTTGTTCTGCAGAGGCCTCCTGCACACGAGGCTCCTGCAAGGAGGAACTCTGCAGTTAAGTTCCTGTTCTTACAAGTTAGGTTTGTCTTGGAGTTGAAGCTCTGTCACTAGGAAATAGTTTTGGAGGTCGGAAACACCTCTGTAAATTGCTCTTAATGAAGCTGTCTCCTCGTCTGCCTGGTTGAGCAGGCTGGCTCTGAGCGTCTCCCTGGTGTCTGAAGTTCCTGACTGACAGAGCTAAGAAATGAAGGATTACCTTTTCCTTACGCTGTTCGCTGAAATAATAAACTCTTCCTCAAAGCGAGGAGCTGCTCTGCGTGGCACAGCTGAGGTAGCCTCGTGGCTGGCGAGGTGATCCTGGCTCTGAGCGTAGCGTGGTGTGTGCCGTCAGCACTGCGGGGTGTGCTGAAGGTGTAGGAATATTTCCATCTCCAGGTAAAACCGGGTATTTGCTCCTGCCCTGAGCTGAAGCGCTGAGTTACGAGGTCAGGGAATGCGGCACGGCACAAATAGACTTTATCTTTTTGATCTCCCAGGTAAACTTCAGGGAGTGATAGAGTCTCAGGATGCGCACATCTGCCGCTGAGGACAGTCCTGAGCCCTAGTAGAGCAGTGTATTTCACTTCATTTGGACGGAAACCAATCAAATTCTAGTTTTTTATGCCTTGCGCTTTATCATAAAGGTATATTTCCATAAGTGGTGTGTGTGTCTGTCCTTGGTACGAGACTACAGCCTTCTACATTAATTTGGATGTCTTGCATGCTTTTTTTTTTTTTTTTTTTCTTTAATACCCAAACTGGCGTTCCCTGATGCCTGCAGGCTTTGTTGCCCACCGGTAACATTAAGGACTTAGTTCTTGGACTAATTATATCCCCATCGGTGCTGTGGTTTGTAGGAGAAATGCTTATGTGGCTTTTCTGGCCCTCTAAAGCTCTTTACTTTGATTGTAGCCGTGCGGTCCAATTTCTCTGGATGCGTTTTCACTTTCAGAAATAAAGCAATTACACGTAGCCCTTTCTCGAGTGTGCCGGAATGTTTCAGCTTGTGAAATGTTCCCCTAATGCCTTTTGTTTGGCGTAGAGGGAAACGGGAACGGTTTGGGTTCTGTGCTGCTGTGGGTGTTTTAATCTGAACGGAATCTCTTAGCTGAGGTCTGTATCTCTCGTCTCCCCTCCTGTAGTCAGGCTACTTCTCCAGTATGTTCAGCGGATCATGGAGAGAATCGAGCATGAACGTCATAGAGCTGGAGATTCCTGACCATAATATTGATGTAGAAGGTAAGGGGGAGCCTTTATCTTCACCTGAAGGTAGCAGTTAGCTTGAATTTGACAAATAGAATGAAAATTAAACCCAGAAATTTAAAACTATCAGAAACTTGAGAGAGAGAGTGCGGTGCTCGTTTGGTTTTGAGCTGAATTTGGGTCACGGGTAGGGCTGAGCTCACGTTGGTGCCTGCTGCTGAGGAGCTCGCCTTGGTGTTTGGGCAGCAGGGAGCTCTTGAGAACAAGGTACGTGACTTGTGGGAACCCCAGTGGTGGAGCACATCGCCTCCTCGTCTGCCAGCTCCTGAAAAGCTCTTGAGTGGAGTGCTGGCAGGGGACAGAGGCGAGCTGACAAAACGTTTTCCTGCGCTTCCGAGACCTGTGGAGTGAAGCAGCAGAGTTTTTTTCAGAAGAACTGCAGAGAAATGTTTAACGTGATAGGAATATCTCTGTGTAACGCTGCTGATCGATTGCACGGAGGGATCGTGAGGTGTAGGTTCTTCTTATCTGGCTTTATTGCTCTCTGCATTGCTCCGTGACATGACGTGGCAGCTATTTTGGGATGGATATTTTGTTGAGACAGTGAAATGGGCCGTATTTCATTAGTTAATGGTGTGTTTTGTGTGTACCGTGTGTGTGTGTGCTTGGCTGGTAAATATTAGCTTTTTAGCTAAAGAGCAAATAAGTATGGTCGTAGAGAGCATGCACTCGAGTGCCGTGGTTGTATTTCAGGCTTCTTTCAGCTCTCCAGGTTCAACGTCCTGCATTTGTCTGACAGCTGTGCTTTTTTTCAGCTCTACAGGTGGCTTTCGGCTCACTGTACAGAGACGATGTGTTAATAAAACCCAGTCGAGTAGTTGCACTTTTAGCAGCAGCCTGCATGCTGCAGCTTGTAAGTAATAAATGCGCGGTGTTTGTGTGCTCTCCTGTCAGACAAACAGCTCGTAACACACACACACACGTCCTGTTTCAGCCAGATAAACGCATAATTCTCGTATAATAAGTGGAAAAGAAAGCCAAACACAATGCCCTGGTTTTGTTTCAAAACTCTGTGGCTGAGACTCGGTTGGAATATTAAGTGAGATTTGGAGGAATCGTATCTGGAGATAGATTAAAGTAGGTTTTCCCAGCTCATTTGTTCTGCCCTGGAGGTATTCATCAAGCTGTTCTTCCAAGTGAGAGAGCCTCGAGAAAAACTTAAGCTGTTTTTCTGGGGAATCATCTAGATAACGCTGCACAGGTCACTGTGGGGCGTGTGATTTGGGTAAATAGCTCAGGCATGAAAACTCATATGAACTGCATAATCTCTTGCGCTTCCTGTTTGGAAAATTACACCTTGAATATTTGTGGTTATTTTTTTGTCTCCACAGGATGGCTTAATCCAGCAATGTGGTGAAACGATGAAGGAAACCATTAATGCAAAAACTGTGTGTGGTTATTATAATTCAGCAGGGACATACGGGTTAGACTCTGTGAAGAAAAAGTAAGAATTTACTTTCTCCCTGCTGCTTTGTACGCTGCTAATTAGAATTGTAAAGTTACAAACAGTAAAATAATGTTACCTTGTTTTTTTTTAAAGCTGTCTGAATTGAGCTCTGCTCATCCCATTTAGTTTTCCAGTTTCTACTACAATCATCTACCTTAAAATTACTGTAGATTGTAGTAGATCGATTGCCCTGTGCTGTAAATGAGTTGATTACTGAAGCATATTAGTAAATACAATCTATTTTATCTTCAGTGTAGCAATAAAATAGTATTTGTGATTATAGACCGCTTTAGAGCGAAGCTGCTCTGATATTAAAAATGGAAGGTTAACTTTATCTTAATTGGGAGGGATAAATACGTGGTTGGGAGCAGAGTGCTGAGGTTAGAGCTAACTGCTGCCTTCTGCTGTGAATCAGGGCTTTTTGTGGTAGTTTTTGAGTTCTTAAATTTTGAGTTTAGCTTTTGCTGTACCCTGGGGAACACTGATCCAGTGGGTGGCATCCCTGCTGTGCGAAATCAGGTGTCGTGATCTAGAGGAGCCCAAGCAGCTGTTGCAGAAATGTTGGTGTGTGTAGGAAAAAACCAAAGGCACTAATTCCTTGCTTTTAATCCAGGTGCCTTGAATGGCTCTTGAATAACCTGATGACTCACCAGAGTGTTGAGCTCTTCAAAGAACTCAGGTATTCAGGCTTCAGTTAACTTTCAGTCATAAAGTACATTTTTTTTTTTTCCTGAAGTATATATTACTGCACATAACTTCCTAGGCTATTGACGCTTATTACCTAACTTTTCTTGTCTTTGTGCTGTTTCACAGAACTCTTACAATGTTTTTTTTTTTTTTTTCAGCATAAACCTCATGAAACAGCTGATCAGCTCTTCAAACCTATTTGTAATGCAAGTGGAAATGGACGTGTATACTGCCCTCAAAAAGGTACTCAGCAGAGGGTTGTGCTCCTGCATCAGCTGCTTTATGAAGCTGATGGTTTTAGTCCTTTTGGTATTTAGTGCAGGTATTTAAGGGGGCATCACAAAGTCTTTTAGGAACGACTGCATCATGAAAATATCACTTTGATAATGAATATATTACTTCTTTTAAAAGAAGTTCTCCAATGGGCTTACTGAGTTTGTCTGTTTCACCTAGTGGATGTTCCTTCAGCTAGTGCCTTCTTGGAACGGGTCTCTGAAACAACTCCTGTCCGAAGCTGATGCCTGGTTTGCCAAGCGCAGGAAAGGTAGGACGGGTGGATTGCCTGTGTGGCCTTGGGCTGCTGCAGACGTGGGCTAGAAGTAAAATGTGACAGCCTGCCTCTGCCTCCAGGCTTTCCCCTGTTTGCTCTGGGAAGGCTCATCTCTGCCAGCAGCCAAAGAATCATGGGCTGGTTTGGGTTGGAAGGGAGCTTACAGATCATCCTGTCCAGCCCCTGCCCCCAGTCCCTGCCCCCAGCCCCATGCAGCCTGGCCTTGAGCACCTCCAGGGCACCCACAGCTCTGGCAGCCTGTCCCAGTGCCTCACCTCCCTCACAGCAAAGAATTCCTGCATGATACCTAATCTCAACCCACCCTCTTTTAGTTTAAAGCCATTCCCCCTTGTCCTGTCACCACAGTCCCTGACAAAGAATTCCTCCCCAGCTTTCCTGCAGCCCCCTTTAGGTCCTGGCAGGCTGCTCTAAGGTCTTACTGGAGCCTTCTCCTCCAGGCTGACCAACCCCAGCCATTTCAGCCTGTCTGCCAGACCAATCAATTAAAACCCAAACAGAAATAGGAGCTGGAAGATACTTAGGAAAGCAAGTTGTAATCTGGGTGTGTTGCCTTGCAGATTTTGAGGATGACATTGCGTTCCTGGAATCAGAGCAGGGGAACGCGTTCCTGTCGGTGTTCACACACCTGAGGCTGCAGTACATCATCAGTGACCTGGCATCGGCACGAATTATCGAGAGAGACTCCCTCATACCCTCAGGTGAGCGAGCACCCAGCTGGTCGAGTTCCCTGTGCTTCTCGTCTGCCTTCCCCGGAGTAACCGGGGAGATCCGGGTGCGCTGCCTTGCCTCATCGCTTCCCGGTTGGTCTTCAAAGCCTAAATTGTGGCTGCAGACTCAGCAGAAGCTGCATATTTACATGCATAAAAGTCTTAATAGGCGCATACGTAGGTGTGTTAAGTGTTCTGTCAGGTTATCAGAATGTGCTGTAATCAATACTCGGTGCATTACCAGGGTTTAAGTGACTCCAGAGACCCAGATGTGGAAAGAAAAATCCTTTTAAGAGAGCAAAACTTGCTGTAGCTCAGTTGTTTTCTAGCCAGTGTCTTTCTAAAAAGAGTTGGGCAGTTTTTAATAGGTTTTGGAATAATTCCTGGTGATGAAAACAAAAACACAGGACACTGTAAGCTCTTCTCCCATCTCAAAAGGCAAATGGTACTTGCTAGCAGATATTCAGGATATTTTTAAAGGAGAAAGGGCAAGTAACTCCTCTGCTCTTGGTTTTTTCTTTTTGCACTTTGCCTGGTGTAAGTTATATCCCATCTCTAGACCCCGGTGCTTTTTGAAGCCTGTAGAATGGAAATCCACGTACATGTTGCTGTAGCTTCCTGCTGATAACATTATCAGTGGATACCAAGCAATCAAAAGGCCCCCTCTCGCCTTGCTGCTGAAGTCTGAGCTCACAGGCAGGCTTTGCTCTTGGAGGCTGCACAAACCTGGCTGCTGACGGACAAATAAAGCTGGAAACGAGTTGCCAGGTTGGGGTCTCGCTTGGAAATGCCCTCCCACTTTCATTCCTGTCTTTATCCTGTGAAGCAGCTGCCCCCTCCCCACGTTTTTCTTCTCGGTTTAACGTGCTCCCTGTAGCAGTGGCCTTCTGATGCTCTGCCTTGGAATTTGCCTCCTTGTATCTTTGTTCCATATTTCATTCTATTTTCTTATCATAGTTGATTTCTAGCATTAAATTTTGCTTCTTAACTCCAGGACAGGTTTATTTTCCCTCTGTTTCTTTTATACAACTTTGATTTTTTGTGTCTGCCCCCGCTCTACCTGTCCATTCACCTGCACCTCAGTGTGTCTGGAGGTGCAGGTGCCAGATGTCAATTAAGGCCGCTTTATTGAGCTGTTTATCACTCTTCATTATTTGCACCCCCTTGACATCCGCGTTCTTTCTGTCCGTGCTTGTAGCCCTGGGCTTTCTCTGGGCTTTTGCCACCCGTAAATATTTAACCCGTCCTTCAGTTCCACTGCTCCTTTCCTGTAGAATTAAAAGGATTTCTTGATCTCAGTCTGGCTCCCTCCTTCATGCCTCCACGGATGGCAGCACCGTGATACCTCGGTGCCAAAACGGGCTCAGTGGGGTGTTTGTTGTGAAGCCTGCTGGCCTGATCAAATTCTTTGACCCTTCTTAAATGATTTGACCCTTTCCTTGTCACTGAGATGACGCAGCGAGCGTCCCTTTACTTGCTCTGCCTCCCTTGTGCTGCTGCATCCTGTCTTCTGCCAGAAATAATGGTTTAGTCGCTCTTCTAGCTGGCAGTCTTCCCTCACCAGGCAGCTTTTGATGGAGTGGATGTGGACATTTGCTGCTGCCTGAAGGCTCTGGCTTTCCCTGCCCCAGTTCTGGCTCGGGTTAATACCTTAAGAGATGGAGAAGAGACTTGTCTTCTACCTGAAACCTGACAAAGTAAAACTGAGCAACACGACTCGTGTGCTCCAAATGTCTCTTAAAAAGTGTTCTGGGACCAGCAGGGGGAGGCAGCGCACTTCAGAGGGCTGTGGAGAGCTGAGGGCCGGGCTGGGGACGGTTTGGTCGGTTCTGCCAGCAGGTGGGGCAGTTTTGGGGCAGCAAGTGATGAAATTTTACATTATACATAAAAAAAAATATCCGAAGAACAGATCTGTTCTTTCGTTGCGGGATATTTGATATGCCTAAGTGATTTAGGAAGCAAATACGATCCACCCTGCTAAGTGCTTTTAAGATTGATGTTGGCAGAGGTTATAATGCAGCTGCAAAACATCTTCGTTCTGTAACAAAAGATAAAACGGTGTTGGGTGATGACCCCGTAAGCCTTCACCTGCTTTACTGATGACACGGCAGAATTGCGGACCACTTGTGTGTGAAGTGGCTCTGTCGGCTTGTGAGTAAGAAAGAAAACCAGAAAAACAATAAAACAGAACCAGAAATCTGCCAGCGTCAGGCTGGAATTCCTTCTCTTCGTGTTGCTGTTACCATTTCCCAGAAGGGCAGTGCTCAGCCTTTCCTTAATGTTCTTCTAGGGATAAGTAATCGTCTCCACACAGAACCAGCAGCCAGCTTTCTGTGCATGTCAAAGCAAGAGCAATCCCTAAATCATTACAGTTTTAATTGCAATTGTGAAGCCGATTGCTTGTGCCTAATGAAAAGCAGAAAGCAATTTTCGTGTAGTCACAGGGAAGGAGAGAACAAAATGTTTACATTTTCAGGGCTGTGATAAATGCTGCAGCAGGGGCTTGGACGCTTGGCAGTCGCACAGAGGGAAAGGCAGCTGATAGGTTTTGAGTGTGTGGTTAGTGCAGGCAGAGTTTCTGGTGTTTGCTCTACCTCTGATTATTAATTTAAGAACAAAAAGCCTGAATTCCAAGGGAGCTGGGAGCACGGGAGGGAAGAACAACAAACCCTGCAGCTCTCTGCGTGCACGATGAAGTCTTGCTGCTGGGCTCGGTGCTTGAGAGCCCTTGTGATCCGTTGATCTCCCTCCTTGCAGCCAAAACCTGTAGTAAGACGAGGAACTTTTGCTCATCAATTAAAAGAGGCTCGGATAAGTCTTGGTGGTGCCCTCTCGAGCAGAGAACTAGCGGGCAGCGTGGGGGTGGTTGTGTTGTACCTGGGTCAGCTGCTGGCTGCTCCGTGTTGTGACGTGTGGGCCTTCTAGATTATTCCAGGCTGTTGTTCTCGGGGAGGGAAAGAAAGAAACGGCGTGGGGAGTAGTGGAAAGAAATGGTGCAGTTCCTTCTTTGTGCTCTGTACGTGCATGGAAGCTGCAGGAGGGACTGCAACACCATACCAAGGGCTCCCAGCAGGGTCTGTTCTTGTTTGTGCGGAGGGGAAGTAAGAGACAAGTCCATCGTGGGTCTGCTGGGCGAAACGTTCCTCCTTCTGTTCCACCTGGTCACATCTGAGCATTTCCTGAGCGCTGTTTTCCCTCGTAACGTTTATGAGCTGAGAGATGAGCTGCAGCTGAAACATGAGGTGGGAAAAAGAGGGCTGTATGTGTATATATGAAAGAACAGAGAGAAAATGCCCTGCCTCCTGATTTTTTTCTCCCTTTTAGTTCACTCATTCTGTTCCTTAACTGTGTAGTTCTCCTTAAGCCATTTTTACACCTTCTGTTGTACTTTTTGGTCCTGTGGAGTCCAAGTCTTGGCTTTCTAAGCTAGCGGGGCGAGGGCTGGCTTAAAACTTTGTTGGGAACATCTAAGGAGAGCTCAGCAGCGATCTCACTTCTTCCCCCTTTTATCATCTTCATCAGCTACGTGCTTCGTTCCAAGCTTCTGGTGGCTCTCGCTGTTCCTTTCATCGCAGCCCTTCCTCTGCAACTTGTTCTTGGACGTGACCTTGCATACTTGCCCCTTTTGTTATCTCGCCTGAGGACTTACACACTGTGCTTTTGGGTGCCTGTGATTCCTTGTGTGTAACTGACTCACAGACTATTCATTTGTGTTTTGCTTTATCTCGTGGTTGTAATTGCTAAGTTACCAGAGCCGATAAAACCTTCCCAGTGCGCTCAAAGCCCTGATTCAGGTTTATTCCTAGCAGAGGGCAACTTTTTCACACTATCTGGGAAGAGTCACTGCTTCCTTTCCCTTTCATTTGTTTTTCCTCTTGCTCAACTGCTGCAGAGCTGTGGTGGCAGCTCAGGAAGCAGCGCTGCACCTGATAACCTCTCGAGGTCCCTTCAAGTCTGTGGTTCTCCTTGGGGCTTGTCAGCGAGCTCCTCTGCTTGACAGGACCTCGTGTCAAGCAAAATCTACTTGCTTGCCTAATTCCTGGCAGTCACGAGTGCTCGATAAGACAAACGCTGTGCTGAGCTACTCGGTGGTAGGTGCTGGATCGTACCTGTGCTGCTGCTGCTGCTGTGGCCGGGGCCTGGAGGCGAACACCACGAGTCCCTTACTGCTGGTGGGTGAGCTCAGGCCGCTCCGTTAGCAGGCGTAAGCTTATTATTTCACTGTAACCTCATTTCTCTATTTGAAATGTTTGTGAACATCCCCCTTCCCGGCTCCGAAGACAACACCAAGCTCATTTATGTTTTTTTAATTTTAGAATGGCTGTCCTCTGTTTACAAACAGCAGTGGTTTGCCATGCTCAGAGCAGAACAAGACAATGATATTGGGTAGGTATATTACAGGATTTCCTTTATTTATTTCTTAAATTGGAAACCTTCCTCTTGTATAAACTCTGCCATGTTCAGTGTGTGGAGCTGACATTACCGAGGGGTGGGGGGAAGGATGTTTTGGTTTTAAACTGTTCTCCGTGGAGCCATTTGTTCCTCAGGCTGGCTGACCTCCTGGCCTTTACGCAGTAAATTAAAATATCTCTAGAGGTAAATGTTTGTGTTTTTTTTTTTTTTTTTTTTCTCCTGTATTTTTTCTTTTGTTGGTTTACGCTTATCTAGTTTACATTTTAAGGGTGATTTTAGGCGAAGTCCTGTGGATGCAGAAGCTGCCTTTCCTCTTCTGCTTCCCGGCTCCCTGGGCGAGGTGCACCAGCGGCTGTGGCGCGGGGCGAGCGGCCGTGCCAGCACAGAAGGCCATTTGTCCCGTCGTGCTTGTGCAGGGGTGGCTGTGTGCCCACCTCTGCTCCTGCCTCTGCTGTGCAGCGAGCGTGGGCTCGGCACCAGCAGGGCTCAGCACCCTGCTCACCTCGTTCCCGTCTCATTTCACAGCCTTCCCCCTCTGGCATCTGGCTGACCGCTCTCCCTGCCGCGAGCACCTCCAGCTTTTTCCCTCGTAGCCATCGAGGAAGCTCCACAGTGTGCCACCAGCGAGCACGTGGTGCTTTTGTGCCCTTTGGAGGTCTGCACGTGGCTGTATTTCATTCTAACTCCCTGACCCCTTGGGGTTTCTGCAGCCCCTGGTGACTTGGGCAGCGAGGCACGCTGACTTGGCGTGTATTGCACCCGTGTGGGGATCATGAGCTGTTTCTTCTCCTTCTGCTTGCTTTTTGCTGCATGGAGCAGGTTCCTAGGTGTCTTCTAAATAGCCAAACGGTGGTGAAATGCAGCGGGGCAACTTGTTCCTGCCTTTGTCTTCTGACCTTGGTTTCAGTGTGCTTTGTGGAGGACAAATGTCAGGTCAGGAAGCTGCGATGTGTGTGTTATTGCCTCTCAAACACCCACAAACAGCCTCTTCCACCCGTTCTCTTAGCCCAGCGTTTGCCGTTCAGATGAGCACGCCTGATTGCAGAGCGGGGCTTAATTTATGAATTGCATTCTGAAGAGCCTACGAGCCGGTGTCCTGACGTGAACCCAAAGGCTGTGCAGTCTGTGGCAGTGCTGCGTGGCAGTTACGTGCAGGAGGATGGGAGAGTGGTAGAAGTGAAGAGCAGGCGCTACCTGGATGCGTTTGGCAGTGAGCTATGAAGAGTTTTCCAGCTGGAGGTCAGGCCTGGGTGCCTACAGAGCGACCAGCCCCCAACAGCCCTGTTCTTAAATACCTTTAGGCTGAGGCACTTCACCCTTTAGCCCCGTGGCAGTGTCTTCCATGGCTTAATTGTGTATTGTACAGGAGGTATTTCCGTAAATTATTCTGTTCAATGTAATCATGTAGCAGGATAACAACTCCCCAGAGCTCTGGCTGGGGTCTTTTGATCGAGATCTTTAAGCAGCGGTTCTTTGGCAGCAGCAGCGCTTCAGGAAGTGGTGAAGGCCGGAGCTCTGAGCCTCTGCAGCTCCTGCAGTTTCAGATAGGGGGGTCGTAGCTGAGTTCTGGTACGCCGGTTGTCTTGGGAAGCCTTTTGCTGGTAGATCCATCAACGACTTTACGAGAAATGGGCGCCCATCAGGAAATCTGGCCTGCAGGTTGCTGACGTGCAATAAGAAACCGCAGGTAACGAGAGAGTGAGCACCGACAGTCGTCAAAACTCAGTCACAAGATAAGCTTTTTTGTGTTTGCTGCTTTTTGCTGTTAGCAGTGTGACCGTGTGGGTTGCCAGCCATCGATACGTGCTGCTGAAAAGGCAGCTCTTGCACGAGCTGAAGTGCAGCTGCCGGGGGTCACGGCGGCTCAAAACGAGAAGCGCCCGCGCTCGGCCGCGGTGCTGGCGATCTCGGTGACTCTTGGAATGCGCAGGGTGTTTTGCCAGGTCTGGTTTGTCTGGTTTTCTCTTTTGCAGCTTTTTTAAAGGCTACAACTGCAAATCTCAGGGGGAGAAGGCTGCGCTCACGGAGCAGGTACCTTCCCGCCCGAGCCTTTCATTCTGGCCTTCATCGCCGAGGTCTCTGTTGGCGGCAGCGGCCAGCGGTGGGTGAGACGAAGCGTTTCATCTCGCTGCACCTCAGCTTCTGGTGGACTCGCTGGTTTGAGGTGGCGTCCAGGTTACTGTTTGTTTAGTAGCCAGTAATGGCTCACGGTCTTTGAACATGCTGCCCTCCGGAGCCGCGTGGGAGGGAGATGTGTGCGTGCAGAGCGCTCCCCGGGACTGTGCAGTGTCTGACGAGGCTGAGTCTCGCCCGAGCTCCTGTGACTGCTTCTCTCTGCTGCTGGCAAGCCGTGCTGACACCTCTGCTGAGGTGCCTGTGGTTAAAACTCATCTCAGAGGGCAAGACATGTGGCTGTTCCTTGTGTTAAAGTAAATAGTTTGGGTGTTTATCCCACCTGTAGCTAGAGGAGGATGAAGGTTCTGGAAGGCCCTGCTTTTACCCAGCTCTGCTCCCCTTCCTCCCACAGCTCCTGCCTGTCTCAGGTGTGTTTTTTCCCACTGAGGTGAGGATGAAAACTTGGTAAATGGGACAAAATGCGAGGTCTGACTCCTGCTGAGTTGGAGTGAGGCCCCATTTTGGTACCTCACCCCGTAATTCCACCTGCTGCTTCAGAGACTGCCACTACAGTGAGGTTAGGGTGCTTTGAAATATGGGCTGTGGCTTGCTCTTCTGATAACACAGAGGAAAAGAAGATGTTCCTCTTCTGCTTTGGTAGGTTGCATTTTGAAGGACTAAACGTTTTATTCACTCTTTCAGAATTTGAGAATTTTATAGGATAATACTGGACTTTGTGCCTTTGAAATGTGGCTGCCCGAGGTTTCTTCCTTGTGCTCAAGTAGATCACTTATTTTGACTTAGCCTTTGTTCTGGGACAGCTGTGAGAGACATCTCTGAGGTCTGCGACAGGGATTGTTTTTACTCCCTTGGTCTTTTGGCAGTGTTTAAGAGGGAAATAGGATAACTTGGCTGCTCGCTAAGCGTGCAGTAGGCCAGGGGAAGTGGTTAAAGCTGGAAGTTTTGCATCTTTTGAGGCTGCTTGAGGAATTGAGGAGGGAATACTAATGTCTGTCTGAGCATTATGTACGAATGTTTTTGAAATCTGTCAGTAATTAAACAGAAATAAATCTTTTATCATCGTTACTGGATTTAGGTCAGCTACATAACCAGTTCAGCCAGACAATGTGGAAAAAGCACGCAGGAGGCTCTCGGGTGAATTTGGTTAACATGACTGGCTTATTTGCTTAACCTGTTCATAAAATACTTAATCTTCCCGGATTAGATTTTACAGAAACAGGTAAAGTTTGTTCAGAAAAGCTTGTCTGTAAAAGCTACAGCCACATTCTTGTGGTGTACACACAGTAGGAAGAAAAATGCAGCTCTTCTTCTTGCTTCTCTGGCTGACAGCATGTTGTGTGACACCGGGGGGTTACAAGCACGTGGGGGGTTGCCTTTCATTGTGATTTATATCCTCACTTTGGGCGTGTTTCATCAGCCTGACTGCAGGCCTTTCTGGCAGCGGCTGTTTATTTGGTTAGTGATGTAACCGTGTTTCACGTTCCCTGAGTACCATGCCCCTGGAAAACTGCGACTGACTTTCCTTGGGCTGGATCTGCGAGGCTAGGAAATGTGTTCGAGCACCAGTGGAAGCTGCTGGGTGAAAAAAGTCCATGTTTGTACGGGAGGGCAGAATCGAGAGGCTTGCAGCGCGCTGCGAACGCTGAGGGTAAACTTTTTTTAGACGAGTTGCATAACCAGCCAACTTGAGAAATCTTTCAGGGTGTCTCTTTGGGCACTTCTGCATCGTGCTGCTGCTGAGCCGAGCTTGCAGCTGTTGCCCAACAGCAGCACTCGGGTTGTGCGTGCGCCCAGCAAGCCAGACTGCTGCCTTCGGAAAGGGCACGTTAGGGGGGAGTGGAGAGCGTAATTTATTACAAGAGCTAGACACAAAATGTCCTTATCTGGAGTGGTTCTTTTGTAAAGTCCTGCCTAACCGAGGCGTAACAACCCCGTCTCTGTTGCAGGTTTGAAGTAGTTTGATGTTTGTGGGGTAACTTGGGTAGGAAAGGACCCTGAGAAGTCACCCGCACAAAGCCTCTGCTCAAACCAGGGGCGGTTGTGTGGGGTCAGCCCAGGTCACTCAGGCCTCTTCAGCTTTCCCATGCTGAAGTAACAAACAAAGCTGTTCGAATCGCCTTAAAGATGAACTGTTTTTTTTGTTTTTTGCAGGCCTCAAGAAATAAATAAAGAGGAACTGGAAGGAAACAGCATGAGGTGTGGTAGAAAGCTTGCAAAGGACGGTGATGTAAGTACGGCGTGCGGCTTAGTTAGTGCATAGCTGACATGTCTCAGACATGTTAGGTATTTTCAAAACACGTAGGTCTTAATTGTCAACCTGCATCAAGAAGGTGGAATGGAGGTGAAAGAAATTCCTTTGTTCTTCCTAGAAGGCCGAAAATGCTTGTTGTGTGTGAGATGAGTAAGGAGTTAGTGTCTTAATTGTGCTGGTGCGCTGCAAGCAGGCCCATGTTTGGAGAAACTTGCAGTGTGTGAGGAGAGGGAATGTTGCCGTGACTTGTCATCTGGGACTCGTAAAATGCACGTGGCTAAAATAGAGCCCTGTTCACTAATGCCTTTTCTTTGGAGTGGGAAAGGAAGCTTTCTAGATCTGACGTGTAAAAGCCCGAGTCAGAACCCCTGTGCGTTCCTTCTGTGTGCGTGTCTTTAGGTAAAAGGTCTTGAGGAAAAGTCTGAAGGCACTGAACTTGAGGGTGTCGCGCTCAAAGGAGCGCTTTGGGTGTGAACGGGACCTGCAGCTAAGTGCTGTGCAGAGCTGCGGCGCTGGTTTTGAGGACATAGAAGCATTTTGTGTGTGTTTGTGCAGCATGCTTTGTGTGTCTGGAAGGCAGCTGCTGCTGAACTCATCTCCCAAGTCATCAGTCTGCCCGGGCTGCCCGCTGACACCTGATGTTTCGGGTGGCTGTTCACAAGGCTCCTCTCAGTTTGAGAACCCCGTTCCCACCTCTGACCTGATGGCAAGCAGCTCGTCCTCTGCCTGTCGCAGCAAACGCTCAGCCTGCTTTGTTCTCTGCTTCTGTCCTTCAGTACTGCTGGCGATGGACTGGCTTCAACTTCGGCTTCGACCTCCTGGTTACGTACACCAACCGGTACATCATTTTCAAGAGGAATACGCTCAATCAGCCATGCAGCGGGTCAGTCAGCCTGCAGCCTCGGAGAAACATAGCCTTCAGGTAACAAAGAGCCAACAATTCAGACCCTGTGGTGTGTGCTAAAACCTGTTGCCTCAACCAAGTTTTTCCATCTGTGCTTGCGTTTAATTTTGCTGCCATGAAGTTGGTTGTGTTTGAAAATGGTATTGTCTCCTTGGGAGAAACTTTGTGCTGGAAGGACAGAATTCTGGAAAACTAAGTAACGTAACTGTTGTTATATCCTTAGGTTACGGCTAGCCTCTTTTGATAGCAGTGGGAAAATTATTTGCAGTAGAACAACGGGGTATCAGATCCTAACCCTAGAGAAAGACCAGGTATGTTTGTCGATTTTTGAGCTGTTGAACTTGAATTGCAGAGTCCAAGGCATTTAAAAAAAAAAAAAAAAGCTGAGAATTTGAGAATTCAAGAGTGCTTTTGAAGAGCTGCTGTTCTTTTTGTTGCTGATGTGGAATGTAAAGTACTGCTTTTATAGGAGTGGAAGATCAAGCTAATGCAGGAAGTGTAAGTAGAGTAGGATATTGTGGATTTCATTAGTGCTGATATAATGAAATTAGTTCCCATGGTGCTGCTGAAACTACCTGCTGCTGGTGTCGTGCTCAGATGGCAGCTCGCTTTCCCAGACTTCCAGCACTGGTGCGATTACCCTTCTGAATAATAGGTCCATCAGACTGCTGCTTATTTAGAGGCAAATCTGGAGTTTATTTAAGGAGACTTGTATTGTAAACTGAAGACTGTTAAAAGAATGTCTGTATGTTGTTCAAGGGTGGTATTTATTATTCTATGCAAGAAAAAAATAAACAGAAACCTCAGAGAGGACTTTTCTTAAGAAAATATACCCGTTTTGCTACCGCCGAGCCAATTCTTAGAGTAAAACAAAAAGAATTCAAACATCAAACTAGTTTGCTTTACAGAACAGGCTGTTAAGGATTGCCTGGTTTGTTAAATTGCCTGAAACCGAGAGTGGTAGAAGTGTCTCCAGCTTACTGGAAGTCTTCTCAGCCACTTGCAGTTTCGTTATGCCTGATGCGGAAGGATGGCAGCACTGGGACAAAGGACAAAGGCTTACAACCATTTTGAGAACATCTTATCAGTGTTACTGTTATAAAATATCTGCTGAAAGGGGTGATTATCTTGATTATTTTTTTTAATATTTTGATCTTTTTATACACAGTCATTAAAATTTATAGAATGATTGTTAGCATCCATCTTGTGTGCTCTTTGTACTTCCTTCTAAGGGAAGTTTTTGCTCGCTGTACAAACACCCTTTGTGTTTGCTTTACAGGAGCAGGTGGTAATGAACCTGGACAGCAGGCTGCTGATCTTCCCACTCTACATCTGCTGTAACTTCTTGTACACGTCGCCGGAGAAGAAGACTGACAGTGAGGCACTGCTGGAAAATTTGGAAAGCTGAGACCTCTTCAGTGGAACATAGTAGCACTCGTAGGACTCCGTATGCCTGCTTTAAGTTAATGCCCTGCTGACGCACAGAGCTTTGACAACAAAAAGGCCTTACACTGTAGCAAATGATACATGGCCTTAGTATACTCCTATGCATATCTGAAGATAAGACCAGAAGTGATATAGGCCAAAACTAGTTACCCTGTATTCGTTTTTGTTTCTGTTCTGCATTTTCAGACAACAGCCATTCCATGTTTGAGAGGTGTTCCACTCTTATTTTTTTCTGGGTAAAAACTGAGCCAAATTGGAAATAGGGAATTTGTGTGAATGACGTCGCTAACTTACCTGTCAAATTCTAAGCACGCGCTGTAGGATGTATGGTTAGTTAGTGTGATGGGTTTATTCTTTTTTTTTTTTTTTTTTTTGTTTGTTTGTTTGTTTGTAAGTAACTGGTTTGTAAATACCAGGTCCATATTCAGCTTGCTTTTCTGGTCCTTTCCTTTTCCATGAGGGCCAAATACATCTGTGTAGTGGATGCCTGTCAACTTCTGTTAGTTATTTAACTGGACAGACTTTCAAACCTGCTTGTTTTTTAAGCCATTACTGCATCTCGTATAGATACTTCTCTTTCTTGTTTATCTGCCTTTTTTAATGTTTCAGCAAAACTTTCTCTTCCTGTTTTTAGCATGTGAATTTGCAAATTTGCTCATAAAGGAATTTTTTTCCACCTACTGAACGTAATCTAATGTACTAAGCATCATTTGAGTCTGTTACACAGCAGCAGCTTTCAGCTAGGGTTCTGCTGAATCCTTCCTGTACTCACATAAACCAAATACCAATTTTTAAACTTTTTTTTTTTTTTTTTTTTTTTTTTGTGACTTGTTTTAACTGTTACATTGGGAATATATCCCATTTTAGCTCAGGAACTTGTGACCTTTGAGTGCCTTTTGAGTAGTATGTGTTCACACAAACTTCACATCAGTTAAGCAAGGTCACAGGATCCGAAGTAAGAGCTGGGAACAAGGGATTCACTTTGAGTTGGTTTCATGAGCGAGTCAAGTATAAGAGGTACACTGTGTTTGTTTCTCGTGTGTGTTGGGTTTTGTTTGACTATTACAGTTTTGAATTCTTACATCAGGATTTTTGGACTCAAGGTGGGAATTTTGCCTCTTTAGTAGCCTATTTTTTTAATGTCAGAAAAGTATAAAACCATTTGTACTTTATAACAAGGATGAAATTATTAGGCACGATGGAGAAACGTGGCAACTTGTCAATAAATGACTTGAAGTGGAAGACTCACTGGTGTCTGTCCTTTTGTGCCAGGAATTGTATTTTTCTATTAGACTCTTCCTGTGGAAGCGGCTCTCCATCTAATCTTGCGTTCTCTCTCTTATTTCTTTGGACAAGGAGCAGAATTTTAAGGCTTTCATCTGCTAGAGCATCAGACTTCGGTTTTAGATGCTTTGAGCACTTTAGTAAAAAGCTTTTAAAACCATCACTGATTCAGCAGAAGGAAATCTGGGCTGCTCGTTACTGCCGGAAGAGAACAGGTTCGTTAAAATACCTGCTTTTCCAGGCCTGGCTGGTGGGTTGAGCTGCCCGAGGGCTCCTGCTCTGTGCTGAGGGCTTGCCCCGCTGCAAGGTGCAGGACCGGATCCTGCTCTGCCCGTACGCCTGCTGGCTCCTGGGGCTGGTTGCACCCGCTGCCCTGCCCGCCTGGCGGGCGGCGAGATGGGGCAAGAGCTCGCCTGAGATGCACGTTGATTTCTTTTTCCAGACATTGATGACTCCATCCCTTGATCTACAGGTCTCCGGGTCCCACCTCCACCCTCCTGGCTGTGTTGGGACTGTCAGGGTGAAGAAATCCCTGCCCAGCACTGTCCTTTGTCCCAGGGGATAGGGTCAGGGCTTGGGGATGGGGCTGGTGGTGCAGGTGCCCTTCCCAAGGGGTTGCTACGGACTGGCAGGAGCACAGAAATCCAAACACAGCACAACTTAGCCCAGAAAATGGGTGTGGTTTTTTTTCCTCTCTTTTTTTTATTTGTCACTGACTAGGAGCAGCAATCGTGGCAAAGGGGAGCTGAGAAGTACAACACCACACTCAGGAAAACGGTATGAAAAGTACAAAAATAAGGAAGCCTATATATAATATCATTGCAGTCAATTACTAAAAATAAATATTGTAAACACGAAATAACAACATCAGGTGAATCTACAGTCACTCATTTCTGCTAGCAGCCGGACAGTCTTTGGCTTTATTTAACTCCCCCTGCCCCGCACGGAGCCAAGGTCCTCATTAAGATGCATTTTCTTTGTTTCAGGTTTGAAAGACAACAGCCTGAGAGGGATGTCACCAGGTGATTAATTTGATTCTCTCCTGTTCCAAGCTCCCTTGTGACCAGGAGTCACCCCATCACTGCCCACTCCTCTGCCAGAGCCAGAGAAGCGATGTGCCAAGAGATGATTCCTCCTCTTTAGCTGGGGAGGAGGAGAGCGTGGTGAGGTGGGGCACCGAGGTTCCCCATTCCAGTGTATTTGGTCGCTGTTTTACCACAGCACCTGTTGCACGGGGACGTGTGGATTTGGGGTATTTTGCACCCAGACGTTGTCACCTTCCTTTCTCTGGCCAACAGCCTGGGCACATCCTGATTGCTTGGGGAGGGGCAACGTGGCCCCGAGCCACCCCAGGACAACCCCCTCTGCTTTGCCCCCTGCCAGCTGCTTCTGGGCCAGAGCTCTGTACCTTGTGAACTCTCAGGTCCTCCTTACATCTCAGGTGACAGGAGATGATACGCGGCCTTTGGCCCCGAGAGAGGAAGAGACAAATTGCAAGGCTCGGTATTCTGTTGCTTATAAAAAAGCAGTAACAATAAAACCCTGTCCAAAGTACCCCGAGAACGATCCCTGGGGAGGAAAGGGTGGCTTCCTGCCATGGGAGATGCCATTCTGCGCAGCCAGAGGAGGTGCCAGCAGGAAGGAGCACAAGGAAAATGCATCTGAATGGGGACAACCAAGCAAAACAAAACAAAAGCCATCCTACATCCACAGAGCAGCGCGTCTCGCCGGAGGAAAGACGGGCTGGTCAGCCTGTCCCTCTCCGTACATAGAATTTGATCTTCCCTTCATGTCAATAATTACAGTTTCAGCTTCCCTTCTTCATTTTAAACACATTCACATAACGTGCCACGGCAACATTTTGGTGTGAGCTTACAATCAGACCACACAGCGACCGACCAACGGAGCCTGAATCGGCCACAAACGCAGGGCTGCCCGCGGTCCCCATCCTCCCCGCCCTGTCCCCAAAACGACACTTGCAGAAAAGTTAACCCAGACTGACAAAGCTGCTACATGTCACAAAAGGGGCACAGCTGGGTAAGTCCCTAGGAGGTTAAAGACACCGCTGCTGTGGCACCCTTCTGCGTGATGGAGCAGGTAAAAACCTTTCTGTTCCAAGTTTTCAGCATGTAAGACGTCAGTCTTCTCAGGAAATAATCACACACAACTGCTTGGTATCCGATTAGAGGATTTCTATAGCATCTTTAAAAAATTTATTTAATATCTTCTAAAACTTCCACTAAACTTGGTTTCTTAAATCACTTCTATACACAGTCAGATTTTGTTATAATTGTCTTGAGGCTCATAAAAAAATAAGCATTTAAAATGCCCAAAGAGCAGTTTTGCTTTAGAATTGTGCTACTGAACTTGACCCCCAACGTAGAAGAGATACTTTTGGTAATAAGGTGACCCCAAGCAGTATAAAAATATACATAAAAATACCCAAAAACCTCTGTCCTCCAAACTGAAGGTCTGTTCATGGGAATTATTATTATTATCATCGTTATTATTTTTGTATATCACTGGATTTCATTACCTTCCACTAAATATTTACAGAAACACACATGCCCCTGCTCGTTCCCTTCACCCCCAGGCTCTCCTGCTGGTGAAACCGGGGGCTGCTCTGCACCATGGTGCACACAGCCTTGGGTAGGGGCTGGGGTGACAGCCCCGGGTGGCATCTGGGTGACACTGATCGGTGGCATTGGGGTGGCACTGCGTCGATCAGGACCTGGGCGCTGGCAGGGGATGAGGCTGCCACGAACTGGGGGTGACAGCAGGGACTGGCTCCTTCGTCCCCTGCCTGCAGCATGGCCCTGGCTTTCCAGTGTCCCTCTCACTCTGGGGACAAAGGATGCCTGAAGTTCTCACACAACCACCCTCAGAATTTGGGTCTTTTTCTCCAGTCTACCCCAAGGAAATTTTAAATTAACAAGAAAAAAAAAAGGAAGGAAAGAAGTACTCCGTACCATTCTTAAATGACATTAACATGACGTGGAAGCTAAGCAGCACGGCCCCGAGGCCAGGTACATGAAAAGATGTACGATCTCTTGAGATGTGGGCACACGGTGTGCCAACGCAGGCACCCCCTGATGGCTAGGAAGACTTGGAGCTATTCCACAGACAAAATGAGCCAACACTCACCGCGCAGGCTCAGGACACAAATCTGGGATGCTTCTGCATGCCTTCTTCGCACGCATGCGTGCGGTGGGGCTGGGTGCTAGTGGTGGGCAGGGGACACGCAGCCACGCTCTGGTAGGGTGCGGGTGGGAGGTGGGGGCGCGGGGCTTGCCCCCTGCCTCCCCCGGGGTTTTCCCAGCTCTGCTGGAGCCACCTCGGGTCCGCCAGGTCGGGCTCCGCTCACCGCTCCGTGCGGAGACACGCGGCGCCTCTTGGTGCGGTTTCGCACCCCGTGCTCGAAGACTTGCCATGACTTTCATGGAAATAACACAGCCGTGATCAGGGTAAAAGACTAACGGAGGCCTTTAGCCCAATCTGAAAGAGGTTTTGCTTTCTACAGCACGGACACACGACATAGATAAATAGGTACTGGTTACTGTAAAGTGACGATGCAGCGTCGGCATTACTCTAATGTTTCTGCCATTAGGGAACACGTGAGCGGTCAGGAGGTGCGGGGAGGAGTGCTGGTGCTCGGCATCGGCTGCGGCTGGGATGGGTTCACAGCCGAAGACACTTTTAGCTTTACTCGACACGCAGTTTTTACAGCGTACGACCAAACGCCCCAGACAACGTTTCGTACAAAGCATCTCCAGTCCCACCCGCGGCGTCCCGAGGGACCGAGTAAAGCTAAGAGTCTGCTTGCGAGAGGAGGCCACGTGTGTGTATGGGTGTGGGTGTGTGTGTACGGAGGGAGGGAATGGGGAAGGAAATCGGTTTTGTTGAAACCAAGCTCTTCGGCAAACCTCCCTTCTCCTACCGCTGGCCGGCCTCCCGGATGCGGCAAGCCACTGCCGTAATGAGCGCCGCGCCCTTGCCGCTGCCGTCCTCCGACTGCAGGAAGGTCACCTCGCACTTGGGGGACAGCTGCTTCACTGTCTCGTGCATGACGGTGGAGAAGCTGCAGGGAAGGACAAGGACAAGGAGCTTGTGAGGCCTATGGGAGGACAATGTGCCCAAGGCTGCCCTGCGCGGCCGCACGAGATGGCTGCCAGCGTCCATTGCTGTGGTGCCAAGGAGAAAAGGCAGCAGAGGGCACTTGTTAAATCCACACTGCATGCCCAGAGCCAAACCTGGCCTCACCTGTGGCCCCCCCAGGCCACCAGCCTCACCAGAGGAGGTTTTAGCTGCCCCCTACCCATGGTTGGGTTCAACCCGGACCTGGCTCCCCAGTCATTAAGGAGCAGCCTCCCAAACCAAGGCCCCCCCCGCTTCCCTCCCCAGCCCAAATCTCCTCGGATGACCCCCTCGAGCTACTCACTGCGGGTGCAGCTTGTAGAGCGTGCCGTCCACGCCGACTGTCACCTTGAGGAAGTCCAAGCCGCGGTTCTCCCGGATCTTGTCCACCACGGCCGCCATGCCGGCCCCGCAGAGCTGGGCAGCGCGCCGGGCCACCACCGTGCACACCTCCTTCACGATGATGCTGTCGTCGCACGTGCTCTCCAGGCCCAGGTGCTGGAGGATGGAGCGCACTTGCAGCAGGGCCAGGCAGTCGCTGGGGAGGACATGAAGGTTGGGCAGCGTTAGGAGGAGATGGGGGCAGCGTGGGTGCGTGGCTTCCCCTTCCTCATCCTCCTCCTGCACAGCCCGGGTGCTCCTGGCTCAGAGAGCATCAACCCAAGGGGCTTCACAGGCAGAGGATGGAGGAGTCCGTGTTGTCACCCCCAAACACAGTTTCCCTGTCCCAAATCTCTGGATTTTACCCAATTATTTTCACTGTATCTTGCCCTGGTTCTGAGCTGAGCACTTGAGGCTGCTCCCGCAAGACCTGGGAACACTCCTCCCAAGCTCCAACCTGCAGCAGCGAGGCCAGGATCAGGTCCTCACCTTTCTATCTGGGACAGGAACTTGGTCTCAAAGATCCCTCTGGTCTTCAGCCTCTCAGAGATCCGTCCGCGGAAGAGCAGCCCTCGCTTGGTGAAGTCTATCAGGATGTTCCGGACGATCTCCCCCAGGTACATCCCGCTGATCATCTTCTCAAACCTAGCAAGGAGAGGGCAGGGCTGAACCTCAGGGCACGAAGGATCCAGATGGATTCACTGGGAGGCAGATGGGGCAACCTGGAGCTGTTCCTGGACACCCAGCCTCATCTCCACCTTCCGACACCTCCCCACAGACACCAGGGGTGAAGGGACACTCGTCACAGCCCCCAAAGCCCCCACGCACCTTTGTTTCCCAGGGTTGAGAGAGAGCTCATCCACGGCCAAGTCAAACTCCGTCCGTATGTCATCCAGACACCCGCTGTCGCCGAAGGCGCCCCACTCCATGTTGATGCACATCCTGCCCTCATCACCTTCCACCAGCTCCACGTTCCTCATCTCCTCCATGTAGCAGGCGTTGCTGCCCGTGCCTGCGGGGAGAGGAGCGTTTGTCACTGGGGCAGACGGTGAAAAGCAGGGTGTGCACGCAACACAAAAGCCTTTGGACACCCTTTTCAATGAGATCCCTTTTCAACGAGATCCCTTTTCAATGAGATCGCAAAAGGTGCTGGGAGCAGGCAGCGGTTCCTGACCAGGATCAGGATGAGCGGAGGAACCCTGTAAGAAAGCTGCAGCTCTCACCGACTATCAGCCCCACTTCACAGTATGGATCTTCGTAGCCACACGTCATCATGGTGCCGACCGTGTCATTTACCACCGCCACCACATCCAGGTCGAACTCCTAGAGGGAAGGGGTTGCACGTCTTACCTCTGGGGGACACAGCTCACTGCACTGCCCCCAGGGTCGGGAAGGGACTCGTGGGCTTCCTACGGCCCCACGCTTCTGCCAGTGGGTGCTTGGGGCTCAGGACAGCTCCAGTACGATGCAACTGGAGAGGAAGCGGCCTGCTGGGACAGCCCTACCAGAAAGAACCCCCAGGGCAGGAGCTTTGGGCGGTCTGCACGGAGGCAGCGGTGTCCCCTCTGCTCATGGGGACGTCTGCTCCTTCCTGGCCAGGAGCTGTCTCCTAGCTCCAGGGCCTGAAAATCCAACCTCTAGCAATGACTAAGGGTGGTTGTTAAGACTCAGACACTCATTAACCGTGCTCAGCCCATTAATTTGCAGCCCAATTAAAGACGCCAGAGAGAGTCGGGATGTGGGAGTGAGAAGCCGGCTTCTCAGCGGCACGGCCGCTCACCTCTCTCCTGTGGATCGCCTCCTTCAGCAGGCTCACCACATCCTCTCCCTCGCAGCCAGTCGCTTTGAAACCTTTTGTCCACTTGAGGAGAATCCCCTGTGGTGGAAGAAAAACAGGGTAAATGGGGAGGGAGAGGGTCACCCCCTGCCCACCAGCTTGCGGTGGGCACCCTTAGGTCTCTGCCCGTGGGTGGGTGGGCTGGGTGTACCTCATCCAGGCTGGTCTGCTTGCAGGGGAAGGAGAAGGTGAACCCCAGCGGGAGCGAAACGCCTTTCATTCCCATGTATTCCAGGAAGTCGGAGATGCAGTGGACGATGTGGTCGAAGAGCTGGGTGCACAAAGATAGAGGAAGCAGTTACAACCACAGTGAGGAACACCAGCCTGCCCAACAGACCCGAAACAGCAACCTGTGGGTGTCACGGGGACACTTCCCTCCTCAGGGTGTCCCCAGAGCCCATCTGGCTCCTTCTAGAAACATTCGCCATCCATCCCCAAGTGCTGCCCAAAGTGGTCTGCAGAGCACAGAGTGTGACTCGAGACATCTCTCACTGCTTGTGTGCTCCCAGAGCCTGTGGTCGGCCAGTGTTGGCCATCTGAGCTGCTGCTGCTGCCACCCCAGGGCCCTGATTCTCTGCCTCCAGCAGCCCGTACTCACCTCCTCGCCCGTCCCCTGCATGATCTCCAGCGGGATGGAGTAGATCTTGTTGTGCATCTCCACGCCGCGCCTCATCCCGTTCCGCACACGCACCAGCAGCACGCGGAAGTTTGTGCCCCCCAGGTCCAGGGCGAGGAAATCGCCTTTTTCTGAAAACCAGGAGAGATCATCAGGAGAGAGACCCCAACAGGGAGCATCGTGGACTGGCCCAGAGGCTGATCCCAATCTGCTTTCATGCTGGGAGGCCTGGAAACCAAGACCTGGATGGGAATGGGTTGGGAATGGGATAGGAATGAGCTACAGATGGAAAGTGGGATGGCGATGGAGAAGTTTCTCCGGACCTCAGGAGACTCCTTGCCAAGGGGCAGGCACACACCCGAGCCCCAGACAGACCTGGGAGCACAACCCAGGACGATGGTGGTGAGAAAGCTGTGGTGGAGCGAGCACACCCAGAGCAGAGCTTTGTGCTGGGTGCAGGCTGGCCTGGAGGCTCTTCCCAGTAGCGTACTGGAGGCTCAAGCCCTTGGTGCCACTCGCATGGTAAGGTGCAAAGGACAAAGGTCCCAGCCACTCCTGGGTGGTTCAGATGTTCAAGCCAAGATGCTCCTTGCCCTATGTAGGGCATGAGCAGGTCGGGCTGATCCAGGGGGTGCCTCACCTGTCCCGTCCGGAGTTGAGCACACGTAGGTGGGCAGCATCTTCACCGTGGCCTTGTCGTGCGTCTCCTTGCCCAGCCCCTTCTCCATCTCCACCCTCATCCTCCGCTTCACCTCCAGGAGCTGCTCGTGGCTCAGTTTGAGGGCCTCCAAGATCTTCTGCCTCGCCTTGTGCTGGGCGGCCAGCCTGTACGCCACAGCTGTCACCATGGCTGCCCCCTTGCCGCTGCCGTCCTCCGACCTCACGAAGCGGATCTCGCAGTCGGGCAGCAGCTTCCGCACCGTCTTATGGAGGCGCCGGGCAAAGCTAAGGAGGAGGAGGAAGAAAAGGACTCGAGTGAGCCACCATGGGTCACATCAACCTCTGGGATAGCAAACGAGGAGGATTTGGGATCCAAATGGAGGTGCCCGGGGGCCAGCACCCTGCAGCCAGACCCCCTCTTGGTCCCCACTGGCCTCTCGCCGATGTTTCGAGGACTTACTGGGGATGCTTCTTGTAGACGGAGCCGTCCACGCCGACCGTGGAGCGCAGCCTGTCCACCCCCTTGTTCTCCTTGATGCGCCGCAGCACGGCGGCCAGGGTGGCCCCGCACAGGTTGGCCGAGCGGGTGGAGACGATCTGGCAGATGCGGTGGGTGGCCAGGCAGTCCTCGTGGGATGGCTCCAGGCCCAGCTTGGTGAGGATCTCGTGGGCTTTCTGCAGCCCTTCTTTCTCCCTAGGCAGTCAAAACAGAAGGGATTAATTCCTAGAAATCCAGCTTTCGCCACCTGAGGTGTCCCAGTTGGCCCAATGGGTCCGATTTCTCCCAGTGTAGATGTCAGGAGGTGGGCTGGGACACCAAAAAAACACCCAGACCCTACTTACTTCTCGATAGCGGAGACGTATCTGGTCTCAAAGTGGCCGGTAGTGCGCAGGTCTGACGTGAGCTTCCCCCTGAACAAGAGCCCCTCCTTGGCCATCTTCACCAGGATGAGCCGCACGAGCTCTCCCATGTACATGCCGCTGATCATCTTCTCAAACCTGCCAAAGGGGCGAACACCAGATGCGTTTGTTTGGTTACTTGAGGTGGCCACCAGCAGCATAGGCACGCAAAAATCAGCTGTTGCCCCAAAAAGAGGGTAGAAACTGAGCAATTCAAGGCAGTGGTGTGCCTGTGCCCCTGCAAGAACCGAGGCCAGGTTGGCCTTACACCCTCAGCTGTGACACCGCAGCCTCCCAGGCACAACCCGGGTGTCTTTTTCCATATTTTATCCCATCACCAAGAAACTAAAGGCATGTTGATGGGCGTCCTCCTGCGAGGAGGGCTTAGGGCTACCTGATGGGCAGAGATTCCCCTTAATCCCACCACTGCTGCCAGCTGGGATGGTACCCAGGGAGGTCTGTAGGACTTGGCTGTGAACATTAGGTGGTGGTATTTGCTTTTTGATCATTCCATTGGCAGGGGGAAGGAAACAAATCAGCGCATCCAAATGGAAGGTTGATGAGGGAAGCGGGCGTTAGGGGGCTCACAGCCCGAATCTCCAACCCATCCCCTGCTGAAGCTGCTGAAGCTGGCAGGGTGGAGGACGCCGTGACCCACTTAACTGGGATGACCGCGTCCGTCCCCCAGCGCCAGCACGACGGGAGGACAAAGCAACGCGGAGCAAAGCCCACGGAGCCAGGAACCTGCTTACAGCTGCTTGCCGGGGTTGAGCGAGCCCATGTCGATCTCGTGGTCGAACTCTGTCCTGATGTCGTTGAGCGCGCCGTCGTCGCCGAAGGCGCCCCACTCCATGTTGATGCACATCCTGCCCTCGTCCCCCTCCACCAGGTCGATGTGCCTCATCTCCTCCATGTAGCAGGCGTTGGTGCCGGTACCTGAACCAAGCGTGGGGGTTCAGTCACGTGGAGGTGACAAATGGTGCCGGGTTCCCCTTATTCTCCATAATTAGCACCATATAAAACACTAAAACATCTCCTTGGTTCACACAGGAGAACAAACAGGCAGTGCTGTTTGCTTTTAAGGCCACTATCACCTTCCTTACTCCCCAAAAGACCCTGAAACCCGCAAGGAACATGATCCCTTTTGGGGGCTGCTCAGGACGGACCCGAATTCTCCCCCGCTCAGCCCTGCTCACCGACAATGAGTCCAACTTCGCAGTTGTGGTCGTCGTAGCCACAGGTCATCATGGTGCCCACGGTGTCATTCACCACGGCCACGATGTCTATGTCAAAGTCCTGAAATGCAGGAGAGGAGGCTGAGCGCCGCCAAACCCGATCACAGCACCTCTGCAAATCCCATGCAGCCTGTCCCATCCCCGAGGGACCTGCGTGGCTCCTTACCCCTCGCTTCTTGATGGCTTTGCGCAGCAGGGACACCACGTCCTTGCCTTCCACGCTGCTGCACTTGAACCCCTTTGTCCAGGTGACGAGGATGCTCTGCAGAGGGACAGCAAGAACCAGAGCTCAGTGGGACCCACACACTTCAGGGTCCCCAAATCACCCAACCCACACACGGATGGACAGACGGACAGCACTGCAGGTGGAGCTCCCCCCGTTATCTCCTGTGAGCCATTGCATCAGCAACAGTTTCCGCATCCTGGTTTATGGCCATGGGCCCGTGAGTCACTCACTCCCTCCTGCCGGGAACGTGACCTCGGTGGCTGGGTTCATGGAGCCCTGGAGCAGAACCAGCTCCAGTGCATGCAGCGGATCCACGGATCTGCCTGCTACGGGATGCATCTTGCCGCCCCACCAGCACAGGCACTGGGACTGTCCCCATTTGGGGACGGCAGAGCTATCACTGTCGCCCAGAAAAAGGGTGGGGGCATCGACCGAACTGGCAATCTCCAACAGCAGATTTTTCAACCCAATTGCTGGGGGTGCTTTGGCAAGAGGCAGACAAACAGCCTTACGGATGGGGAAACCGAGGCACAGAGTGCAATGAACTGGGTGCAACCGTGGAGCCGACACTTCCTCCCTCAGCAACTTGTCCCTTTTATGGCCCTCGCTGCCCCTGCGAGGGAAGCAGCCATCCTTCCTCATTGCCACCACCACGTCCCCGGTGCAGAGGTTGTGCCCTGCTGCCGGGGCAGCGTGGAGCCGCCCGGACCCAACCCCTGACCGTGGCGAGTGAGTTAAAAACAGCCCCTGGGAGCAGGAGACGGCGGCACGTGACGCGCGGAGCAGAGCCACGTGCCTCAGGGCTCGCAGCGAGGTCGCGGGCGCGGATGTGATGCTCGGCACGTCCGTGCTGTGCAGCGCTCGGGGCTGCTGCTGCTTCACCGAGCGCCGGCTGCGCGGGGGGATGGCTGCCACGACGAGCTCAGCATCATCCCCCACCCCCGAGCCCTGCGCATCCCAAAGCGCTAAGGTTTAGCGGTGGGGATGATCTCAAAGGGGTTTTTTTGCAACCTGAATGGTTCTGATGCGGTGCAGAATGAAATGCGGAGCAGATCCTGTCACCCACCTCATCCAGCTTGGTCTGGTGACACGGGAAAGAGAAGGTGAAGCCAAGGGGCAGCTTCTTGTCCTTGATTTTCAGCTTCTCCATGAAGTTGGCCAGGCACTCGGCGATGTGGTCGAAGAGCTGAAAGGTTGAGGGTGTGCATGAGAGCAGCGGTCGCGTCCCATGTGCTGGAGGGGCTGGTGTCACCCTCTGTCCCCCACAGCACACCCACACGGTCCCAACCTGGCATCAGGGATCCAGAGCTCCGGGCAAAGAGAGGCAGAAGCTGCCCAGAGCAGGGAAAGGACACAAAGGGACCAACCCCAGCCCCAGCAGACATCTCGGTGGCTTGGAACAACCCCGGCTCCTTCTAAAGGATGGAGCCACCACATGTTGGGGCTCCCCAGGAGATAGGGGCCGGGGCGTAAAGGAGGGGAGGCTGCCACCCACCTGCGCCCCGCTGCCCCGCATGAGGTCCTCGTGGATTTCATAGATCTGGCTCTCCATCTCCACCTTCTGCAGGCCGTTGTCGGACACCCTGACCCGCAGCACGCGGAAGTTGGTGCCACCGAGGTCCAGCGCCAAGAAGTCGCCGTCCTCTGCGAGGAGAGAGCCAGGAGTTAACGGGGCCGGGCCCCTGCGGCAGCATCCCGGAGCACAATGCCCGAGCTGGAGCTGCAGGGCTGGCCAGGGGGAATCCTGCCCCCTCCCCAGATGTGGGGCAAGGTGTGGGATGGAGCCCTGGGATGAGGTGGGACGTATCCTGACCCCTTATCTAGGGGATCACTGCTTGTGGTGGAAGCAGGACTGGGAGCTCTGCAGGAGGAACCCTGAGCAGCCCCACCCAAGCGAACCAATGCCCAAAACACCACCCAAAAATGATGCAATTCCTGGGGAAGACACCAAAGCAGTGCCATAAGGGAGGTGGCACCAGGCTGTCCCCTAACCCTTTGATGCAGGGACCCCGGGAAAGCTCCCAGGACCCCAGCCCCTGCAACCAAAGCCCTGCTCCGAGGCAGAGCCCTGCCGCACTCTCCTTCCTTGAGCTTGGCTAAAACTTTGCTATGGGGGTAGGGGGACAGGGACTGCTCAAGGCTGTCCCACAGCTGGCTGCCCCACACTTTGTGATTTTTTTTTTCTCCATTTTACCAAGCACTATGGCAGCTCACTGATGGATTTGGGATCAGCTGAGACCTGGGGTGTGGGAAAAGCGCCCAGCTGGCTGTTTCAAAACCCTGTCAGTGTGGGGAGAGGGCTGGGGGAAAGCCCTCCATCAGCACTGTTTGGTTGCTGCACACATTTAAATGTGCTGCGCTGGCTCCCCCGGGCAGATTACGGCGCCCGGGGGCCGCATTGTGCCCGGCCCTGCGTTTACAAAGGGGCTGCGGCTGGAACAAAAAGCGTGGTTTATTGGTATTCCAGGGGGTGCAGGCGGCCGGCACCGCTCGGCCCCAGCCGGGCACCGCAGGCGGTGACAGACCCCAAGGGTGGCCTGGAAGTGGCTTCACGGAGCCTTTTTAACCAGGGGTGTCCCAAGAAGTGGTCCTCCCTGCGCAGGAAGGGGGGATTGGTGGTGAACAGAAATAGGATGGCGGTCCTGAGGTGGTGGGGTCGGGCAGCTTTGGTGCGATGGATGAAGGAACGGGGAGGTTTGGGGGGCTGCTGGGCTGCAAGGTGGGGTCCTGCCACCAGCCCCTGCTCCAAGCCAAGTGCTCACATTGATTTTGGGGTGGTTTCATGCTCATTTACCAAGAATGGGGTCTGCAGGGACTCTGTATGGCCCTCACTTCATCCCTGGAGCAGCGCAAGCACCCCAGGAGAGCTGTCAGCTCACAGCACCCTCAGCAAGGCTCAAGGCTGGGGCTGCAGGGGGGGTCCCAGAGGTGCCCCAGCTCCTGCCCACGGTGGGGTCTCCCCATTCCCTTCCCTTCCCCGCAGCCCCCTCGGATGGGTTTTCACAGCAGGTTTCCTTTTCGCAGCACAGCATTCAGGCACTTAAGCCCTGCAAACCCCTTTTCGTGGGGGGCAGCCCCATGCTGTGCATTTTCCCCTCCTGGAGGCCAAAGAGCAAGGACGTGGCTGTCCCCTCGTCCTGCCCAGGTCCAAATCAGCCTTTCCTCGACCCTACAAACAGCAGCCATCACTACAAAGCAATGACAGGACGTGCCCATCGGCCCCAAGGAACAAAACACCAGCTGCAAGCCAGAGAGGTGTGAGCGGCGGTTGGCTTTGCAGGAGGAAAGGAAGGCAGGAAAAATAGGAAAACTGGGGAATTTCTCTCCGGGAAAATTCCAGGATCTGGGCTTGACGATGGACTGGGTTTGCAAATATTACAGTCACGTCCTCCCTCAGATTAGGGCCCGGTTAGGCGATAAGGTGCGGGTGGCGATGCCGAGCTCTCGGCAGGAAGGCAAACACCAAGCTTGGATTCCAGGCACTGTTTGCTCTCAGCCCCGAAGACCGGTGTCTAATTCCGTTAAACACACCCGAGCTGCCTGGAAGGAAGTGCTCAGGCTGTTAGCTAAGCGGGCAGGGCGCTCTGCCCTGCTTGGAAATGTTTTCTGTCCGGGCTGGGGCCAGGGAAAGTGAGCGCCTTCCCCAGGAGCTGTGGGGTTTGGTGGCCCTGGGTCCTGCCTGGTCCTCGAGGGGTCAAACTGATGGTGTCTGAAGTCCCCTTCCATTGGAGTACCCTGGGACCTGAAGTCCCTTTCCATCAGGGTGTCCTGGGATCCAAAATCCCCTTCCATCAGGGTGGCAGCAACTCAGCACTGGGAGCACGGGGGGGCTGTAGGTGCATCGGGCTGTGCCACGCTGGGTTTGCACCACCAGGGATGAACCCAGCAGCTTGGTTCAGGCACAACCAGGTCCCTCGAGCAGCAGGAACGTGGCTGAGCCCACCGTGAGCTGGAAGAGAGCAAGGAGGTGCCAAAAGCAAAGGAAAAACTCATTTTGGGGCTGTTTGCTGCCTCCAGCGGCTGGCAGCGGGATGCTGGGGGCATCTGAGCACCACCGTGCCCTTGCCCTGCGTCTCCCGCGGGCACGACCTTGTGTTTATGTAAGCCCCTCTCATCCAGCCCTGAGGAGCAGGCATCATCTGGCCTAATCCGACAGCAGAAACTGTGCAGGAGCACGGGGAGGCATGAAGGGCAAGGACGCTTTGGAGGAGGACAGTGCAGAGGCCTGGGAGCCTCAAAAAATAAATAAATATATTTTTTTAAATAGAAAACTGCATCCCTTCGTGCAGCAACATGCCCCTTGTCACCCTAAACTGCCACCCAAGAGCGGTGGCAATGATGTTGGCTTGCAATGGGAGAAAAATCCTGGTGGAATTTTTTTTTGGGAGGGTTTTATGGTAAAGTTTTTGCTCGTGCAGCCAGCAGCAGTGGGTGCAGGCTCTCCCTGCCTCTCCTCGGGGAGCACCGCCACACACGCCCCGCTCACTCCCGCGCCGCTCCCATCACCTTTGGCTGCCGTTGTTCACGTAGCCGGGGGCAGGATTGGGGCTATCCCTGTAATTAAGGCGTTCTCAAATATTTAAAGAGATCTAAATCTCAATCCCGGGGCAGGCGGCCAGGTCCGGCTGTCGGCGGCACCGGGGTGCGGGCGGGCACGCGGCTGGCTCCTGATGCTCCTTGTGGCTCCCCGGGGACCCGAGAGCTGCAACCCCCCCCCCTGCACCTCCACGCATCCATATCCTATAGATCAGGACCCGTGTCTGCAGGTCTGACCCACACCAGGATGGGGTTCTTCTGGTAGCTCCCTTTTTCCCTGCTTTTTCCACCGAGGTTTCATAAGATCCCGTTGAAGGCGCCGGGGCTGAACAGCATCTCCAGCCACCGAGCCCGAGGAGGAGGTGCTGGAGGAAGAGGTTTGGTGCGGGATGAGCAAGTCAGAGCCTGAAACGGGAGCCGTGCCTGGCCAGGAGCGTGCTCCATCTCCTGGCCGAGAGGGGTCTGGTCCCCGCCGGGAGGCCGGAGGCACGTGGCAGCGTGCAGAAAGGCGCATTGTGAGGCTCCGAGCCTCCCCAGAGCCTTCTCACGTGGTCCCCACAGTGTTCAGGGCTGTCTGGCAGCACAGCCGCCTCCAGTGCTGATGAAATGCGATGAGTCGGACCCGTGACAGCCTCGTCCTGCCGGGACGGGCACGTGAGGGCTGAATCCCACCCCAACCCACGCTGCCACAAGCTGGGAGCCCCCCGGTCCCCGTCCTGTGCCCAGCACCCCCTGGCACAAGTGGGACCTCCTTTTGGGCAACGCCAGCCCCGTTCCTGCAGCACTGCGAGGCCAAGTGGCCCCTGGCACATGGTGGCACCTCCAGGGCCACCTCGCTGGGGACAGCTGGCCCTGCTCGGCACAGGGGGAGCCGTTTCCCGTTGCCGTTCCCATACCTGTGCCGTCCGGGGTGGACCTCACGAAGGAGGGCAGCATCTTCACCGAGGCGGTGGGGTTGGTGTCAGCTCCCAGCCCTTTCTCCATCTCCTTGCGGAAGCGCTCGGACACCTCCTGGAGGGTCTCCTCGGAGAGCCGCATGTGGTACAGGTACTTGTCCACCTGAAAGGTGCCGAAAGGCAGGAGGTGAGAGGGATGGGGGGGACCTGGGCATGAACCCCGTGGTCAGAGGAAGCTCTGCCAGCAAGAGCAGGTCATCTGTACCAGGGGACAGCTGGGCCCGCGCTGCTGCAGCAGCTTTTCTGCATGCTGGTAACACTTGTCACAGCCCTGGCACATCTTCCTGAACACCTTGGGGTCACAAAATCGTGCCTTGTGCCCTTTGCTGCAGCATCACCAGACGGGGATGCGGGAGAGCCAAACCCCGAGTTCCCCCGCAGCCCCCAGCCACGTTGCAGCAGGGGCCTGATTCTGCCCCCGAGTCGAGTCCTGGGGCTGTGCAGCAGAGGATGGCTGGGACTCAGCACCCCAACCCGCTCTGCGTAGGCTGCTGGTGGGGAATTCACCCCATTTATTTCATTTCCTTGCTCTGCTGGTCATTCGTTCCCTCCTGGGGAGCCCTTACAAAGGGTTACGGTGCTGCCAGCTGCTCAGCGCCCTGCAGCAAACACCCAGAGCCACGAGCGAGGTGCCCAGAGCCATGTGCCAGGTGCCCGGCTGCCCCTACAAGTGGCATCGAAGCGCCCCTTGGGAGGACAAAGGGAAAATCCCGGCCCCAAGCCAGCCGCTGGCGCCGGGCACGCTCCTGTCCGTGAGCTGGGCAGGGCCGGCAAGCGGAGAGGCGGACAGACAGACGGACCGCCAGCTTCCCGAGCTGTGCCCCGTCGCAATTAACTTCACTTAACGTTAATTAAAGGGCAGCTGCAAGCCCTGCGAAGCCAGAGGAGAACCCCACCCAGCTGCTCACCTGTCTGCAGGCACGTACCATGGGGTCACCCCGAATCCGGCGTGCCTTTTATTCCTCCTGATGGAGGAAATTGGCATTTTGTGGGCGCGTAACGAGCGCTGCCCTCGCTGCCCTGTTCCCCCGCCTGCTCCGGGCTCTGTCTCGGGGCTGCTCGGGGTCCCCTCTCTCCAAAATTTCTGGACCCAAACCCCACTGAAGGGGCTTGGAGCAGTAGGCAGCGCGTCCAGACTCCTCCTCGCATCCCCCTGGGGGTTTCTGGCCAGGATGTGACCTGGAACAGGCGACTGGAGCTGGGGCAGATGCGAACCGGGAGCAGCCCACGAGGAAACGTGCCCTTCCCCACCCCCCTCAACTGTTTGCCTGCCCCTCCTCACCCACCTGGGGAGCAGGAAGGCAAACACCCGCTGCTTCCTCCCCTCCCGTTTGCTTTCCCTGACTGCTGCCCACGGAGCAGGGCTGGGATTGTGGCCTCTCGCCTCCACCCGCTGCCTCCTCCATGAAATTCCCTCTGGGACCGCCCTGGCGGCCGTGGGTCGATGGCACCGAGCCGGGCCGGGTGGCCCAAGCCCACGGGACCGTGTTCTGCTGGGCTGCGGGCGCCTTTCCCCAACCACCGCCCCGCTCCTTTGGGTGCCTCAGGAGCACCTCGCGCTGCCTGCGGCTCCGGAGAGGCAAGATCCGACCTTCCCTCTGCCTCGCCTTGCCTTCTGCAGCCTCGGGTGGCTCAGGGGTTCCTGGTAAAGATGGTTTTGGGGCAAAATGTCCCAAGAAAGCTCCTTTAGGTCAGTGGTGCACGCACCGTGCTGCCGGTGCTTGTGGCATTGCTCCTGAAGGGCAGCATCACGGTGCGAAAGTCTCTCTCCTGTCCTTCCCTTGGACCTCATGTGATGAGGTCTCATCCCTGTGGGGTCACAAAAAGCTGCCAGCACCCCCCTGTCCCCTTCGTCCTTCCCACAGGAGCTGGGATCTTCTCAGCATCCTCCGAGGCCAGCTCCCTGCCCTGGTGCAGGGCACGAGGTTGTGCCTCCCCTCCGCAGGACACGTTCCTCATGTCCTCCAGGAATAATCGGCGGCGCGAGACGCAGGGTGACCTTCCTCTAATCCCCGAAGCTCTTTAAACCCAGGATCATCTTCTCCTACAAACGCAGACCCCGTCCCACTTGGCGGCTGAGCCAGGTCAGGGCGGCCGGGGCATGGTGGGCGCTGCGGCACCTCCCCGGGTCCAGGCACCCGGTCCTGACCCAGAGCTGGGGAACACGACGGGACCCAGCCTCAAATAAATGGGGTCACTGGTCCCAGTACGCCTTCCCTGCTGGTACAAACTGGGAGGTGGAGGACGGGATGGGAAGGAGGCTCTGCTGCCCTCCCTACGTGCTCTGAGGGAGGAGGAAAGCTTGAGCTGCGGGGGAAGGTCCGGGTGGTTTGGGAGTTGCTGGAGGAGCAGCTCCGTGAGCTGGCCAGATGATATTTTCTGATTTTTTTTCCTCCTAATCCTCCAGATGTTCCCACCAGTGTGTCCCTAAGGGTTTGGAGCTGCAAACGCACAACCAGGAACAATTTCACAGAATTTCTAGGTTGGAAGAGACCTCAAGATCATTTTCCTTCCAGTTCAGGGAAAACTCCCTTGTGCTCAGACCCTATCCCGGCGCACAGGCAGTGATTTGGGTTGGGGCGCCCCGAAAAGAGAGGGGGGAGGAAAGGAAAAGGAAGCTCTGCGACTCGTGGCAGCGGGACCGACACCGCTCGAGGGTGGCAATAGCAGCGCGATTACGGCTTCCGGCAAGCGCCACCGCTTCCTGCAGCGCCGCAGGGACGGCCGGGGCGCTTCGTGCTCCTGCAGCGCCCGCGTGGCCGCTGGCAGCCATTTCCCTTTGCCGTTTTAGGTTTTTTTTTTCACCAAAAATAAAGTGCCACAGGGTCGGTCCCCTCCGGTTTCCAGCTGGACGCAGCCGTACCAGGAGGATTCGTGGGGGATGGCGTGATGTCACGAGGGGCTGGCGGCGTGCTGGAGTGGATTCTTTGCCTTTTTGGCAACGGAGAATCAAATATTTGTCAGGATAGAAAACACGGCCCAGTTCCGAGAGGGCTTCAATGCTTTGATGAACAGAGCTGGGCCAAAGCAGCGCTCCTGAAAACTACAAATGCGCACTTCCAGCCCTCCCCGGCCTCCTCCTGACAGTCCCTTTTCCCGAAATTGATGAATTCCCTTTTCCTGAAATTAATGAATTCCTGCCCCAGTTCTGACACAACCACGACCTTTCCCTTGGCAGACGCCGACCTTACTCCAAACGCTGCCAGTCCCCGAGCCCCCCGCTTCGGGGGGCCGGGGGCTGACGCTGCAGCCACCCCCTGACCCCTGCAGTACCCGTGTCCCTCGCCCGCTCCCTGCCTGCCGAATCCAACCCCGCGTGACCCTCCTGGTGCGGCCAAGCCCCCGATGACACAAGCCCCGAGTCATTTCCAGCCGCAGTGACTCAGACCCTTTCCTGCTCGGCCGGTTCCTCCCAGCCCTCGGCCGAATCCTGCCCTGCAGGAGGAGCAGGGTGCCCGTTCCTCAGCCCCCTGCATCACCGGGAGCCGGCGAATGGGGACCTGTCCTCCTGCATCTCCCCCTGCCAACCCCACCCAGCTAAGGGCAGCCCCCCAAAAAAAAGCATTTGAACCTGAAAATGGCCTCGTTTCCGGCTTGAAATTGGGAGCCAGGAGCTGGCTGTGGATCATCCACCCTACGTGCACCCTCCTCCCTTACCAGCAGCCCTCTCCTGTTTTAAACCATCCCAGCCCCCCCTTCGGATGCTGCCTCGCAAAAAAAGGGGGCTGTGAAGGCTGGGAGCAGCATGACACGGCAGGGAAACTGAGTCACAGCCCGAGGCAAATGGGAGGAGGCTCGGGACGGGGCTGCACCACGGCACCCCGAAAGGTGATGGAGGCCAGGGAGGCTGGGCAGGCTGTCTGTCTGTCCGTCCCTCCGTCTGTCTGTCCCGCCGCTGACCTTGCCAGGACGAGGAGAAGCCGCACGATGGCTTCCAGGAACCTGCAATCCCAGCGGGCCCCTCCCACGGCTGCAAAAAAAAAAAAAGGGAGCCGGGGCGAAAGGAGCGACATAAAATTAATTTACTGCAGCAAAAGATAAAGGGGGGAGCAAAACCTGCTGGTTGGGGCCAAAAACGGGAGTAAAATGAACCTGAGCTCCGTTTTTCCCTTCTTTCTAAGGAAAAGTACTGGTGAGGAAGGAAAGCTGCCGGCCCAATTATTTCATGGTGAGTCACGAGCCGCCCGCTCCCGCTGTCACCTCGCTGGCACGGGGCTGGGGCTGGCAGCAGGAAGCCCAGGGCCTGGCACATCCCCGGGGAACGCGGTCGGGTGGCGGCAACTTTCATCCCGGGGTGGCAAAGGACGCGGCCCAGACTCACTGGGGTTTGCACAACCCCCGGGAGGTGAGAGGGGTTCGGGCCCCGACCCACTTCCCTGCCAGCTGGAGCAAAGGGAAAGAGTTCGGGGCCACCGAGCGGGCCCCCGGGGAAAGCTGGGTTGAGGAAAAATGCAAAGAAAAGTCCGATTTTGGGGCTGCTCTGAAGGCCTTTGTCCCGCTGTGGAAAGAAACCACAGCACAGGGAAAGGGCACTTCCTTCCCACGTCCGAGGCTCTTTTCTGCCTGATTCGGACCAAAAAAAGGCGCTTGACCCCAAGCACGGCCTGGGAGAGTGCCCTAAAATCTTTTCCCAAATTCAGGCTTGAACTCTGGACTTAGGTTTAAGTTTGGCACTTGGAAAAATCACAGCTTTCCAAGAATTTCATCCCCTACATTTCTCTGTGCTGGGTACCTGCTCAGGAGGATTTGCAGGGATTAATTATCTGCCCCTACCAGCACGGATGCCCTCATCCCCTACAGGAGAGCCATGCCGAGCTCCAAATTCGCAGGAATTTGTTTAAAAAACAACACCAGCTGCGGGTCTGGTTACTTTTTGGGGCCAAACGCAGCCGTTTTGTCCCACATCTCCACCACCCGCTTTGTTTGGGCTCAGGAGCAGAAGGAATCACGGCGGCTCCCGGGCACGCCGCGTAACGAAGCCGAAGGCGCTCCACAAACCCCCCCGGCCGCCCTCCCCGGCTCCCGATAAGGAACCCGAGAGCTGACCCGAAGCCAAAAACGCAGCAGCGGGGCCACGCCGCTGGCCTATTTCTGCCGCCGGGTTACACAACCCTCTCTCGTGGCTCGCGCGCTTGCACAACCCCACGACACTTGACACAGCCAGCGGAGGGAGAAGACGAACCCGTCTTTCTTTACGGCTAGGGAAGTTATTTCTATGCATGTTTTTTTTTTTTTTTTAAATCTTTTTTTTTTTTTTTTCTTTTCCGCACCCTTGTTTGACTTCCTATTTCCCGCAGCCCCAGGGCTGCCGCCAGCGTGGCGGGTTTCACCTCTCCCTGCCTGCTCCGCTCGCCGCATGTCCTCTCCGCCTTCCGAGACGGGAGCGAGGACGCTGGGGCTCCCCGTGGCCGGGCGCTTTCACCGCTGCTTCATTTTCATTTCCCAAAACCCCCACCAACTTCCTCGGGAACTGCAGCCCCAGCTCAGGATGCAGCAGCCAAACTCCCCCCCCCCCCGGCACTCTCAGCAGAGAAGCCCCGTACCCATGGCCCTGGCGGTGATTTTTTGCCCCAAATCTTTAATTTAACGAGAGCTGCTCACAGCCTGACCGCCCGCCCTGGCCAAACAAAGGACGGGCGTGGAGGCATCGCCGCTCGCGGTGCTCCGAGGTGCCGGTGCCGAACGCGCCGTGCAGCACCGGGACGCCTCCACTTGCATTCGCGGTGCAAGAGCACGCTGCGGTCCTTGGGGGGTCGGAAATCAAGGCTGGCTCCATTTCCACACGGTTAATTAAGGGGGTTTAATTCCCCCCGGCCATTTCCTCGCCAGCCTCCCATGGGCTCCCCGTGCCCCCACGAGCCCCCCGGTGCCGGCGGTGCCGCGATGCCCGCGGGATGCTCGGGGGCCACACGTGCTACGGGGGCGGCCGGGCAAAAAAAAAAAAATGTGGGGAGCAGAGCGGAGGGATCCCCCAGCCCCTGCCCATGGGGGGACACGTGGGGACACTTGGGGACATACGGGGACACGCGGGGCCCGCCACAGCACGTCCCGCACGGCGACACCGCCACCCGCCCACCACGGGCCCGCGGCCCCGGCGTCACCACCCTCACCCTCAGCTCCTTTTTTTTTCTGGTTTCCCCTTTTTTTCTTTGCTTCTCCTCCTGTTTCCCCCATTTTTTTTTTCTTTCTTTTTCACTTTTTGCCTTGCTTTTTATCTTGTCTTTCTTTTTAACCCTTTAACTTTTTTTTTTAACTTTCCCCCCGCTTTCTCCCCCCTTTAAATATACTTTTCCTTTCCTCTTTATACATGTACGTAGGTTTTCTTTCTTCCCCTTTTAACTTTCTTCTCCCCCTTTACGTGCATTTTTTCTTTCTCTCTCTATATATCTTTTCTTTCTCCCCCCTTATATATTTTTTTTCCTCCCCCTTAATATATATTCTTTCCCTTCTCCCCCTTATATTTTTTTCTTCCTCTCTTATTTTTCTTCCCCCTTATACACATTTTTTCTTTCTTCCCCCTTTGTATATATATTTTTTCTTCTCCCTTTTTACATATATATTTTTTCTTTTCCCTTTTTTATATATATTTTTTCTTCTCCCTTTTTACGTATATATTTTTTTTCCAACTTTTTAAATATATTTTTCTTCCTACTTTTTAAATACAGTTTTCTCCCTACTTTTTTTTTTGTCCCCTCTTTTTATATATTTTTTTCCTCCCCCTTCGTACACATTTTCCCTCCCCCCTTACCCGTATCCTTCCTTTCCCCGCTTTACGCCCCCTTTCCTCTCCCCCTTTCCACTTCCATCCATCCCCCCCGCGCCTCACGCTGAATTTTCCACCTCTCCCCGTCTCCCCCCGGTCCCCCCGGTGCCCCCCGGTCCCACCTTCTGCGCCTGGTCATGGCTGAGCTCGGTGAAGAAGTACGCGAGCAGATGGGACGCGATCATCGCGGCGCGGAGCGGAGCGGAGCGGAGGCGGCCCCCAGCAGCGCGCGCCGCGGTGCCCGCGCGCGCCCCGCCGCCTCATTGAGGATTCCCCCGGCCCCCCTGTGACGTAGCCCCCCCTCCGCGCCTCCCCATTGGCCGAGCCGCGAGGGTGTGTGGCGGCGCGCGCCGGGGGGCCCCGCCCACCGCCGGGGGGGAGCCCGAGGGGAGGGGGGGAGGGAGGGGGGGTAATGGGGTGTATGGGGTGGGGGGTATGGGGTGGGGGGTATGGGGTGGGGGTGTTTGGGGTGGGGGGGTATGGGGTGAAGTGTATGGGGTGGGGGGGTATAGAGTGGGGGTGTTTGGGGTGGGGGGGTATGGGGTGAAGTGTATGGGGTGGGGGGGTATAGAGTGGGGGTGTTTGGGGTGGGGGGTATAGGGGGAGATGTATATGGGGTTGGGGTGTTTGGGGTGGGGGTGTTTGGGGTGGGGTGTATAGGGGGAGATGTATATGGGGTGGGGTATATGGGGTGGGGAATTATGGGGTGAGGGCTATGGGGGGATGTGTATGGAGTGAAGTGTATGGGGTGGGGTGTATGGGGTGAGGAATTATGGGCTGGGGGTGTATGGGGTTGGGGGGGATGTGTATGGGTTGGGGAATTACGGGGTGGGGGTGTTTGGGATGGGGGGGTATAGGGGGAGATGTATATGGGGCGGGGAATAATGGGGTGAAGGCTATGGGGGGATGTATGGGGTGGGGTGTATGGAGGAGAAATACATGGGGTGGAGGTGTATATAGGGTGGGGGTGTATAGGGTGGGGAATTATGGGGTGGGGGTGTACATCGTGTGGGGGATTATATGGTGGGGTGTATGGGATGGGGAATTATGGGGTGGGGCTGTATGGGGTGAGAATCTATGGGGGGGATGTATGCGTTTGGGGGGATGTGTATGGGGTGGGGAATTACGGGGTAGGGGTGTATGGTGTGGGGCTGTATAGTTTTGGGGGGATGTGTATGGGATGGGAGTGTATAGGGTGGGGGTGTGTATGGAGTGCTCATGGGATGGGGGTGTTCGGGGTGGGGTGTGTAGGATGAGGGTATATGGGGGGGATGTATATGGGCAGGGGAAAGTGTAAGGGGTGGGGGTGTAGGGGGTGGGAGAATGTATATAGGGTGGGGGTGTTTGGGGTAGGGAATTATGGGGTGAGGGTGTATGGGGGAGGAGATGTACATGGGGTGGGGGTGTATATGGGGTGGGGCTGTATGGGGTGGAGTGAGTAGGATGGGAGTGAGTGGGGGGCTCAGGGGAGTGTTTGGGGGGCTGTTTGGGGCTGGAGGGTGTATATGGGGTCGGGGGTGTATATGGGGTAGGGGGCACTAATGGGGTGGGGAGCGAATGCAGTGCCGGGGGACCCGGGGCCGTGTCGCAAGGAGCCCTACAAGGGCCGGGGCACGTCTGGCACCGCCAGGCCCTGGGGCAGCTCACGGGGCTGGGGGCAGGCGTCACCAAACCCCCCCCGAGCTCCACCCGCTCGCGGCTCTGCCCAGCTCCAGCCCTCGGCAGCTTCGCCTCGTGGGATTTCTTTCCGAGCGGTCATTTACATCATTTTATTTATTTATTTTTTTTTTCCAGGGAATTGAAACTGCATTTCAAAGGAAAACGAGGGGCAGCAGCGAGCCAAAGAGACCGCGAGGAACAAACCCGAGCCCGACGCCTTTTATTTTTCCGGGCACTCCGGCCCTTCCTGACCTTTCCCATCAAGCGAGAGCCGGTGTGGGGCAGGTTTCGGCTCCGGCTGCCCCGTGGCAGGGGATGATTCCTTTTAATCTTTCCGGCGTGACTCCGTTTCGCTTCCCCCCCCTCATCCAGCTTTCCGCTAAAGACCCGAATTCTCCGCGGTTAAGCCGAAACGCAAGCGTCGCCAAGCCTAAAAATAGCGAGGCACATCTGTCTGCTTTTTTTTTTTTTTTTTCTTTCACGTGTTTTACGAAGGAAGAGGCTCTACGTGCAAAATCAGAAGCCCAGCTGCCATCTGCCCTGCCCCCAAACTCCCCAAACTTTTGCCTTCCCCAGTTCCAACCTCCCCCAAACCGGCCATGAGGGCAGCACGGGAATTTCTTTGCGCATGAAGCCGGGGCCGGTCTCTGCCCCGCGCCTGTCTCCAAGCAGTGTTTTCTGTTGAGTTTGTAAAGTGAATTTTCCACCGTGGCTCACGATTCCTTTCACACCGCAAATCTCGAAATCCCAATCTCCATCCTTTAGAGCCGGCTGGCGGGAATCTGGCAGTGTTTCAGTGCCGTGCTCCCTGGCGATTCCCCTAATGCCATTCCTAAAATAACCGTGGCGAAGGCAGCGTGCTCGCTCCGGAGGAAGGCAGGATCCCGCCAAAGGAGGCTGCGTTGAATCAGCTCTTTGCCCACGGCGGGTCACGGTGAGGGCACCGACGCTGCTTTATCCTGGGGAAACTGAGGCACGGACGGGGAGCGCGGGCGGCACGCGGTGGCCACGGCTAATCCAGGAGCCGGCACTAATCCTGCCCCGTGATTCACCCGCATAGTTTCCACCGTCTTGCTCGCCGCGCACGCCACGCGTCCTGTCCCAAAAGGAAACCCCGGCCGGGGCAGTGCCAGCGGGGACCATTTGCCATTTGTTCACCTTGGAAAGCTTCAACTCGCTGGCGCCCAACCCAACTCTCCTGGGGCTGGAAATAGAAAACCAGTCCAATAGCTCAGCTTTCTGGGCAGCCCTGGCCGTGCTGGTGGAAATCTGTCCATCTGTCCATCCGTCCATCCGTCCTGCTGGTGCTCATGTCCAAATTCCCACCGCCAGCGCCAAAAAGCTCCAGCTGCGGGTGGTCCCCAAGGGGGCCGGGGCTGCTCGTGGCTGGTGCTGTGCGGCCGAATGGGGCCATGCTTTTTGTTTTGGGGTGGCACAGTAAATTGGAGGAGATTTAGCTGCCAGCCTTGAACTTTCGCACGTGTTTCGCCCTTCTCTGGTTCTTTTCTGTCTCTCCCACCTTTGGGTGCAAGCCTGGGAGGGTTTCTATAGGGGGCTGCTGTAGGAGATGGGGAGCAGGGGCTGCTATAAGGAACGGGGGGCTGAGGCTCTCTCAGCACCAGAAAATGCAATTTGCCCAACAAGGGGCTGAGAAAGGTGCTGCTGCCCCCAGATGTGATGGGGGGAACATGGATCAGAGCTGCTGCCTCTGAGCATCGCAGTCCTCAAAGCTTCAGGAAGGTCCCCAAAAGCTGGAGGTGGTGCAGGAAGGATGCTGGATCCATAAGCAGGATTTTCTTGTGCCCCTCTGAAGCTGGCGTGGCCGAATTCACTGAGAAATCCAGCAGCCCCTCACCCCAGAGGGATCCTGGCTCTGCTCCTGGGGTTGCAGAAGGGTGCGGCCCCAATCCTGGCACCTCCTGCAGGTCAAAAGTCCTGGCAGGGCCACGGGGCCGTGAGTCACGCCGCCCCCAGACGAACGGCCCCAGTGCCCGAAACTTTCCCAACCAGGCCTGGTGTTGTCACCAAACCCGGCCTGTGCCACGCTGGGGACCCGGTGTCTCCCAGGGGAGCATCCCTTTGGCCTGGCTGGTGGCACCCTGGGGACTAAAGGTGGGTGTGAGGATGTGAGCCCCTCTCTTGTAGGGCTTGGGTGCTCAAAACCATCCCCGTTTTTTTTTTTTTCCCTGCAGGTTTGATAAAATTCAAAGTGCCCCTGGCTGGGCAAAGCGCTGGAGACCACCACGAGGAGCCCCCAGCACCCCTTGGGGGGGGTCGGAGGCGCTGCTGTTGCTCGACCCGCAGGGATTCCCACGGGCAGGTCCCAACCCGCTCACCCTGCCCAGCACCTGGTGCTCAGCATCGATGTTGGGAGAGCAAAGCCACGTGTGGATGCCCTCCCCTGAGCCTTCCTCGCTGCCTCAGGAGCTGCACAGCGTCCTGGCAGTGTGGGCAGGGGCCGGGGGGCTCCAAACCCAACTTGGTTTGGGCAGCTCCAAAAAAAAACAGGCTGGAAGCAGTCAGAGAGCATAGGGAAGGGTTGAGGAGCCTTTGGCTTGTTTTCCACCAGCACCACAACCCCAGAGGGGCTCGGGGCAAAGCCCCAAGCCCTGCCCCCACCTCCTTTGGGCTGGACCAAGGACTCTTTTTTTTTTTTTTTTTTTTTTTTTTAACGTTTCCAGCTGCAATGATATCAAAACACCAGGAAAAACAAAAACAAAAACAAAAACAAAACAAAACAAAACAAAACAAAACACCTTCCACAAAACTCCAGAAACGCTGAGCCCAGCATCCTCCCGCTGCAAGGAAAAACATTGCAGTCTCCCCAGACGTGGGGGGAGAGCGCTCTGCTGTCACGCAATCACGTGCCTTCCTCGAATTCACACTGTGCTGAAAATCGCCACAAATCTCACAGCTGTGTCAGCTCCACCCTACCCAAATTCTTTGGAATCAGGGCTTCGTGGAGCGTTGCCCAGCGGCGTGGGCTCAGTTCCTCTGATGGGAGGAAGCCGCCTGAAGCAGCCTCGCACCCTTCACGCCGCGGACATCGCGGCCAGTCCCGAGGCTTAAAAAAAAAACACAAAACCCCACAAAGCCGGGGATAAAATCCCCTTACCTGAGCGCAGCCCTTCCCGCTCGCCGCTGCCATCGTGCCCCCCTGCGCGGTGGCACCGGGCGCCTTTTGCTTTGCGGGGAGCGGGGGGCAAGAGGCAGCTTTATCATCTCTGATCCCCAGCCCTGCGCGCCAGCACCCAGGTCATTGGCTGGGCACTGTGGGGATAAATACAGGATTTTAGCAGCCGTGGCTTTAATCCCACGCAAAATAATGGAGAGGGGGTGATGGAGCTGGGGAGCAGCTCGGGGCGGCTCCTGCTGCGTGCCCCAAATCCTGGCCGGGTGTTGCCGGTGCAGGGATGCAGCTCTCCAGGACGGGGTCGCTTGGGGATGCCCGGTCCCCTGGGGGCTTTTGGAGGGCACGCCGGTGGCTCGTGGGCTGGGCGTCATTGTCACGGCGGCCGCATTGAGTGGGTCACCGGGTGTCACACCTGTTTGCACGGCCAGAAATAGAGGCTGTGTCACCGGCCAGCCCCGTGGCAGCAGGGACGGTGTGGTGACATTGCAGGCTGCCCTGATTTTCGTTGTGGTTTTACTGATCAGTCCTCTCCCTTTTATTTTATTTTATTTTTGCAAGATGTGCTTGCAAGGGGGTATTTGTAGGGTGAGCCCCAAACCATGCCGGGGCAGCCTGGGTCCTGCTAACACCCCGCAGGTGATGCAGCAGCTGGGAGATGGGGTTTGCACGTGTGCGTGCGTGCACGTGTGCATGCGGGGCGAGGGCATGTGTCCGCCCATGCGGCTCTAACAAGAACACCCCACACCGCCCTGTGGCAGCCCCTCGGCTTCTCGGGGGGGGCTTTTCAGGTGGGATGCAGGCAGGGGGAGATGCTGGGGTGCCAGGGGAGGACAGAGCAGCCGCAGCAGCCGTCCCCAGCCCGCGGCCCCGTGCTCCGTCCCTACGTGACCGCGGGCATGCACGGCCCCACTCCCCGCTCCCGGAAGAGGAGCTGGCGAGCAAAGAGGTTTAGGGCTGATGCACTCCTTAATTCTATCCAACGGGGATTAATGAAGCGGGAGGGAGGGCAGCACCGGCCGCCACAGCCGAGTGGAAGAAATCGCTCCCCGCAGTAACCCAGGCGTGCAGCGAGCAGCGCAATTTTCCTGCCCGGCCATGCAGAGGGAAGGGCAAGGCAGAAAATACCTTTGGGGAGGAGGGGAGGCAGGCAGCGCGCTGCGCTCCCTGGGTTTCCCAGCCTCGTGGCCTCTTTTCTCCCCGTTCCCACTGGGGATGTCCCCACGGTGCTGCAGGACCCCTCCAGCACCCACTCACGGTGCAGCAGGCAGAGGGAGGCAGGAGTAAGGTGGTGTTCGAGGGACCCAGAAATCAGCTTTTAGGGTGTCCCAAAGGTGATGCCTGCTCTATGGCATAATTGCAGCTCTGGTGCTGCAGCTGGAGAAGGGATGGGGCTTGTTTCTTGCCTGAGGTTCCCTGATCACAGGGAAGCAGGATTTGCAGGTGGGCTCAGGCACCACCCAGACATGGCAAAGGTTAAAGCCAGCCCCTGCTGGTGCCAGGCCCTGCACTGGGCCTGGCACCTTCCCTTTGTAAGGTGAAGTGCCAGCTGGGGAGAGTGCAGCAGAGCTGAGCCCCATCCATCCCCATCCCTATCCTGATCCCATCTCCATTTATCCCCATCCCCATCCATCCCATCCCCATCCCTGTCCTTGTCCCTGTCCCCATCCCCATCCTGTTCCCATCCTCATCCCCACCCCCATCCTCATCTATTCCCATCCCTGTCCTCATGCCCAACCCCATCCACTCTCATCCCCGTCCTGTCCCCATTCATCACCATCCCCTACCATTCCTTTTTCCATCCCCATCCCATCCCATCCCACCCCACCCCATGTGGCCCCTGGGGACAGCCCCGCTGGAGCAGCACCCAGCACAACCCGGCCGTGCTCTCCGCAGCCGCTCCAGCTTCCCCCTGAGCAGACCCAACTCCCGCTGGGGCTTTTTGGCAAGGCTTTTGCATTACAGAAAACCCTTTTATCTCCCCCAAACCGCCGTGCGGGAGGAGGGGGAAGCCGAAGGGCCCCTCCTGAGCGCGGCTTTTAGTTCACTGACACAGAAAGGCTTCTTCCCGCAGGGGAGGACAGAGCCGCCTTTGTTCGGGCCCCGCTGCTGCTGCTGCGGAGGAGCTGGAACCAAGTCCTGGGCGCTGGCGGCGTGACAGTGCTGCTCCTGGCACGTCCACACGGCAAGTGTCGAGGAAAAGCAAAACGTGATGGGGAGGGCAGTGAGCTGGCCAGGGGCAGGACCCCCCTTTCCCAGCGCATCCCCGTGGGTTTTCACCTCCTTGCATGGATTTTTATTTTACGGGCTGCGTTTTGCCTCACTCCATTGCACAAAAAGCCAGGTCACGGGGAGCTGAGTGACCCTAAAGCATCTCCTACTGTCCCCACCCCACTTAATCCCCATTGTCCCTTCGCCTGACAAACCCTGTTACTACCCCTGACGGGATAATTCAGGGCTAATTCAGAGCATTCGGGGTTGTGAGGCCAGGACCAATCCTGCACAGGACCCAGCTTTGGTGGGTGGCGCTGCACTGGGAGCCAGCCCCAAACCCGAGCCTGTGCAGCTGAAGGCTCCCCCAAAGCCAGGCCTGGGCTTCCCCACGTGAATCATTGCCCAGATTTCTGCCTGAGCAGCTCCTGCAGAGCTCCTGTCGGGATGGGAGCTCCACGGCTCTTCCCGGAGCTGGGCCGTTTGGGGGTGAGATAAGGCGCTGTGGGCCACTGATACGGCTATCACCATGGCACCTACGGTGGTGGCTTTATGGCTGTGATGGCAGGATGCCCTTTAGGGCAGCAGGCTTTGCCTGCACGAGTTGATAAAGTTGTTGTGATGCACCTTATCGCCACACGAATTTCCCCTGGCCCCAGGGACCGGAGCTGCCCATGGGTGAGGAATTGGGGCTACCATGTGCTGAAAAAAATTTGGAAAAGTGACTTCCAGGGTCCTTCCCTGGTGTGAGAAACTAAGCTGTGTGTTTGCAGCAGAGAATTACTTTTCTGTATTCCAGGCTAGTTGTGTAGCCATAACCAGGAGAAATGCTAAGTAGATAAGTGGACAAGAAAAGGCCTCGCTGTTCCGAAACAAGGTAGAAGCTTGAGAAAAACAGGCTGAGTAGTGTGAGAACGGTAAAACCACGATCACAAGTTCTCAAAACATAAGAAAGGAGAAATTAAAGGGTTAAAAAAAAAAAAAAAAGTACGCATATGGTATAGAGGAGTGTCGAGTAGCTTGTGAACCTGTAGTACTCAGACAATGAGGAAACAGGGGAAGCGATCAGGCGTGGGGTAATAGGGAATAAAAGGTTAGGATTTGTTTACTAAAATGTGCTCCTGCTTGACAGGACGCCCGCCATTGCAATCGTGAATAAAAAAGCTTCACAGAAGATCCTGTCTGATGAAAAATGAGATTTTTCTCACACTGGGGAAAACGTGCCCTGATGTCGTGTTGCAACTGAGCCAAAGCCGGGCACAACCACGGCCGGTCCCCAAACGGTCCCCAGAGGGACCCCGGGGGGATGCTGATGGGGTTATCACCCCGCAAGCAGGGGCAGAGGCAGAGGAGCAGCATTTACACCATCATAAAGATTTTGCAGAAGGCTCTGGGACGACCAGCCGTGGTGCCCCGAGCAAGCAGCGAGCAGGGCGCAGCACGGCCCCGTTGGGTCCCAGGGGGATTTTCACCTCCACACCACGCTGGGACGTGCCACCGACTTCCCAAAGGGGCCATTAAGGGGATTTTGTCAGCCCCCGTCCCACAAAGCCCCCCTCTGATGGCTTGATGGAGGCATTTTCAACCCGAAGCCACAAGGGAACGGAGGCCACGTGGTGTTGAGGCTCGGGGTGGAGGCCGGGTGGGGACGCAGCAGCCCCAGCTCCCAAAAGACGAGCACGAGGCAGGATCCAGCCCGCAGCCCCCGGGCACCACGGGGCCAGCACGAGGCCACAAATCCCTCGGGATCGGGCACCCGGGTGGGAATCGGGCTCCTCCCTGATGGGCTGTGCCCTCCCTTGGATGACGTTTGGGGCTGTGCCAGGGCAGATGGTGCTAATCGTGTGTCAGCAGCTGCCCCGCTGCAGGATACGGCCCCGGCGCTCACCTTCCTCCTTCTGCTGACCTTTCTGGCGAGGGTAATTAGAAACCTCCGGGTAATTTTCCAGTCTCGTGATAACAGCAAATGTCAGCCCCTGGCGGGCAGCAGGGCCAGTGGGACGGGATGGATGCTGTGCTTGGGGGTGTGGTGGCCCCTGGGGATCATAGACCCGAGGCTGGCTCCCTTATGGGGTCTGAGAAATTCCCGAGCAAGCTGCGGGCCAAGGATTGTTCAGGACCCTTTGATTTTGGGGGCTGAGCTCCCCGGGGCAGGAGGAGCCCTGTGCTGGTCACTTGAGGTCACCCCATGTTGTGAGTGAGCCCCAATAACCAGGGCCCCTAATAGTTGTGGCTGCTAATAGGTATGTCCCTGACATCTGTGACCCCAATAAGCCCCTAAAACCCATGTTCCCTAATAATCATGTCCCCCAATAAATGCAACCCCTAATAACTGTGACCCCTAATAACTGTGACCCCCTGAGAACCACGACCCCAATAACATCACCCCTAGTAACTGTGACTCTTAATAACGGTGACTCCCTCAAAACCATGACCGCGTTATAACCATGGCCCTAATAACCCTGTCCCCCAATATCCATGACCCCCTATATCTGTGACCCCCAATATCCACATAACCCCCAATAACTGACCCCCCCCAAATCCTGACCCCCCCCAAACCATGACCCCCTATAACCATTGCCCCCAATAATCCTGACCCCCAATAACCCCGACCCTCCTATACCCACAGCCCCAATAACTGTGACCCTTAAGAAGTAGCCCCTGATAACCATGACCCCAATAAAAAAATTCCCTACTAACTGTGACTCTTACTGACCGTGACTCCTACTAACTGTCAATGCCTCCTAACTGTGACCCCAACAACCATGACCCCAATATCCATGACCCCAAGTAGCAGTGTCCCTCCAAACCATTACTCCCAGTAACCATGACCCCCTATAACAATGGCCCTAATAACTGTGACCCTAATAAAATGACGCCTAATCATCCCGAGCCCTAATAAATGTGGACTTTGTGAGTCTCGCAACATCATCCCTCACCCCATCCTCGATCCCCTCGTGTCCCTGGGGCATCCCATGGCACAAGCACACCCCAAAACCTCCCCGTGCCTGCACCAGCAGGGGAGATCTGGGGGCTCGAAGCCCCGTCCCCACTGGCGTGGTTGGGTTTAGGGGATCTCTGTCCCCGGGGATGCTGTGGGCTCACCCCAAATAGGAATTTTCCCCATTTTCCAGCAGCCCTCGGGCTCAGGAGGCGGCTGTGAGGACCAACACTGCCATCTAGCGAGACCTGCCTCCCGCTCATCACACCACGCACGTTTTTATTGCCACCCCTAATAATAATAAAAAAAAACCCTATTCCTGCATTTCTGGGGACATGAGACCCCCAAAACCCCCATTTCTCCCTTTTGGGCAGCGACCGCCCATCCCTGGCGCAGTGGGGCTCATCCACTGCTAGGCCCCAATGCCTCAGGGGTGTTTTTTTGGGGGTGTTTTGGGGTCACACCACACAACCCTAAGGTTTTAGGGTTTGGGGTTTTTCAGGGACACCACCAAACCCCGGATATTTTCTCCAGTGTTGCCCCCTCCCATCTCCTGTTTGCGAGAGAGCCCCCCAAAGTAAAGCCCCCAAATACTGGAGCCTTGGGGTCAATCCCTATTTAACAGGACACTTTGGGGCCGAGGGATGATCTTGGACAGTCCCAAAACCAGAATTAACTTGGGCAAAGCAGCTCCCCCACCCCACTCGTTAGCCCCAGCTGGGCACCAGGTGCAACCCGTTAGGTGGGGGGTGTATTTAAGGGAATTTTGGGCCTTTTGAGGGTATTTTCAGTAGGTGGTTGTGTTGTGTGCAGGCACCAGTTCCCCTTTTTCCTGGTTATGGGGGAGCAGAGCGGGGCAGCGGGGGGGGCCGGGGGTCCTGCTGACCACGCCGCCCCCCGAGGTGCTGGGCACGGTGCTGAGCCAGCGCCACGGCCCCCTGCCCTGCGTGGCCCCCATCATCCGCCTGCGCCGCGGCCCCACGGGGGGCTTCGAGGCAGAGGGGGACCTGGCGGGGGTCCTGGAGCGGCGGCAGGCGGCCAACGCCAAGGAACGTGAGCGGGTGAGGTCCCCCCCCAAAAAAAAAACACCTCATCCCCCACCCCAAAATTCAAAGCAGATTGATCTAAACAGAGCGGTGACACTTGGGGATGCCGAGGAATGGGGGTGTGTTTTCCATCCAAATGGGCAACCCCAAAAATAAAAAGGGGGGTCACCCCCCCCATTTTTTTCTCCCCTATAGATCAAAAACCTCAACAGCGGGTTCTCGGCACTCAAGGCCCTTGTGCCCCTCGTGCCCCGCGACCGCAAGCCCAGCAAGGTGGACACGCTCAAGGCCGCTGCTGAGTACATCCGCCTGCTGCGGGGGGTCCTGCAGGACACGGGGGGCCTGCAGGTGGGACCCCCGCCCTAAATCTGTGGGGGTGACTTCAGGGGTGCAGCTGGGAGGGGCTAATTTTTAGGTTTTGGGGAGTGAGTGCATTTAAAAATTGCTTATTTGGGGTTTTGTTTGAGGTTGGCCTTTTTTGGGGGGGCTTTGTTTGATTTTTTTTTTTTTTTTTTTGTGGTGGGGAGGTCTTTGCTTAAAATTGGGTTTTATTTAAAATTGTCTCTTTGGGGTTTCATTTAGCAGGTGGCTTTGGGGTTGCTCTGGGCAGCCTAACCCCCACAAAACATCCCCAAATCCTACAGTTACTACTTCCAGATGAAAATCCTTAAATTTTTGCAGGGATCCTTTATTTTGGGGGTGCACCTGTAGTTTTCCTTCCCCTGTCCAAACTTCACTTTTTTTTTTTTTCCCCCTGTTCTTCGTCTTTTCACCCCGTTATCCTGGTGACCCCAGCAGCAGGAGGATGGAGTGGTGCAGGAGCTGGGTGACAGTGGAGGGGTGCTGCTGGGGGGGGGCTGGCCCCCTGCTGCCCCCCCGTGTATGTGGGGTCCCCCCATGTCCCAAACCTGCTTGGGGCCATCACAGGAGAGCGGGGAGCTGGTGAGTTGGGCCATGGGAAGAAACTGGGGGGGGGTGATGGTTTTGGGGTTCCCCAAGTGTGGGTGTCCCATGGTGGGGGGGTGGCAGCACCCAGGGGGCTTGCAGGGAGCCCCCCATTTGTGTTGAGTTCAAAAACATCCAATTTCTGTCTGCAGAAATAAGGATTTGCTTAAAATCAGCCTCCCCCCAAATATTCCAGTTGCTCCAAAATAATGGAAAAATGTATTTCTTTAAATATATTTCCTTCTTTTTAAGGTGCTTCCAACCAACCCCTAAAATATAAATTTGGGGGTGTCCTGCGGAGATCTGCAAGGGATGTGGAGATGCCCCAGCACAGATTTTGGGGTTCCAGAGCTGGGATGGCTCCAACCCCCCCGGTGCTTTCCGTGAAACTGAGCTGCCCCCCTGCGCTGGGGCGTTGGTGTCCCCAAAGTGCTGCTGGGGGAGGAGTGGGGGGCGACAGGTGTAATTGCTCATTAAAATATAATTAGGAGCTAGCACCGTGCTCAGGTAGCAGGGCTCATTAACCCCACCCCTAATTAATCTCCAAAATAAATCCTGATTTTTTCTGGTGTGGCAGAAGCCTGGCTTTGTCTTCTTGCCCCTCCCTGGCTGTTTTATTGCAAAAATTGAATTTTCCTGCGTGGGTCCTCCCCCCTCCAGGTGTCCCCCCCCTCCTTCCCCAGGGCTATTTTGGGGTTGTGGCAGCAGAGGGAGCTCGGCTGGCGCAGGGAGGTGGCCTTTGTCAGCGCTGGTGGCGCTGGAGGCTGGCGAGAGGGGACCGGGGGCGCGGGGGGGGGACGGGGCCCCCCCCACCCGGGGCTGTCACCCGTGGGAGGATGCTGTGAGGAGCTGGGTGAGGCGCTGCAGCCCCCTGCATCCCGGGTTTGGGGTATGGGGGGGGGGGGGGGGTGTGGGGGGGCGTACACCTGCTTGGACCCCCCCTCCCGAGGAATGGGAAGGGAGGGGTCGCTTGGGGGGGAGGCTGTGGGAGGGGGGATTTGGGCCCTAATTAGGGGGTGGGGGGAAGCAGCGGTGTTGGGGGGGGGGTCCACCTGCTATGGGGGGGGGGGGGCACCTGCGTTCGCCTCGCCCTTCCCCCCCCAATTTTCTCATTTCTTTTGTCTGAATGCTGGCGGATACAACAAGGGGGGGGATGCAGGCCTGCCCCCCCCACAACCCCCATCCTCCTGCACAACCTGGTGGGGTGCCCCCCCATCCCCATCCATCCCCTGGTGATGATGGGGGGGTTACAGGGCTGTGCCCCCCCCCGGGAATCACCCATTTTCCAGCCCCCCCCCCATCCTCCATCCCCAGCGCAGGGCTCTGCGGCTGCCGCAGCAGCGCTGGGTGCGGCGCGGGCGGGGGCGATGCTGCGGGGGGGGCCCAGCCCCATTCCCCCCCCCCTCCATAGCAAATGATGCGCTTCTGCCCCCTCCCACCCAGCGGCCACGATCGCG